>NC_056739.1:181498139-181763869 GCF_019279795.1 Protopterus annectens
TTAAGGTTTCACCTTTGGGTTTGGTTCCTAAGAAGGTAGTCTGTAAGTTTAGGCTTATTTACCACTTGTCATATCCAGAAGGGAGCTCCATTAAAGATTTCATTTCCATGGAGGATGCCAAGGTCAGTTATGCATCTCTGGATGATGCTGTGAAGGTTATTCGGGGTTTTAAGAATCCATGGTTAGTAAAGGTGGATGTTGAATATCCCTTTTTCCTTTTGTAGATACATGAGGAGGAGTGGCCATTGTTAGGCATAGTAGGGAAAAAAACTTCACTTTTATAAGACTATGCCAATGAGATGCTTGGTGGCTTGAGCTACTTTTGAAAAATTTATAACAGTACTGCATTGGGTTTGGCAGCAGAGGGTCGATACACAGAAAGTGGTGCATTATTTGGATGATTTCTTGATAGTAGGTGAGGGATTTGTGGGAGCGGCTAAACACGTATGAGACGTTTTAGAGATGTGTGAGGAGTTGGGGGTCCCATTAGCTAGGCAAATGTTGGAAGGTCAGGCTAAGGCATTGGATTTCTTAGGATTGCTGGTGGATGCTGAATTGGGATTGTTTTGCTTGCTGGCTAATAAGATAGCCCATCTGATGGAGAAAATTGGTTGGGTGGTGTCCAAGGAGAAGGTGCAGATTCAGGAGGTTATGGAGCATTTGGGGCTTCTGAATTTTGCATGCTGGAAAGTTCATCCAGGGCATACCTTTTGTAGGTCAGTGGCCTTTTTGTTAAAAGGAGGGAAGTGCAAACATCATTGGGTCAAGGTTAACGAGTTGGTATGGGCTGGTGTTGGCACTTTGGTTATTCTTTTTGGAGCATTTTAATGGTGTCTCTTTTTAGCAGTTTGGGTTGCTCAAGAGAAAATGCAATTGTTTATAGATGCTTCTGGGGGTATTGGAATGGGTGTATTTTTGGTGGGGAATGGTTTGTGGCTCATTGGCTGGTAGGTTGGAAGGATGAGTGGAAAAGAGATATTGCCTTTTTGGAGTTAATAACAATGTGGAATGCATCGGAACAATTGAGGGGAAAAAGAGTACTTTTTAACTCTGATAATATGGTGGTGGTGCGGGTTTTGCAAGCAAAAACCGAGATCTGAAATGTTGTGTGTATTACGTAAGTTGGCTTTGTAGATTTTATTAATAAATTTTTCGTTGACAGGTGTGCATATTGCAGGAATTAGGAATGAGATTGCTGACAGTTTGTCTCAATTTCAGTTTTCCAGGTTCTGACAGTTGTTCCCAGGATCAAAGGAAGAGCTGATGGTGTTGTCAGATGACGTGTGGAATCTTGGGTTGACGTAACCAGGAGGTCGGTGCAGCATTCTTGGGTGCCACCTACCAGGAAGGCTTATGATATGGCATTAATTGATTCTGATAAATGTATTTTTTATTTGCCCAAGGATGAAGGACTGTGGTCGGAGGAACATTTTTGTGATATTTGGCTCATGCTTGGGGGCAGGCTAAGGTGGTGCAATTGGTTAAGGTAGATTTGACAGCAATTAGTTTATTTGTGCAGGGGGTTGGGTTGCATGATTTTACAAAGTCCTGGATGGTGAGGTGTATGTTGAGAGGATGGGGTAGAGTGACTGGAGTGAATATGGATATGCATTGGCCGTTGATGAGACAAGTTTTGAGAGTGTTTGGCTTTAGTGGTGGGTGAGTCATTGGACTATGTTTTTTAGGTTACTTTGTGTTTATGGATGTATTTTGGGGCATTGTGAGTGTTAGAATTGTTAGGGTCATTACTTTGGAGAGATGTTATGGTTTTCCCAGGATCAGTGCACATTTGCTTTTGTAGGTCTAAAATGGATCAGTTAGGTAAAGGCATGCAGATAGTTCTTGGGAAACATAGGAATGTGGGGCTTTGTCCGGTGGTATGGGCTATGGTTTTGATGTGGACTTGTGTGGGAGACCCTCAGGACATGGTCTTTCGGTTGAGAGGGGGTAAGGTGGTGACAGGTAATCAGTTTATACATGTAATGAGAAGGGCATTGTGTTGCATGGGTTTTGCAGGTGAAAGGTTTTCTACTCATTATTTTTGCATTAGTAGGACTTTGGATTTGGTGTGGAAAGGTATGTCCAGTGAGGTCATCTGGAGACTGGGGTGGTGGTCTTCAGATGCCTTTTTATCTTATATCAGGTGATAGATTCAAATGATAATTATTTCTTTTTTGTCTTTCGGAAAAGGATATTGTAGCCTGGGCCATTCATATATCCATTGGCGGTGAAGAGGGCAACAGTTAGGATGGATGGAAAGGACTTGAGTTTGCATCGACTGGAGTGGACTGTTAGCTGTCATGGGATTAGAGGTCTCAGGTGGATTCAGTTTGTGGATGAAATTGAAGTGGTATGATCACGGAAGGGATTGCCATGAATATTGGTTATACGTTTGGCTGGTAATGATTTAGGGTTAATTCCTAACACCCAGTTGGTGGATATGAAAAGAGAGGATTTGGTTATGTTGTAGTCATTATATCCGGGTATGTGCATTGTATGGTAGGATATTGTATCTCGTTTGTGTTGGTGGAATGCTGTTAATTTTAAGGCTTTGGAGCATGCAAGGAGGTTCACTAACTATAGGCTGGCATGGCAGTTGGGGGCATTGGGTATGTATATGATAGAACATCTGGATTTAGATAACAGGGACCCAGTTTGGTTTAGATCTGATGGGGTGCACTTGAATGAGTTTGGTTTAGACTTGCTTAATGCATATTTACGTTTATTTTTGGAAGGTCTGGTGAAAGGTCTTATATAAGAGAAGGGGAACAGCCTTTGTTTACGTTGATGGGTGGGGAAGAGGGTCAGGCTTGTCCCTGTTGGTGTTGGGGTTGATGCAAGGATTCCGGGGGATGAACGTGAGTAGTAGGATGCTGCTTTATGGATAAATATGTGAGCGGAGGTATGAACACTGCTTATTGGATGACTGACTGATAATATAAGTAAGCGGAGGTATGGACGCTGCTTATTGGATGACTGACTGATAATATAAGTGAGCGGAGGTATGGACACTGCTTATTTGGGCAGGGTGAGCAGGGTACACTGCCCTGATGTACATTATAGGTATTTTACATGTGTGGTTACAAGGTTATTGTGTTATGACTATATTTGAAAAGATGTAATAAAGTTGTATTTGAAATTAATAAAGGTCACCGAATGTTATTTGGTGTCATGTGTATTATTAAAGGGGACCAGGACAAATGAGGTTTGGGAACAAATCAGTTTGTCCAGGGACATCTTTGGCAAGGGTATAGAGAGTTAAATGTGTTGGGGGCTGGGTGTCGTTCAGGGGAGGGATTTAAGGTTATGGTATAAAGATAGGCTTGTTTAGTTTGTATGGGAAGGTTAATGTGAGGAAGTGAGGTAGATGTAGGCCGGGACTTAGGAGTTTTATAGGACTGAAACTGTTAGGAAGAATTACATTTTGGTGTGAACTTGTTATCCATCCCTCCTTCACAATTTTTCTTGTAGTTTGTTTGGTATAGTTATAGAGATGGGTATCAAGAGGAGAAGATGGGCAGACTTGTCCCTCTTCTGTTCCCCTTCTTGGTGTTGGGGTCAATGCAAGGATTTTGGGGGATGAAAGTGAGCAGTAGGATGCTGCGTGATGGATAAATAAATGGGCACATTATGGACACTGCTTATTGAATGATTGACTGATAAGATAAGTGAGCAGAGGTATAGATGCTGCTTATTTGGGCAGGGTGAGTGGGGTAAATTGCCCTGATGTATGTTATAAGTATTTTAAATATGTGGTGACAAGGTTATTGTGTTATAACGAATATTTGGAAAGATGTAATAAAGTTATATTTGATATTAATAAAGGTTGTCCAATGTCAGTTGGTGTTGTGTATAATTAAAGGGGGCTGGTACTCCGCTCCCCTACCCTACCCCCAAATCCCACCTACTACTAGAACACCTAACCTTATACTTCCTTAGCCACACCTCTATCCCTCATCAACCAATAGCTCACTTGATCTTGTTACAGACTTATCTAATTAATACCAATTTACTCAAATTCCCAATTTATCTACCCTTCTCTTTGGATAGACACACCCTTATCTTGTCCTTCCTGAATCACTATTCTCCATCTTTTTACCAATACCGCACCTCCTACTATGGCTATCACTGTCTTACAAACTATCTTAACTTACTCCTCATGTCCACAGTCCTTACCACCCTTCTTCTATCCCACAGCCTCTCCTGCTATGAATACCTAAGCCTTACTAAATTTCACCACCCCTTGAAACAAACAACCCCTTTCTCTTCTCTAGTCTCACTAACCCATAGTAACATAACATCCTCATCATCCTACCTGCGACCACAGTTCTATAGACTAACCCATATTAAGCATTTCCAAACCAGGAAAACTGACCCTATCTTATGTAAACTTGAGAAACCTTCACAGAATCTCCAGCAGCACCTATTACTACATGATGAAATTCATCCAAATCCAGGTCCTAGCATTTCCACTTATAATTCCCAGTCTTACTACCCCTCCACATCACATACCCCCACTAAAACCTCAAACTCTCTTCTCATAGCTCACCTTAATATATGCAGCATAAATAATAAAATCACCCGAGCTGCACACCCTGCTAGATTTGCATTCCTTTGACATCCTATGTATAACAGAAACCTGGCTCAAACCAGTTATTAAAGACAATGATATTCTCCCACCTGGCTACAGCATTCTGAGACTAGACCATCTAAATAAAAAGGGTGGTGGGGTGGCAATACTTTTCAAATCTGAATTATAGGTCACCTCACTAGACACTCAACCACCCTCACCTAGTAATGCTGAGATCTTAATATCCAAGCTCCAAGTTAATGCAAACAAATCCATATACATTATTTGCTTGTACATCCCCCCCCAGGCAATAACATAAATACTCTTGAAAACACCCTTAGTTGACTCTCCACACCCTTCCCACAAGAAACAATAATCATTGGGGATTTTAATATTGATCGGAAATGTTGTACATCTGTAAATCCAGCTACTCATATCAATCTTTATGGCTTTCATCAAACCATCATCTACCCTACCAGAACCCATAAACCTAGCACAAACAAACCACCTTAGACTGGATACTAGTTAACAGTTGTCCCCACTTATACAAAATAGGCTTACTCCCTGATGATATTAGTGACCATTCCCTGACCTTTATATCTAGACAAAAGACCTCAATTCTCAACCAAATTAACTTTAGAACTACACGAAACAAGAAAAATCTAAAGCTAGTTAACTTTCAAGCTGAGCTTAAAGCTTGCAATTGGTCACCCCTAAAATCCCTACCTCTTGATGAAGCAGTCTCATACTTTAACAATAAATTCTTACAAATTCTGGAACACCATGCTCCCTCTCACACTGTTAGAATTAGGAACAAACCTGCTCCTTGACTCACAAAGGAGACTAGACAAAAATGAGACTGAGAAATCCAACCTGGTCCAAATGGAAAAAAACTAAAAACTCTGCTGTTCACTTAAATTTTAGACAGCTTAGAAATGCTACAAAAAAATCAACATTCCTTGATAAAAGAAACTATTACCTCAAATTCCAAAAGACCCAACATCAGAACCCACAAAAATTCTGGTCAGGAATAAATAAATTTCTCCACCCTGGACACGCCAAAACACCTACCTCCTCTAATTTGACTCAAAACTCTCCCAGCCAGATTGCTGATATTTTTAACAAATTTTTCTCTGAAACAGCCCAATCTTTAGCTAATACCTTACCCCCCGTACCACTACTGAGTCACCCCTCCCAACAAATTTACCCCACACACTCCACCTCCAGCCTGTCCCAACATCCTTCATACACACCCTACTCCTCAAACTTAAACCAAGTACTCCATCAGCTGACCTCCTTCCAGCTGAATACCTGCAAATGGCAGCTGGAGTACTTGCCTACCCAATTGCTATATTAATAAACAGAACCATTACAGAATGTTCCATCACATATCTATGGAAAGTCTCACACATTATACCCCTCCATAAGGGAGGTAACTCAAATTAACTCTCTAACTTCCGCCTATAGCCCTACTTTCCTCACTAGCAAAAATTATGGAGAGATGTATTCATCGTCAAATACTTGATTATCTTCTCCAAAACCACCTACTAGTGGACTGCCAGCATGGCTTTAGGCCATTCCATAGTACAACAGCACTCCTATCCTTTTCAGACTGCATTAATAAAAACTGTAACAACAACTTACTGTCCTCAGCCCTTTTTATTGACCTCTCAAAGGCATTTGACATGGTGAATCATCAGCTATTGTTGGATACACTTACATCTTTCTCTTTTGACACCCAAACAGTCAAGTGGTTTAAGTCCTACTTAGGAAATAGACAGCAAGCAGTCCTCTGGGACAATAAACTATCCACTCAGCTCCCTATCTCTCTTGGTTTCCGACAAGGCTCCATTCTGGGACCTCTCCTATTTACCATTTTCATTAATGATCTGAAAACATCCATCCTACAGGCCACCTGCATACAATACACCGACGACTCGACATTAATATGTAGCCCCTACTCACCTGCAGAGCTTCAAAGCAAGACCCAAACAGTATTTAACTTAGTCGAAAAATAGTTCCATCAACGCTGTCTCCTCCTTAACCCCAAAAAAAAAAACTATTATTGTTCACTCCCACCCTAAAGTCCCTCACTATTAACTTTACAATCACATCCAACAATGGTACTAAAATAGCTCCCGACATAACCACCAAACTTCTAGGTGTAACAATTGATAATAATCTGAACGTTGACACACATATTAACCTAACTATTAAATCAGTTAATAAAAAACTTGGTTCCCTTTATAGTCTTAAACCCTTTCTCACAGCTTCAACTAGGTCTACTATTGCCCAAACTCACCTACTCTCCACCCTCCTCTATGCCTCCCCAATTTATACAAACCTCTCCAAAAGCAATATCAATAAATTGACAACATCTTATAATAACATAGCCAGATTTGCCACTGGATCCCCATTTAGAACCCATCACTGCCAGGATCTCAAACTATTAGGTTGGCTGGAATTACAAAGTCAGCTTCTTATACAGCAACTTACAATTATTCATAAAATTCTGCATCATCCAACAAATACTCCCATAGTCTGTAAGCTTATTAGCCCATACAAAAACCTAACAACCCTACAATCTACCAATAGGGTAATAGTATCTACCTTAAAACCCAGCAACAAGTCTGGGGATTGCCTGTTCACTAACTCTGTTGATAACATTTGGAACAAGCTTCCTACCGAACTAACATCCCTTTCATCCACTCCACTGTTTAAAAAGCAACTAAGAATCCTCCTAAATTCTCAATGGTTATGGCCTTGCACTAATCCTGACTGACAGTATTCACCTCATCCATGACCACCTCCGTTGGCTATTATACCTCTCACTGTTGCTTTGTTTTTTCTCTCTATTAATCTACTGAAGAGACACACTTCCTATGGAACCAATACATATGTATATATGTATATATATATATATATATATATATATATATATATATATATATATATATATATATATATATATATATATATATATATATATATAAACACCTAAACTGTTTTTTATATTTGATTTTGTTTCACAAAAGGTTTTGTAGCTATGTATAACTATCAATAATGTGTATATTGTTTAGCATGTAATCGATTTGTAATTTATTGGTAATGTCTTGGAGCTTTTCTCCCCGGGCCTCCGCTGAAAATGGACATATATCCAGTCGGACTATCCCGGTCAACAAATGTAAAATAAAATAAATAAAAATAAAAATAGTCAACAGAAAGAATAAAAGAGTTACAGTAAAACATGATTACAAAGGTAATATGACTATAATAAAGAATAAATGCACATGTACTGCAGTAATACTCAATTTATCAATGATAACAGAAACAACTATTGCATACCTGCTCTTTAGGAGGTTACAGTAGAAAGCTACAAGATGGTGAATAGCTAAATATGTTGCATTTTGCATTGTGTGTATGTAGGTGTGGCTGTAGTCTGTATGTATATATGTATATAATATAAATTTACCTTCTGAGTGATCACAGCACTCAATACTTAACCGGTTTCCGAAAGATGAATAAAGTAAAGCAGAATTGTTTTTTAGCATAAAAAACACTAGGTTAAACTGCTCCACTATCTAAAAGCTACTTACTCATTTACCTACTAGCAAATTTGTTCACTGTCCTGTACTTTCCACACACACACACACACACACACACACACACACACACACACACACACACACACACACACACACACACACACATTTGCCAAAGGACATCAGGGAGGAGTACTGAAGGTAGGTGTACATTTGTATATATTTTCTTAACCTCTACACCTTTCTCCAATATTAAACATAGTTTGCTTAATTTTCTCCCTTCCCCTGCTAACTATATGTTACACTTCCTATTTTCTTTCTTTTTCAGCTGTAGACGCTAAAACTAAAACTAAATATTTATATAGTGCATCATCTATCTTCCTGAAAACTTTGTCAATATATTGAGTGAGACCAGTCATCTTCAATGAAGAACCTCCTTCCAGCAGAAAAGAACATTTAAAGTATGATTAATGTTCAGTTCTTAATCACAAACTACTGATATATCTTACAATGTGCACACTACTAGAGGGCTCCAGCCCCTTCCAGTAAAACTAAATCAATATAATTTTTCCATCCAATAGTTAATTAGCTAACGGTAGCATATCCTGCAAATAAACATTAGGAAAACTTGTTGCTCAAGCACTCTACCTCTAACAGTAACATGTTATACTAGGTGGAAAGTCTAAAAAATACATGTGTTACAGTTAATAGAAAAAAAAAGCCTGTGTATAAGTCAGTCTCCTAACTTAAACCAAGCTTAATAAGATAGCTTATCTCAATATTCTGGCAAATACAGTACTGTTTGCTGCTATTTTCTTTACCGTCAGGAAGACTGGCACAACATACACTTTGTTTGTGGTAGATTAAGCTCTGTAATATTGGCTTAATAAGCTCATCTTACTTTTAAATACAGCTTCACTGATTGTTTCTCCTGAGAATACAGTAATCTGTGTCTGGGCCCCATTCCATTCTACCCTTGCTCCGCTCATGCTCCACTATACTCCATCCCCAATTTCTATCCAGCATCACTACAGCTACAGTTATACTTCCCAATCCATGATCACCTGTCACAATTAACCAATAACAACCTCTAGCAACATCTCCCCATTCTGCATCACTATTAACACCTCTACCCCATCTAATACTCTTGGAACTTTCAATAATACCCCTAACCATATACTATATAATAACCGAGCAATCTTACACTACAACAAACACTACTACCACTGTCATAAAGTACATGACATATCTTACATCCCTTTCAAAAATTTTTTGCAGTCACCATAACATTACTCACCCTTTTCACACACATCACAATCTTACAATCCAGCTTAAATGTAACCAGTTTCTCTCCCACAAATTCGCAACCATAACAGTCCTCTAACAAACCATATTTTTCAACCATATCTCCAGAACTATATCCACACTCACTTCTAAACACATGCACCTTTAAACACTTAAAGTTCAGTATGGCAGCATTCTTCACCTACCTATGTACATATAAAAAGGCTAGATATTTCCTCAAAAATCTGCATACCATAACTAAGCTGGTCCAAAGTGGGGACATCCACCTCAACCCCGACCCAAGCACCAATATACAGTCAGAACCAACCAAACCCTTTCAGAACAACACCACTCAGTTCACAACCCATTTCTTCTAAACATAAATTTCAAAGCATATGCAGAGTGATCCATGATCTGCAGACATCTCTCTCACGCTCTAACCCCGACATAGTTATACTTAATGAAACCTGGCTAAATCCATAAATAACCAGTAATGAAATACTGCCCCTGAATATAACACAATCAGGTCAGACAGACTAACAAAACGAGGACGTAGAGTGGCAATCATTTTTAAAAATGGCCTAGAAGTAATCCGGCATCCTCAAATTACCCCAAGATTTCAAAACTGTGAAATTTTCATTATCCAGCTCAAAAATTCAATAACAGTAAATCAATCTACCTAGTAGGACTATACATTCTTACTGTAAGCAATCTAGTCATAACTGAAGAAATATGTCAATGACTGTATCACAATATAAAAAAGAGACAATAATCTTAAGTGACATAAACATAGACTGGAAGGAAATAAATAACACACTTGACCTAAACTAATTTGGATTCTTGCAACTATTAAATATTATTACCAGTACCTACAAAACAACTAGCAAAGACACCATGCTAGATTGGATTCTTTCAAATAAGCCCCACACATCAATACCACTGGAAACTTACTCCACAGTATTAGAGACCATCTACCCCCCCATGCTATCAGACAGTGGGCTAAACATTCAGAAGCAAGTGCATACAAACAAGTCCATAATCTGCAAGATTTCAACCCTGAACTCGTTATAATAACTTTAAAGCAATATAAATGGAACCACCTAAAAACATTACCACTAGATGAAGCAGTTAGTCTAGATAAGCAGATCCCACAAAAGAGTCAAATCCATTCAAGTAACCTGGCTAACAAAGACTACTAAGCAACTACTATTAAATAGAAACCTGGCCTGGAAAGCATGCACAGAAAATAAAACTCAACCCTGCAGGATTATAAATATTACAGAATTCTCACAAAACCCCCCCAAAAAAACAAACAAACACTTAATGACAAGAAACAATATTTTACAAACCTACAAAATACCCACCAAAAATAACTCCAAACTATTCTGGCAGTCCTTAAAGTCATTGTTAAACCCCAGACAACCCTCCACCCCCCAAAAAAAATCACCATAACCTCTAATACTCAGGTAATACTTCAAATCATTTCAACACCCACTTTGTAAACTCTACCTTATCACTAACCAAACAAACCTCTATCTCACCCCTCACTAGTCCTCATCTCCTTACCAACAACAAGGTACTCTTTAAACTTGATAGTGTAGCCACCTCAACAATAAAAAATACCTACTAAAAATGAAGCCAACCATCTTAGCAGCCAACAGATTACCAGCAGAGTACCTTAAAATAGAAGAAGCTATAGCATTCCCAGCCTCAGTAAATATCAATAGATCCATAAAAGAAAACCATGGTCCCATCATCTGGAAAATATCATACATCATACCCCCACATTTATTTATTTTATTTATTTTATTTTTGTTAACCGGGATGATCCGACTGGACGAGGTCCATTTTCAGCAGAGGCCCGGGGAGAAAAGCTTCACTTATATCAAAATCAACACATTGCAGCAATATTAATATTATACAAAGTGTAGAAAAAAGCATTTGTTATGCTAGTAGTATCTAGTGAGAAATGAAAAACAGTACAGACAATTCAAATCAGCAAATATTTACATATGTACATTCTGTCTGTAGTGAGAAACAGACAGAGATTACAACAAGTTCATTTTGTCAAGGGATAACATTTAGAAGAACCATGCTTACAGGGGCATGTACAAAGAGAGAAAAGAGAAAGTACTGAGGTAACAAATTTTACAACAAGTTCATGTTTGTCAAGGGATAACATTTGGAAGAACCATGCTTACAGGGGCATGTACAAAGAGAGAAAAGTGAAAGTGTAGAGGTAACAAATTTTAGGACTGTGTGACATATGGACAGAGCCAGGACCTTATAAGACAGGCCTTAAGGGAGTTTTTGAATTGAGTGGTATTTGATGCAGAAGTCACGGATGTAGGGAGATTTTTCCAAGTTTTAGCTATAATGTGTGAAAATAGAGCTTTGCCGGCTGTGTTATTAGCTGAGGTAATAGTGAGGAGTGATTTACTGGCAGAGCGGAGTGGACAATTTCGTAGTCAGTAATTGTAGTTAGTCAATAACTGCCTTAGAGCGGGAGTTTTATCAGGTTGTTTTAGGTTGTTGTATGATATGACAAGTTGGTGATAGAGTAGTAACTGGGAGTTCACGCCATTGAAGTTGCCTGAGAGGTATGCAGTGATGAGTTCTGAACAGGGAATTTTTAATAACTTGGCAATTTTGTTATAGCAGGACTCAAGTTTGTCTAGGTCTGATTTCCTAACATAAGTGCAAATTGGGGCTGCATACATTAGTGTGGAAAGAAGGTGGGTTTGAGCTAGGGTGAATTTAGCCTGATCTGATAGAAAGTTTTTTTGTCTGTATAAGGAACCCATTTTTTGTGTACCTTTTTTATAGTGTGAGAGATATGGCTGTCAAAGTGGAGGTTGTTGTCTATTTCAATGCCAAGGAGCTTGGTGTGGAGAGATGGTGAAATGACAGCACCATTATTGGAAGAGATAGAGAAGGAGAGTGGGGAGGTTTTTGATTTGTTTGGGGTGAATAGAAGTAGTTTTGTTGGAATCTAAGATGAGTTGAATATTAGTGATCCACCTTTCTACTAAGGCAAAAGATTTCTGGGTAAGGTGCTGTAGGGAGGTAAGAGATGGGGCTGAGCAGATTAGGGTGGAACCATCTGCATACTGGATTAGTGAGGCCTGCATGGTAGAGGTATGTAGGTTATTGGTCCCAATATGGAGCCTTGGGGTACACCGATGGTGATTGGGAGTAGAGGTGATAAAACTCCTTGCCACTGGACAGCTTGTTGTCATTCTGATAGGTCATTTTTAAACCAAGCAATAGTGTTGGGGGTGAAGGCTAAAGAGGTTAGAGTATCTATTAGTATGGAGTGAGAAACCATGTCAAATGCTTTGGAGAGGTCAAGGAACATAGCAGATACAAATATATTGTTATTCCTGTGCTGATTAACCAGGTTTGTGAAGGAGAGAAGGGCGGTGGTTGTACTGTGGTATGAGCGGAAACTGTGTTGTGTAGGGGAGAGGAGATTGTTCTGGTTTAGGAAATGCATGACTTGGGAGTCTATGCATTTCTCTAGTATCTTTGAAAAGGACACAGGATGGCAATGAGGCGGTAGTTTGAGAAATCATAAAAGGTTCCACCCTTATGAAGGGAAATTATGTAAGAGATTTTCCACAGATGAGGGATGTATGACTCCTGTAAAGAATGATTGATAAGGATTGAGATTGGGTAGGATATGGCGTCAGCAGCCATTTTTAGGAAATGTGCTGGTAAACCATCTGCTGCAAGAGTAATGAGTTTCAGTTTTAAGAGGTGTTTCTTTATTGTAGAGGTTGGGACAGGTGAAAAGGTAAAGGGAGAAGAGTTGTTAGGAGATGTTGGCATGGGTGTGTAGCTATTTCTGGATAGTTGAGTAGATAGAGAATTAATGGATTCAGTAAAGTGTTGGTTGAATTTGGAGGCTATATCGCTATATGTATTTGTGGAGGTTGAGGTGGGAGCGGGTGTGGTGGTTTTACCCGGTTTTAGTAGGGAGTTAATGGCATGCCAGAACTTTTGAGCGTTTTTGGAGTATTTGTTTTGGATATTTAGGTAGTAGTTCTGTTTATCAAGCTTTGTTTTCTGTTTAACCTGGTTCCTAAGGTGTTGATAGATTTGTTTAGAAAGACTTGTTTTGTCTTTCTTCCAGGTTTTCCATGCCTTATCTCTGGATTTTAATAGGGCTGTAGTGGACTTAGTAAGCTATGGAGCAGAGCAAAGTTTAGCTCTAATTGTTCTTATGGGGCTATTAGGTCAAGGACCTTAGTGAAAGTAGTATTAAAATAGTTCCCTGCTTGGTCAAAGTCAAGGGTGCGTAGTGGTTCCCAGTTACATTTTTTTAATGTAGTGTTGAGATCTAGAGGGTTAACCTTGCAATCATTTCTGAATAGTCTAAAGACTGTAGGTTTGGGTATGTTAAAACATTTGTGTAGGAGGAATGTTAGGAGGTGGTCACTAAGGCTGTATGGTAAACAACCTGTTTGGTAGTTCTGTTCTGGGTAGTTTACTAATGTCCAATCTAGTATAGATTCCTTTTGGGATTTCTTATCTACTCTAGTAGGTTCTAGAATAAGTTGAGAGAATCCGTATAGGTTGATGTAGTTAGTGGGAATTTTGGAATTGCAGGCTAGCCAATCAGTGTTTAGGTCTCCTAGTAGAATAGTCTCTTGTGTGAAGTTGTCTTTTATCCACTGAAAAATCTCCTCATTTATTGGAGAGTTATTACCTGGAGGGATATATGCACAAAGAATATTGATACACTTTTTCTTGTTTAGTTGTAGCACAGAGCCTATGATCTCAGCAGTATTAAATTTAGGTAGAGGAGTTGGGAGGGGTTCTATATTACGTGTATTTTTATAGACAATTGCAATTCCCCCTCTCTTCTTTCCTGTTCTATCTAGTCTTAAGCTATTATATCCTGGAGGGAGAATTTCCTCATTCTGTGTGCTGGGTTTTAGCCAGGTCTCTGTTATGGTTAGAAAGTCAGGGGACTAGTGAGTTATGAATGCGTGTAGGTAAGGGAGGTTGTTTGATATACTGTGACAGTTAAGGTTAATGATAAGTAGGTCTGCCGGTGTTTGTTTGGGGGTATAATGTAGTCTGGCCCTGGATTTGGATGAATATCTCCAGAGGTAAGGAGGTATTTGTTTAATAAAGGATGAAGTCTGATTGCTTATAATATATCTATGTGTAGTTTGCATGATATTTTTCTAGCTTGAGATAGTAGAAAGTACTTGTGTACAAGTACTGTTTTGTTGTTATCAAATAGAGAGGGGGATATAGGGAAGCTTATGTGGGTTTTTGTAGGTGTGAAGGTATGTGTTGTATTGTAGGTAGTGTGGGGTAGTGGTATGTATGTGTATGAGGATGTGGTGTAGGTTAGGGTTGTGAGGGTTAGTAGGTGGGATGTAAGGTAGAAGAGCATGGTTTGTGTCATATTGTATTTTGATGAAAGTAGTGTTAATTGGAGGAGAGTTAATCAGGGGTGGGATGTGGGAGGATTGCAGGTGATTGGCTGTAGGGAGTGGTCAGGTGATATGGAGTTAGAATAAATGTAGAGGTAGCGGGGCGGGTGGAAATTGGGGGTAGGGTAGGGGAGCGGATTGAGCCAAGAGAAGCGAGGCGAATGGAGCGGGGCCCAAGCAGACCCCAAGGCTGCAGAGCCAATCTATTATGGTTTTCCAGATATTTGCCAAAGGTAAGGTATTATAAGGGACAGAATAGGCTGATTCCAAATCCTTGACTTTATATTTTGTATAGTACCCTTTGCCTTAGCTACTAGAATACTTGGGACAATATCTTATATGTTTCTAACAGTACTACAGACCCTCCGAGTGATTTTCTACAAGTTAATCTGCAGACTGTACCAGCATTAAGAATTGAAGAGTTAATAACCTTGTTTCCTTGCAGTAATACACACTAGACAGTTGTACTGTGTGATATTAGGTCATTTGCAGTTTGTAGTCCCCTAGCGTGCAAGCCTTTCAATAGGGGGGCAGGCTGAGTAGGGCGGAGAAGAGAGTTTAGAGTCCCTAGGAAGGAGAAGGAGATATGGGAAAGATTAGGGCAAGGAAAAGCACATTAGTTTTACATTACCTCAACAGTTAATGCAGTTTATAACATCTACATGCACTTTCTAATAGTAAATACACTTTAAGCCAGCTAAGTAGCCCATATAGTAGCTACATAAGCAGTTTGTTTATGCTTTACAGTACTTAGATTTTTAAGCAGATGGATATGACAGTCCCTTAGCATGCAACAGTACAAGCCTTTTAAACAAGTTATTGCACTTTAAAACAGTTGATAAGCACTTTTAAAATAGCTAGATATCATCAAAAGATGTCTGTTGTCAAAGGTCAGCTACTGCGGGCTGCCAGAATGGTTAGTATGCATGATGATTTCCTGGTGGAAATAGAATTTATTATACAGATGTTCAGACAAAGGGGGTACCCTGAGAGTCTTTTAAATCAGGTCAGGGTTGAAGTGTTGAACAAATGTGAGCAAGGTATATATAGGCCTATTATAGGCAATGGATTTTTGGGACCTAATAGCTGGTTAGATTACATAGTTAACCCTAGTTCAACCCTGATCATAACCTACAATGGGGTGGCTAGCGTCATCATTGAGGTTATTAAAGCAAACTGGGAGATTTTGCAGTTTGATGGTAATACTGCACACAGGGTTGGGAAGACCCCTAGGTTTGTGTTTAGAAAGGGCAGATCCCTAAAGAACATATTGGAAGGAAGGAAAAAGGATGGAAAAATTAATAGAAAAATTGGGAATTACAGGTGTAATGCTTGTGTATATTGTTCCTTTATACTTGAAACAAAGGAAAAGTTCAGAGTTAATGGGAGGATTATTAACATCCATGGGCACTTCAGTTATAACAGCTGTAACGTCATTTACATGGCTAAGTGTGACAATTGTCCTATATTTTATATAGGTAAAACATCTAGGAAATTCAAAGTTAGGATTGGTGAGCACCTTGGTGACATTAGCCATTGTAGAATCACCAGTGCCCGGTACAGGCATGTACAAGAACATCAGGGCCACCAATTTAAATTTTTGGTAGTTCAACAATTGGTCAAAGATGAGCAGGGATGTATATTGGATGTTCATTTGGATGCACTGGAACTGAGGTGGCAATTGTATTTTAATGCCTCTCAGTATCCAGGCATCAATGAAATGACAAGTATAGCCAGCATTTTGAAAATGGACCACATTTTAGGCTAACTGAACTAATTTGTTACTGTGTAGAATTTAATGTTTATATACAACATTTTTTTCATACAGTTTTAAGATGGTTTTAATGTTATTTTTAACAAGGAATTTTAAGTCTGTATATGAAACTTGATCATGGTAATTAATTGTAACAGTGTTGAATGGGTTTTTATTACCAATGTGGGTTTTCTGCTTTAAATTGATTCTCATTAATGTTCTGATTGATTAATTGGGGAGGGTATATAAAAGGCTGGGTGTTGTGTGCACATAATTCTGATGAAGTCTATTTAGTGGAGAGGAAAGTGCTCAACTCGAATAAAGTGGTTGTCTCATTTGGATTTGTTTTTCTTCTTGCTGGCTTTTGGATTAAAATAGCTAGATATAATTATTTATTTATTTATTTATTTTTACATTTGTTAACCGGGATGGTCCGACTGGATACATGTCCTTTTTCAGCGGAGGCCCGGGGAGAAAAGCTCCAGCAGAGTTACATTGATAATTAGGTACAGTAAATGAGCTGAAAGAACTTAAAAACATAGGCTATTTACATACAAGTACAAGACTGCCATTACTATTTCTGAGATTACTACAAATGTAACATTAATAACATATTAGCAAGGACGGCAGGCAGTATAATGACATAGAGTTAGACAGGATACATATTTCTTTATCACAGTATACAAAGTACTTATCATCTTAGCTAGTTGTTTATGTTTTAGTTAATGGCACAGAGCTAGTCTGGGTTTGAGTAAGGATATAGCCAGTGTGACTTGAAGTGGTGTTTTAGACTATTTTTGAATTGACTTAGAGAAGTTGCAAGCGTGATGTTATTTGGGAGAGAGTTCCATATTTTACCAGTGGTGTTGGCAAACAGCGCGTCACCACCTAGGTTGAGAGATTTAGTTGTTTGGACAAGGAGTCTGTTTGCTGAGCAAGGCAGCTTAGATTGGAGTAGGGAGTCATTAAGTTTTTTAGTGCTGGGGTATTCTCAGGTTGTTTAAGGATTTTGAAGGCCTCTATGAGTTGGGACTGGTGAAGAAGGTGTGGGAATTCTATCCATCCAAGCTTTTTCAGGTTAGTACAGTGGTGTGTTCTGTAGGGTAGGCCTGTAACGAACCTGGCAATGTGATTATAGCAGGATGAGAGCTTGGCCAGATCAGATTTGTTAAGGTGAGTGAGGACAGGAGAGGCATATAGTAGGGTAGAGAGAAGGTGTGAACGGGCTGTGGCTGCCCTGGCATTCGGGGTAAGGAAGGCTTTAATTCTATATAGGGTCCCAAGTTTCTTGTTGACTGACTTAATGGCTTGGTTGATATGTATATCAAATCTGAGTTTATTGTCAATGTTTACTCCTAATAGCTTTGTATAGGTGTCTGGGGAGATGATGGTCCCATTATTGGATTTTATAGTGAAGTTTTCAGTCGGAGATCTATTGTTTGGGTAGAAGAAAAGTAACTTGGTTTTGTTTGGATTTAAGATCAGGAGATGGTTGGCAAGCCATTTTTCGACTTTGGTGAAGCTATGTTGGGTGGTAGTTAGTAGATTTGCAAGAGAGGCATTGGAACATATTATAGTCGAGTCATCTGCATATTGAATGCAGGTGGCTTCAGGGATGACTGTTTGGATGTCGTTTATGAAGACTGAAAAGAGGAGAGGTCCTAATATGGAACCTTGAGGAACTCCTATGGTATTTGGTAGTAGGCAGGAGAGCTTGTTTTGCCACATTACTGCTTGTTGTCTCCCAGTGAGGTAAGCTTGAAACCAGTCAAGGGCTGGAGTATCTAGATACAGGGTTTTTAAAGTATATAGAAGTAACTGATGGTTTACCATATCGAAGGCTTTCGATAGGTCCAGGAAGAGAGCGGAGGATATTTTTTATTATTCCGGTTAAGATTAATGTTTTCAGTAAAAGAGAGGAGGGCAGTGGCTGTACTATGATGGGGTCTGAATCCATGTTGAGAGTCTGTGAGTAGTTTATTTTGGGTTAGATAGAGCATTAGTTGGTTGTGCATGCACTTTTCCATAATTTTGGCAAGTGGTGATAGTATGGCTATAGGTCTATAGTTGGATAGTTCTGTGGATGAACCTCCTTTGTGGAGTGGAATTACATAGGATATTTTCCAAATTGAGGGGATTGAGGCCTCGGTTATGGTTCTGTTAATTAGGATTGAGATAGGGTAGGCTACGACATCTGCAGCAATTTGCAGGTATTCAGCCGGCAGAAGATCGGCTGAAAGGGTGGTTGGCTTCAGTTTTTTCAAAAAGGATCTGATAAAGGATGTGGACACTGGCTGGAAGTTAAAAGAGAGTGGTGAGTCGGGTATAGTGTTTATAGAAGTGTGGGGAGGAGAAAGTTGGTTAGCTAATGACTGGATGGTTTCTGTGAAGAAAGTATTGAATGAATTGGCTATATCTTCTTGGCTTTTGTCAGATAATGTTCCTGGGGTCAGAGTAGTGGATTTGCCTGGTTGGAGAAGTTTATTTATGCCTGCCCAGTACTTTTGAGGGTTATTCTGATGTTTATGTTGCAGATTGTAGAAGTATTTTTTCTTATCTAGTATGATGGCTTTTTTAGTCTCATTTCTAAGTTGTTGGAATTTGATACGATCTAGGGTAGTTTGGTAGTGCGCCATTTATCCCACGCTTTGTCTCTAGTTGTTATTTTGGTTTTGGTGTCTGTTGTTAGCCAGGGTGCTAGTTGAGTTTTAATTCTTATTGAGCGTTTAGGGGCATGCGAGTCAAGTATAGTAAGGAATGAATTGTTAAATGATGACACTGCCTCATCAAGGGAAGGAACTTTAGTTTTGTCCAGTTACATGATTTGAGTTCAAGTTGAAATTTAGTTAGGTCAAAGTTTTTCTTGGATCTGATAGACCTATAAATAGGTAAGCTTGTACAATTAATTTTGTCTTTCATGATGTATGTGAGCAGGTGATCACTAAGATCATTAGGGAGAGTTCCAGACATATAGTTCTGGGGATGACTGTTGGTGAGTATCCAGTCTAGTATACTCTCTTTTTGGTTATTGTTACCTGTACGTGTGGTAGATGATATTATCTGAGAGAATCCATGTAGATTAACAGGGATGGGGTTGGACTGTGCTGTGCATTGGTTCCAGTCAATATTAACATCGCCCAGGACAATGGTTTCTTGAGGGTAGTTGTTGGCTATCCAATGTAGAATGACCTCTAGTGTTTCTACATTGTTCCCAGGGGAATATAGGTGACAATTAGGTTAATGCCCTTATGATTATTTAGTAGAATTTTTAGAGCTAGTATTTCAGCGTTAGAGACCTGGGGTGGTTGTATAGGGTTAGTAATGATGTTAAGTGTGCTATTATATAAGACGGCTATTCCACCTCCTCTTTTCTTTACTCTATCTGCCCTAAGTATATTGTAACCAGGAGGCAGGATCTCATTGTCTTTGGTTGATGGCTGGAGCCATGTTTCAGATAGACACATTATGTTGGGGAGGTATGTGGCTAGTACAGCATGCAGGCTATGTATCTTATTGTTTAGGCTTCTAATGTTTAAGTGGCATATTAGGAGGGAGTTGACCAGTCGGTGGGAGAGTGGTGGGCTGGTAGGATTTTGAGTTAAGGTTGGGCCTGGATTAGGATGGATGTCCCCATCTTTGGTTATGTTTTTCTTAGATACGCTAGTAGTCTAATAACTTTGAATAGTAGTTTTAGTTCATATTTGGATTTTGGTGTTGATTGGAGTGGTTTTTTAGAAGCAAGTGGTTGGAATTTATAATTTTTGGGGTAGTGTAGTAGTGGGCAAGTTCCATGATCAATGGAGCTAGGGGGTCTTGGTTTGGCATTTTGGAGAAGAGAAAGCTACGAATGTGAGATTTTCATAGCTAGTAAGAAAGTATGGCAGAATTAAGAGTGGTAAGATAAGAGGAAGGAGTTTATAATTATTTATAGACATGTTATATGTCATCAATGGGTGGGGTCAATGTGCTTCAGAGGAATAGTAGTGGTTAAACAGTAAAGTGGTGGGGGGGCGGAGGAAATTGGAGAGGAAGTTGTGTAGGTTGGAGAGGAAGTAGGGGTGTGGCCTAGTGGCTATATATAACAGTCCGTTTGCTTTTACAGTAGGTATATTTAAAGCATCTAGTTTCAACAGTCCCTTTGTGTGTAACAGTTCATTCACATTTAGAACAGTGAATGAACTTTGTAGCAGCTAAAAGCACCAGAAATGCACTTTAATACAGTTAAAAAGCACCTTAAAATAGATAGATATAATAGTCCATTTGTTTGTACAGTAAGTATACTTTAAAGCATCTAGTTTCAACAGTCCCTTTGCTTGTTACAGTTCACTGACATTTAGAACTGTAAATGCACTTCATAGCAGCTACAAGCACCTTTTTACAGCTACATTACAGTCCGTTTGTGCTTTGCTGTAGGTTTATTTTGAAGCAATTAAGATATAACAGTGCTTAACATTACACCCCTTGTTTTTTTTTTTTTGAAAAAAATAGCTACAAACTAGTGCTAGAACAACAGACGTATTAGGCACCTAAGCCTATATTTGTAGGCTAGAAAACAGCATATATGCTAGGCCTGTAGGTTTGTTAGCTTTCTACTAAGCAATCTAACCTAACAACATGTGTAGCGCACCTAGTTTAGGGCACAGCTTAAAGTACATGCGGCTATGTTGATAGCTTTAATTTCCATGAAGGCAAGCTATGATATTACATTCCTAGCAGGCGATAGCTTTGTTTATTGCTTTAAATCATTCAACAGTACTTAAAATTTACCAGATATACATTTGAAAATAAAATCATAGCAGGGTAACCTTACTGCAGGAGATGGTGTCCGTGAACACTATTAGTATATTTAAAAATAGCGCCAGACGCTGAGAATTTAATACCTCACTTCCCTTCTGTGGTTGATAGGGAAACAGCAGTCTGATTGGGGAATATACAGTGATGTAGTCCTCAAGCAGACCCCGAGGCTGCAGAGCCAATCTAGTATGGTTTTCCAGATATTTGCCAAAGGTAAGGTATTAAAACGGACAGAATAGGCTGATTCCCAAATCCTTGACTTTATATTTTATACAGTACCCTTTGCCATAGCTACTAGAATACTTGGGACAATATCTTATATGTTTCTGTCAGTGCTGTGGACCCTCCAAGCAGTTTTCTACAAGTTAATCTGCAGACTGTACCAGCATTAAGAATTGGAGAGTTAATAACCTTGTTTCCTTGTGGGTAACAATAAAGGCAGAAATTCTACTGACCTAACCAAATACCATCAAATAGCCATCATCCCACCCCTATCCAAGATATTAGGAAAATGTATCCACACCCAGTTGCTCAAATACTTCACTAGCCATAACCTTCTCTTCTTGACTCAAAATGGCTTTTGGCCTAATCATATCATCAATCTCCCCTTTTAAACTTTACAAGCACAATTAATCAACTCCAAAAGATTGGTAACCTAGTCTTTCTAGACCTACCTAAAGGGTTCATTACTATCTCACATCAGAAACTCCTTGAGGAACTAGCCTCTCTAGGCCTCCATACCCCATCATGAACCTGGTTCCACAGCTACTTATCCAATAGGAAACAAGTTGGGAAATGTCAACAAGACTTCTGATTTCCTCACAGACATAGTCTTTGTCCCACAGTGATCAATTCTAGAACTCCTTCTTTTCAATATCTTTATCAATAATCTAATCTCCACCACTAAACAAGCTATCCTGGTACCATATGCAGATGATGCCACTCTCATCTGTTCAGCCAAAACACTATCCGAACTAGAAGAAAACACCCAAAAGGCTTTCCTAGGCACAGAATCCTGGTTAGATAGCTCAGACTTACTCTTAAATGCAAAACAAAACAAAAAAAAACGCACACAACTGATGCTTTTTACCCCTAAAAACTACGCAAACCAAATACAATCTTTTCATATCCTATCAGCCAACACAGGCAACACTTCCTGGTGTAATGATCGATAATAATCTCCAGAATGACCAACACCTACTCCTAGCAATCAAAAAAGAAGCTAGAAACTAGGATCCCTCTACAGGGCTAGGAAATTCGTCACTAATAACTGCATATAAGACATAGCACAAACATGCTTACTTCCATCCATCTATGCCTCACCCATCTTTACAAATCTTAACCATTAAAAATTAACTAGAGACACCCTATAACAAAATTACAAAATTTGCTACAAATAATCCCTTTAAAAAAGGAATACTACATCCCTATATCATTAATCAAGCCCTATGATACAACAACAAAGCTTATCTATTCATCATAAAATCAAATAACAGTGCAGAAGACTTGCTATAGTCTAACCAGGTAGCAAGAATCTGGAACCAAATCCCCCAAAATAAGATAGGTAGCCTGACTGCATGGCTTCAAAACATTGCACTATACAGTCTCCCACACCCCACAGCTGTCATGTACACCATTCTTCTACAGACGGCATCTCCACCCTCTACCTACTTTCTCCTACAAAACCTCCATTTCCCAGGTTACCTCGATTTTCTTTAATACAGGTCTATATATGCTTTCTACCTCTTTCATGTAACTACTTCTCCTCATAAGTTCTACCCCCTGCTAAATTCCTTGCTGTCTTTGCTACCCTTCTCTTCCAGCTGATAAGCAGTGAATGAATTATGTAATGTGCTTATCTGTGTAATTTCTCTGTAGCCAACTACCTCATGAAAAAAATGCATTTCCTTACATTTATAGGCTACTGTATGTTAAATAATGTGTTCTATATATATTCGTATAATTGTGACTTTATGTAAACTCAATGTATTTTATAAATGTTATTGTGTTTTTTTCCTTTAAATGTACTTGCCTAATATGTGAAGTTTTTCTTCCTGGGCCTCCTCTGAAAATGGGATAAATCCCAGCTGGAGCTCCCCGGTAAACAAAGAGAAAGAAATAAATACAAGGGCAGCAGAACAAAAGAATAAATCAAGATGTCAAAAACTCAGAAAAATGTTAAGCATGAGTCAAATGCAGACAGCATTTATTGGAAGGTGAATGTTGATTAATACACCAGGGAAGGTCAGTTATGTTTTATGACCTTTAGCTTTACGGTTACTGCTACCATTACACCACAACCGTTTGCAACATAGGTAGAAAAGACCTTGTTTGATGCCTAATACAGACAATGTCATACTTCAGTGATACAGCACACCTCATATGGCATGTTCAGGTACCCATGACACTCGTATGACAGCAGTCCTATACTGTCCTACAGCTCCCAGCTTTTTGTATAGACATGGATGTGCTGCCAGCTGAACCACTAGCATGAAAATGGGCAGCCATTATGGATCCATGTGTGCTGATCCAAGAAATTCAGGGAGTGCATGTTCTTACTGTTGGTGTGACATTGACGCATGCCTACTCACTCTTATTCTTAACCTGGGTGTTATACTGATGCATGCTAACTCTCAGTGTTATAGTGGTGCTTTCTTTCTCTCTGTATTACACTTGTGTATGGTTATTCCTAGCATTACACCATTGCGTTCTTACTGTTGGTGTTCCACTGTCGTATGCCTTCTCTTGATTTTGCAGTAGTACATTCTTACATTGTTATCCTGGTGCATTCTAATTCTTGGTTTTACACTGGTGAAGATTTACTGTCACTATTAACACTGATACTTGTTTACTCTCTGTTGTATCTGCGTATTGTTATCCCCAGTATTATAGGGTCTATATTAGAACATCGAAGTATTAAAACTTCGAATGTTCTGATATCGAACACTATTCAGCGAACGCTAAGAATAGCGAAGCTGCAGAACAGCTAATTCTTTCCTCGGGAAAGAATTGGTTAACGTTCTGTGGCTTCGCTATTCTTAGCGCTTTGGTGGAAAGTTACAGGTTGGGTTCAGGTAAGTGTGCGATTGTTTGTACGTTAGGGTTAGGGGCGGGTTAAGTGAGATAGGGTTAGGGCGCAGGTTAGGCGTGTGTGCGATAGTGACAGACTTTAGTGTTAGGGGTGGTTTAAGTGAGTTAGGGTTAGGGTGTGGGTTAGGTGAGTATGCGATAGTGCCGGACCTTAGGGTTAGGGTTTGGGTTAAGGTAAGTGGGTAGATAATAGTGTATGTTTAGCTTAGTGTAGCATTAGATGCAGGAATTTAAGTGTATGTGTGTGGTTGCTGTTTGTTTGATGTGCTTGTATTGTGTGTATGTGTTTCGGAGCAGCAAATTTTTTCCATGGGAAAAAATTCGCTGTTCTGAATGTTCGATATTTTCATGTTTAGATGTTTTGGGGCAGATGAAATAGCATTCTCTATTTTCATCTTTCTATAATGTGATATAAATGCATATTATATTATTGCATGTTTATCTTCAGTGTTACAGTAATGTCACACTAGTGCATTCTTACTACTGGTGTTGCACTGATGTGTGCTTACTCAATCTTACTCCTAATCTTGGTGTTAAACTAGTGCATGCTAAATTGCAGAGTTATACTGATGCATTCTTATTCTCGGTATTACCCTTGTGCATGTCTTCTCTCTGAGTTACATTGCTGTATTCTTACTGTCATAATTACACGATGCATGCTTACTCTCTGATTTACATTGTTGCATTCTTACTGTCATTGCACTGATGCAGACTTAGTGTCACACGGGTATTTGCTTACTCTTGGATTTACATTTATGCAGGCAGACTATCAGTATTACACTGGTTCATGATTACTTTTAGTGTTATGCTAATATATACTTTTGGTGCTTTAATAGTGCATTGATTAATTTCGGCACTATGTTAGCACATGTGTACTCTCAATGCTACACTACTGAATTTGTACTCTTGGTGTCAACACTGGTTTATGCTTATTGTCAGTTTTACACTGGTGCGAATACCCTCACTGTTACACTGGTTTATGCATGTTCTCTGTGTTATACCGCCACAGTCCTACTCTTTGTATTTTATTGGAATTATCACTAGGGAGCAGGCCTTCAATGCACTCTCTAAGGACAGGAACACAGCATTGATGGGCCCCAATAATATATAAGGATTCATCCTAAATAACAATGAAACAGGACATGTCAGGCCCACTAGAATCTCTATTCAACAGTAGCCTCCAGACAGATTTTGTACCAATTGAATGGAGAACTGCAGCCATTATCTCTTTGCAGTAGGGGGCCACGTGTGGACCCAGACAACTACTAACCCATAAGTCTGATTAGTCTCATATGTAAAACCATGGAAAGAATCATCATGGAAATTATAAAACAATGACATAAGAAACCTTCATACATTAGATCCAACCCAATGTGGTTTTGTCACGGCAGGTCAAATCTACTCAACCTGGTAAACTTCTTCAAGAAGGTCTCTGAAGCCATGGACAAGTGCAAGCTGGTGCACACTGCCTACCTTTACCTGGCCAAAGCATTTAACCTTATAACTCACATGGGCATGCTATAGAAAAACTCACTAAATTTAGGCATAAACCCGTATTTCACCTAAATAAAAGCTATTTGGCTTACAGATAGGACCCAAGATGTTAAGATAGGGGAGACTAACTCTACAAAAAGGCCAGTCACTAGTGGAGTCCCTCAAGGCTTGGTGCTGAGGAGTTTGTTCTCTGGCATCTACTTCTCTGAAGTCCATGCTAACATCATGGGTTTCTGGCTGACCAAGTTTGCAGACAACTGAAAACTAGGCAAAGTCATTGAATAAATCAGACAGAAATACCTTTCAAGAAGACCTGCTACAGACAAATAACTGGTACCACAGCCACAGTCTAAAGGTTAGCTTAAAGAAATGCATGACAGTATGCTTTTTAAATATGTCCACCCCTGGAAATTTCCACATTGATAATACACTCCTGAGAGTGGACCCTGGGGGTTACGGATTTGGGAACACATGCGTACAGTAACCTGGCTTTTACCCATCATGTTTATACAGTGGTGAGAAAATCTTTCTATGTTGCACAGCTTATAAGCAAGGCTATGGCATCTAGGTCCAAGCATGCTATTGTTCCTCAGTACTCCAACCTCAACAGACCAATCATTGAGTACAAAGTAGCCCTCTTTATGTTCCTGACTAGCCATTTGTACAACTGGAGCATCCACAGAGGTTCCTCACAAAAAGGAATTCAGGGAGTAAACAACATGTTGTATGTGAACTGTCTCAAAGCCCTATCCCTGTATTCACTCTTCTACAGACTGCTGCAGCCTGGCCTACAAAGCATCATTTGATCCCACTCTGAATCTGTTGCACATCTGCAAAATCAATAGCATCAGAAATACCCAATCTAAGGGCTAAAACCTTATCTGCAATGTAAATAGGACATGTTGGAGGGACAGGTATATCTCTCAGAGACTACCATTTCTCTGGATTAATTTTTCCATCTATTTGAAGCAGTGTAATTCCCTAATCTAATTCAAGTGTAATTTAGAATACCGGGAGTTGAAATTTATCCCTGGTCTGGTTTCCAAGTTTCTTATAGACAGAAGCACCTTGCAAATGCTTGAGCACCAGTTGTACAGACCTATATCCAACCCTTAAAATTAACCTGCAGTGTCAAGTCATGTCAGGTAAATTTGGGAAAGTATGGCTAGGCTTAAAAAGGCCCCTACAGCCAATAGCCTA
Source organism: Protopterus annectens (assembly GCF_019279795.1). NCBI lineage: Eukaryota > Metazoa > Chordata > Ceratodontiformes > Protopteridae > Protopterus > Protopterus annectens. Next base: position 181,525,317 of record NC_056739.1, read on the forward strand.
GTAATCACCTATGAAACCATGAGCAGATTTATTGTATTCATGCACCATACCTCTCAACTGTCAGTCTCCTGTACTAATGGAAAGTCTGGCCTCATAAAAAGTTAAAATATTTTACTAAATTAAAAGCCACATTCACAGGTCATTTGTGCCTGCATCCATCAACAGGATTTCATGCAAATGACACACTATTTTCCAAAGCTTACTTCTCACATTATAAAATGGCATAATTAAAATTTAAACAGCACCTGTACTTAAACTATAAGACTATGAAAGGAGACTCTCACACAGTCTCACCGCTTCTATGTAAGTGCCAAATTTCGAGTGTTTCCAAATGTTTGCTATTTTAAGCTGTATGATGTTGTGTATTTGCTTAATAGAACAGTCTCTGGAGTGATTTTGTACACATATACATTCTTCAGTTTAGTAGTGTGTGTGTGTGTGTGTGTGTGTGTGTGTGTGTGTGTGTGTGTGTGTCTACATTCAGATATTTGAATATATTTATTTGACCAAACATTTACATGTGTATCCACACACACCCACACCCACTTTCTACCCTCTGTCTCCTTATTGCAACAGTAAACAAACATGTCTCCCTAGCTCAAAGCTTTTAGTGTGCAGTAGGCAGTCAGTGCCAAAACTAAGGAATGCAGCCCCTTTTTAATACCTAGGACTATTCCTGGTTTAATTTCTCCATGTATTTTGGGCTTCTAATACCATAACAGGAATGGACCCCATTCTTAAGTCAGGGTATTATTATAGGTTTATGAAATTAGTGTTGTTTTAATCTTTCATGTTAGCTAACAGTGTTCTTTTTAGCATGTGCAATGTGCCCAGAACTGCCTGTGTCTGTAGTTCATATGGACTTACGAGTAATGGCAGCATATTTAAATAGAACTGTAAATTCGTTTTCGTTAGACCTGTTGTTCTACTATCGGCACTGTCTGGGTATCTTTCATCCCCATTTTTGTCATTTCTATCTGCAAAGCCTGATATTATATAACTTCATGTACCTCTCTCATTATATAAGACACTATCATCACTGGGTGTAGCAGTTTCAATGAATAATGCTACTTTTGCCTTTTTTATATCTGGTTTTCTTGCATCTCTTTTTTGATCTGTTGGTGATGGGTGATCCCATGTGATATACGTTTCATTATTCTCTATAATGCTTTGTAGTTCATGTTTCCAATGCTTCTCAGCTACTTCTACATGGTAAGGTTTGCACAATCCCCATTGTAACAGTTGAGTCACATACAGGCTGTTTTCCATGAGTGTAGCACACCCAGTAAAAAGATGTGCAACTGCAACTGTTTCCATTTTTTTTTTCTTACAGAATCTGCAGTTGCCTGTTTCTCCCACCTCTTCAAATTTTACACGCCAATGTGTATATAGTCCAATATCCTGGGCCACCATTATTAAAATTTTGCCTTTTGATTTCAATTCACTTTCATTAAATTATGGTTAACATTAGGTTGTCCCAAGAAATCTCAGTACTTTCCAGAATATTTATTGATTTTCCAAATGCTTCGTTCTTCATTTGATGCTTTTCTATATATTCTTTCTTTTGTTTTTAGCACATTTAATCATCTGATTTTTGTCAACTTCTGGTCTGTTACCAAAATGCTTTTGCTAATCTAAGCAAAGGAGTCACGTTAGCTGACTTTTCCTCATGTTTTAAAATGTTCACTATGGATGTAGACAGGTTAGCAGATATGTATGCAGTCTCATGACTGTAGATCTGTACATGTCATCAGTCTCAAGTAGGCCCCAAACCTTCTTCAGAGCGAGGAATATATACAACATGACAGTTTGACGTTTCTAAGACAGACTCAGACAGACTCAGATATATTTTCAGAAGGAATATTAGTAAAATCCTTTCAGTAGGTTCTGGTTAAAATAACAAGATCTGCATAAAAGCCAAGATTTGAGAGAAAAAGGTGAAAAAAATAAATAAATAAAGATGGTCATTTAGGGTGCTTCTTTTTATTTCATTTCAACAGTTTCTTTGGGACATCAGAGCCTAAGTCAGTATACCTAAGGTTTCTGTCAATAAAAACAGGTCATAAGTGAGCATAGCTCATTGCTCATTTATTACTGAAAATATTTTACTAATATTCCTTCTGAAAATATGTCTGAATCTGTCTTAGAAACGTCATACTGTCATGTTGTTTTAAACAAAGAGTTTTAAATAAAGAGTTTTAACTTCAAGCTATGGAGGTATCTACCAATAGACTAACTTGACTGGCTAACATTCATCATTCACTGAGGTGTTTCATTGGATAATACCAACTTTTAAACACTGAACCCAGCTTACCTACTTGGATCTGAAGAAGGCTTGAAAAAGCTGAAAGCGCTTGTCCATTGTTTACATCAGAAGGGTTCTTCACTTTTATGTTTGTTTTTTCTGTTTTTATGACATCCACGTGTTTTAAAGCTGCAGAATTACAACGCCACTTGACTTTTACAACAGCTAAGCTCTATATTTCATATATTGTGGATTCAACATGGTAAAAGCCTGTTATTGAAGCTATTGTTTTGAAGCTGTCTTTCTGCCATTTTGGTTGTTTAGCAAGTTTTGAATACTCAGATAAAATACTAATACCTGTGGTGCAACGCTCTTCCAATATTTACATCACCTAACCACTTTTCATGTGCTCTCCTCCTCCTCCTGTAAAGGCTCCACCAAATATACCACTCATCCTTCCATGTATCTTAATACCCTCATCCCATTCTAATCATAGATGAATAGGCCAGTTGCAGAGACACTGGAGGGTAGCTACTAAATAGGTGGGTTTTTCCCCAACTTTACAACTTGTTCCACTTAGCCTTTCCTACTTATGGTTTTCTTTATATAATTCTTCCATCTACTTTGCTCATGGCGATCCCTGACTGTACTTTTTTGGATGCTGTTCATACCTTCTCTGGTCAGCATTAACTCAGACTTACATTCTTGAATGCTGTTCATAAGCTTGGACAAGGCAAATGCTCTGCAAATGCTGTAGCTTTTTTTTTTTTTTTTGAGGAGATAGGGGATGTTCCTGCACATGCTGTTCCATTCCAGCTGTGGATGGTAAGGGAAGAATTGCCTCTTTGAAGGGACTGTGTTCTTGAAGTGTGTTTTTTTTTGCTTGAATAATATATGTGGTTTCCCTTCTGTTAGTTTCTGGTGTTTTTTGTAGAATCTATATTCTTGCAAATGTTATACTTGTTTTGTTAGGGGTGAGATTACTCATTAGTTGTTGGTGACTTCAAAGCAAGAGGGGTCTGCTGAAAGCAACTGAATGGGTGGGACTAATTGGAATGCAGTGGTGTTCTAGGGTCTATATTAGATCACCGAACTTTCAAAATTTTGAGTGACCTAATATTGACCCGCTGAAAATATCAAAGAAACAGAAAAACAAATTTTTTCCTAGGGAAAGAATTTGGTTGTTCGTTTCTGTTGCTTTGGTATTTTCAGCACTGTGGTAGAAAGTTACAGGTCGGGTTCAGGTAAGTGTGCGATTGTGTGGACATGAGGGTTAGGGTGGGGTAGGTGAGTTAGGGTTAGGGTGCGGGTGAGGTGACTGTGCGATAGTGAGGGACCTTAGGGTTAGCATTTGGGTTAAGGTAAGTGGATAGTTAGTGGTGTATGTACAGTTAAGTGTAGGGTTAGGTGTAAGACTTTAGGTGTATGTGTGTGGATTGCTGTTTGTTTGGTGTGCTTGTGTTGTGTGTATGTGTTTTGTTCTGTATGTTCAATGTTTTAAATTTTAGATTAATAGAGTTCGATATTAGAACACTTGAAATTTTGAAAGTTTGGTGTTATAATATAGACCCGGTTTCTATTATGTCATGTCAATGACCATTACCAAGAAATCAAACAACAGATGGGGTTATTCACTTTCATCTGCAGACTACCTCAGTAGTGTCTCTTTATGGCCACTGTATTGACTATATTCACCTCAGATATTTGACTGCAAGCATTAAGGCCAGCTCTTGGTGAAATGGAGCACTAGAAAAAGGATTCCAGGGGTCCCCTGATGCACAACAGTTCCACCTGCACATCCCTAGTGCCTTTCTCTTGTTTCCCCCCTACCTGCCCCTACACCATCCAGATAGATTACTTATTTCTTGTTTTTTCACACTTCTTACATTTTGCCTTTTTTTTCTGCAGCCTTTTGACATATTTTAACTATGGAGGATGTACCTGAACAAAGGCAGGGACCTGGGGCCCACTATGCCCTCAGAAGTTAGAGTTCTAGATGTTGTATGGTACATCAAAGTTTTTTTTTTACAACCAAAGATAGGACTGAATAAAAATTATGAATAAGGAAATAAATCCAGTTTTATTCTTTCTTTCAAGAAAAAAACAACTTGTACCTAAAGCTAAAGTTCAGAGCTAACCCAACAGTTGTTCTCAATCAGCTGAGAGACCAGTTGCTTAAAAGGATCTATAAATCCTATCTCAGAATAGTGCCTGACTCCTTAACTCTTCAACAACCCCCCGCAAAACAAATTGGGATCAACGTTGAAATATATTATACAACTGAGAGTCTGGGGGAGGAAATGAGAAGACCTGAATAAAACCTACTCAAAGACAGGGCGCATGTGCAGGCTATATGTAGAAGGAATCACAGCCAAAAATGCCAATCAGAGTCACCTGAGGCAGTGTGGGCCAATAAAAACATCTCCTTGCTGCTTCAAATAGAGACCCAGGGAGCCCATTTCTAAGCAACTTTTCTGTCTTCTACATAGTCACCTCTTTCTGCTTTTAAAACATGCATAACGCCAGGCTGTTTTGAAAACATCCTTGATAGCAGAGTTTGACATTTTTTTTACTGCAGTTTGAGTATAGAACTGGAGTTCCTTGCTCATGTAAGGTAGAAAATAAATTAATTAACCTAGAACCAGTATGCCAGCCCACCAGAATAAAATAAATAAATAAAATAATTGGATTTATTTTTCTTTTTCCACTGGGGGGCTGTAGCCCAGCAGCCAGTATAATGATCAGCCCTTGGTATTACTACAGATACACTTAATTTGTGGGAGGAACAGGGTTCCTAAAAATTCTCTACCTTTTCAGGGTAAGTGGTGGTGCTTCTGATGATACTGTATCTGTTTTGGGGGTGGTACAATGTTGTAACTGTTTAGTAGAAGAGGCATCCCCCCCTGTTGAAAATATACCCATTCTGGGTTCGGGGCAGTGTTGCTTCTGATTCTGTGACTATTCTGGAAAAGGAGATGTGTTCCTGCAGGTACTGTGTCTATGTTGTGAAAGGAGTGGCAGTTCTACAGGTACTGCAGCTATTTCATGGGAAGGGTAATGTTTCTGTACATACTGTACTTGTTTTGGGGCTGAAGTTGCATTCCAAAAGATACTTTATTTTGGAGAGGTCAAAATGTTTCCGCAGGTGGTGTAACTATTTTGTAGAAAATGCAGTGTTCCTGCTGATGACATACCAATGCATCTATTCTGGGGAGGTGGAGGTTGCTGCATCTTTGGAATCTGTCCTGATCCTAAGAAAGGGGCTGTGTTCTTGCGGGTACTGCACCTATACTGTGGGTGGGGCTGTACTATACTCATTCTGTAAGAATGGTACTTTTCCTAAGAATTCTATATCTATTTTGAGGGAGGGTCAGTGTTCCTGCAGCTACTATTCCTATTTTGAGAAGAAGTATTTTCAAGCATATACTATGGTTATTCCATATTGGTGACTTGTTCCCCTAAATTACTTCGATGCATGCTCTGCTGCCTGGCTGCCTCCAGTTTTGGTGGGCTGCATTTTAGTTGACCACAAAACTGCAATCATGCCCTTCTTAAACATAGTAGCATATGAAATTCCCTTTATTTTGCACTCAGATATTCATAGGATTATACAAAGACAATAGTATCTCAGCCATTATATACTTAACTAGCAAATGCTATACACAAAAACCTTTGAAAGTAAGCTAATAGTTCAGAAGATGATGGCAGGAGATAGTTAATCTGGAAGATGTAGAGAAATATTTTCAGTTTGGATTATTCTATGGATAAGGGAAATTTGAAAGATTTGAAGAAAACAGAGAAATGAAATATGGTATTTAATTTTGCTGAGTTAGAAGTCTGCAACCAGTAATTCTGTAACAGTGGTGCACTGGATATCATTGTTGCCTTGCAGCACAAGGTTCCCAAGTTCAATTTTTGGCTGGGGTACCTTTTGTGTGGAGTCTGCTTGTCCTCTCTGTGTTCACATGAGTTTTCTCTAAGTGCTCTGGTTTCGTCTCACATTACAAAGACATGCAGTAGGTGGTTTGGGCGCTCTAAACTGGCCATTAGAGTGAGTGTGCATGCAAATGTGTGGTGTGGAAGAACAGTTGCACCAGGGCTAGCCGCCTGGTGGTATGAATGTTGGCTTTAGATGATTGTCACTGTTGAAGTGACACCCAAACCCCATCTGCAGAAATGGGTAAAAGGGGTTGTGGATGGATGTCTCTATTTATCTAACTGAATTCTGAATGTTGCTTTAGTTTTACTGTGTCTAATATATAAAGAACGTTTTTTTGCATAGGCTAGATAAGCACTGGGTGATGACTTTATCCCTGAATTAGGACTTGCTGATATATTTGTTTTTGGAATGGGTATTTATTAAGGGCTTTTTCTTTTCAAGAAAAAGTAGTTGCAGAGGGCAGAGTCTGACTACTTCACAGTAGTCTATAGACTACATTTCCAGGTTTCAGACCTGGACACAGTACCACCACTGCCCTTATATCATTCTTGGACACTGTAAACCATGTAAGAGACACAGGGAAATTGTGTCCTCTTTATTCCTCGACCTATCAAAGGCACTTGATACCATCTCACATCCCCTTCTACTCACTAAACTATCAGGTCTATATCACGAAATCGAACTTCCAAAATGTCGAACGCTATAAGTTCGAATTTGGAAGATCGAATTCGGATAACATGGACACTTCAAAACTTTTCTGAAAAACACACACATAGCACACTCACACCAAACACCTTCAAAACCTACACTAAACCTAACATACACCACTATATATGCACTATCCTTAACCCAGCCCTAACCCTAAAGTCCATCACTACCGCACACTTACCTGACCCGCACCCTAACCCTAAAGTCTGTCACTATTGCACACTTACCTGACCTGTGCCCTAACCCTAAAGTCCGTCACTACCCATTCATACACTTACCTTGACCTGGACCGAAAATGCCGAAGCCGCAGAAATGGCCAACTGAATTCTTTCCCTGGGAAAGAATTCGGGGTTCCACGGCTTTGACATTCTCAACTTTCAAACTACCAAGTTCAGCCTTCCGGTATTCGGCATTCACAACATTCGATTTCGTGATAGGAACCCAAACTATCTAACCTAGGAATCTCACCCCTAGCTTAGATTGGTTCTCTAACTACCTTACAAATAGTCAACAAGCAACAAAATGGGACTAGTACTTCTCATCTTATCTCCTGATATCAACAGGAGTTCTCCAAGACTCTATACTTGGGCCCCTCCTTTTCAGCATATTTGTTAACAACTTTCACTCTTCCCTGTCCCAAACCTCACTTATTCAGTATGCAGATGATTCCACCATCATCTGCTCTGCCTACTCCACCACTGAACACCAAAAACTAACTCAAATCGCCTTCTCATTCACAGAAACATGGATGAACAATCACCTAGCCCTGAAAGCTAATAAAAAACAAACTATTTTTATTCACCCCTGAAAGATCCAGCCCCCATAAACAGGTCAGAATTTACTTTCAGTCTCAGAATAACACTGTCATCAAAGTAGTGCCCCATACTAAACTCCTTGAAGTTACTATTGATGAAAATTTCTCCTTTGACCTTCATATCCTAAACAACATCAGAAAGACCCACCAAAAGTTAGGTCTGCTTTACAGACACATAACTTACCTCAACCACTCAAGCAAACCCCCCCCCCCCCCAGCATCCTTCTTTCTTTTACCATCTGTACTATATGGTGCACATCTGCTCACAGGCATTCAACTCTCTCTAAAAACAAACTCGAATCTTGTTACAGCAAAGTAGCAAAGTTTTCCAACAATGATACACATACCTCCCATTACTGTATATCCCTTCAAAAACTCAATTGGCTCAAACTACTTTACTTCCTATCTTACCTACAACTCACCATTGCACATAAAATCATAACTAAACCAGAAGATTGCTCATCCCTAGCTTCACTAATGTCCCCCTACAACCCTGCTAGATACCTCAGATCAAAAAATAAATGTCTTCTAAAGGTAGAATTACCCAATTTTACAGCTGGCCGAGCTCTTTTACTCCATTGCTATAGCCATAGTGTGGAATTCCTTACTCACCACAATCAGAACCACTTCTACCCACACCATTTTCGAGAAGTCTCTGCAAGAATACCTCTCCAAACTAATGGCTCTGCACATGCTCAAATAATTCTTCCAGCATTACATGAAACTAGAAACCACTTCTAACAACTTTAACACTTTGAAATATCTATCTATCTTCACTTAATTTAACTATTCTCCCTCTCAGTTTTATACAGCCTCAGCTACAAGATGAAACTTAAAGAAAATAAGCCTGATTCTAATTGTATATCAACATGTAAATACTGTATCTGGATGTAAATCATTGTTATTTTTGTATTTTGTATAATGTTGCTTACTAGCAACTTGAATTTGTTAACTGTCATTATGTAACTTTATCTCATCAATGCATATGTAATATGTGGAGCTTTTCTCCCTGGACCTCCACTGAAAATGGACACTCCCAGACTATCCCAGAAAACAAATGAAAATAAATAACAAATAACAATAAAATAAGGACAAAGAGTAGCTCTTTTAACCTTGGATTCTTTTAAGTACAAACTACTGGGGTCGTTCTAGATTGGAGAGATGTTTACAGCTGTAAGTGTCAAATGGAACATTGCATACTATGATGGGGTGCATAAGAGTAGAGTAATTAGGAAGGATTGTGACCTGGACAAGAACCCATGACAGATGGGTTGAGATGAGTAGAAGAATTTTCTGAAAATACTGGAAACATGCTGATAGAGACCAATTGTTTTCATTGCAAATTTCTTATTCCGAGATTACACTGTTGCGCTAGTTTTACCAGAAGTGACAATACTACATTTCTCAGCATTTAGCTTGAGAGAATGATTGGAGTACCAGTTAGTAATGTGATCAATACTTTAGTAGAGCGCCATTAAATCTGAGGGTATTTAAAATGATTCCTAGCTTTTAGTCATATGCGAGTTTAGTTAACCAAAGGTTGCAAATTTCTTATTCCAAGATTACACTGTTGCGCTAGTTTTACCAGAAGTGACAATACTACATTTCTCGACATTTAGCTTGAGAGAATGATTGGAGTATCAGTTAGTAATGTGATCAATACTTTAGTAGAGCGCCATTAAACCTGAGGGTATTTAAAATGATTCCTAGCTTTTACTCATATGCGAGTTTAGTTAACCAAAGGCTATGGACCCTTTCCTGTACTTCAAACAAACAGAGGATGCCATTTATTTTGAATTTGTCCTGTTTGGTAGCCGGTTATCAATCTGGCAAACTAAAAACGGGTCAATATTTATGAGGATTTTGTGACTCCATTTTGCAGAATGGTATCAAATGTTTTGACGAAGGCCAGAGAAGAAGTGTGTATGGAAATCATACATTTAGATCTTTGGTGACATTTTTGAAAAAGTTAACAAGATTAATAAGGCATAATCTACTCTGGATAAAGTCAAACTGTGAAGGATCTAGAGTCTGTAAATCTTATATGTCCTTGGTGAGTAGTTCTAAAGTGTTTTTCAATGGCTCTTCAGATAAGATAAGTGAGTGTGATGGGCTTATCTGTGTCAGCTGAGAAGCTACCCTTATGGAAGGAAATGATTGTAGCTTCCTATCCTGTGACTGATATTGATTGAAGATGGATAGGTGATGTTTAATTTTGCCAGTAAGAAACTGGGTATTTTGTCTGACCACACGTTATTTATTTATTTTTGTTTTTGTTTTGTAGAAGGTGTTAAAGACTTGGTCAATACCGATGACAAGTATTTGACCAGAGCTGGTATGAGGGACCAGGGATATAGTTGGTGAATTGAAATCAAAGTTGAATTTATCACTTAAGATGTTAGCTATGGATTCTGGGTCAGTGTGGGTAGTAGCATTTACAATTACTTCAGAGCATGGTACAGCATTACTGCAGATTTTATCTATGTAGTTAAAAAGGCTTATGGCTGATTTTAGTGCTGGTGTCTAGATTGTGTTCATAGGCAACCTTGGTGCTTCTCATAGTAATTTTGTTTTATGAACTAGGAGGGGGGAATATTTATATAAGGCTAAACGCTTGCGTTTGTTATTAAATACTTTTCTGATTCTTTTCTAACTAGAGTAAACGTTTGATTTGTTTGTTGTTTTGCTTGTGACAGAAAGGTAGGGTTTTCTGCACAGTATGATTTTAAGAGGAAGGGGGGGCAGACCTCAGGTGAACTTCCCATCCATAGGTCAAAGTTACACTTAAATAGGGTTAGGAGTGGACTCTGCTTCACATGGATGGGCAGCCTGTTCCAGGGCAGGGGGATCCTCTGAGACACACCTGTATCACCAACATGTCTTATTTATGTCACAAGCAAAAGTTAAATCTTTGTATCTAGTGACTTTGATGCTATTCACTTTATGGATGCGCAAAAGGTCCATCAGGTCCATCAGCACTGGGTCCAAAAATTACTTGCATGTCAGGAATAGATCAACTCTCAGTAACCTGTAGGAGATAGAGTATAGCTGTTGACTATCAGGGGTTTCTTATCGATGGAGTAATTAGCCTGGGTGGCAGTTTCCCCAAAAAGCACTATAGTGCATTTCTTGGCACTGAATTTTAGTCTGTGACTTTGCCACCAGTCATTTGTATGTGTTAGACCCTTTTGTAAGATCTTTGTGTCATGGGGGAATCTATGATAGCTCAACTGAAGGCCCTTGACTTTAGCCTTTACCACCAAGATGTAGATGCCAAATAGGAGCAGTCCAAGCATGGAGCTCTGAGGTACCCTGCTGGTGCCTGGTCTCTCAGTGGAGGTGGTATGACCAATCCTGACTTTCTTGGTCATGTATGTGAGCCAGCTGGCAATCCATTGAGTTACATAGGGGTTTATGCCCATTTTGGTGAGTTTGTCAACTATATCGAGTAGGGTATTGTATCAAACACCTTTGTCAATTCCAGGTAGGTAGTACGATCCATTTGTTTCTCATCCATTGCCTTATTGACCTTCTCATGGAAGTCCACCAGGTAAAGCAGGCATAACCTGGGTTAGGTCCAGTGCCTGAAGGTGCCTGTGTCTTTGTTGATCATTTCCATGATAATTTATTCCATGGCTTTGTATATTAGACTAGTCACACTAATGGGTCTGTAATTTCTGGGGTTGGTTGATGGTCCACTCTTGTGAAGTGGGATAATCATCGCAGTCCTCCATTGTCATTGTACAAAGTCTGATTTCAGGCTATAGTTAAAAAGTGACTCAAGTGGTCCTGATAGGTCATATTTCAAGTTATTTAGGAGGCATCCCAGGATATTCTTAGGGCCCATTGAGGCTGTGTTTTTGATTTTAGTAGGTGCTGCTAGAACCTACTCCCTGTTATTAACTGCAGGATTATGCTAGTAGCTATTTCATAGGGTGAGGTAGGGGAGGAGTGAGAGATGAAGTCTGACCTGAATTTGTCAGCCAGCAGATTTGGTATGTCTCTTTGCTCAGTGAAGGTGGCATCGATGAACACCAGTTTGGCACACTGATGTGTGCTGTCTTTGAAGTTTTGGATATTGCTGTAGAAGGCCATGTGGTTGTCTTTAACCTGTGAGATTACCGTGACCTTCCGTTTTCCGTTTAGTTTGCTTAGAGAGCTCTTATCATTGTGGGACTTGCTCTTCCTGAATTTAGCTATGACTTTTTTTTCCTTTTTTCATATACTCTATTTAGGTTAGGATTCTACCAGTGTGGTTTGTTTTTAGAGTTAATTTTGGGCTTACTTCTAGTAGGTACAGCAGCCTCTAAACAACCATACATGATCACACAGGGTCTCTGTGGGGTGTATGTCAGCTACTGAATGCTAAGACACTTGAACCGCAAAATAATGAATGCAAAACAGTGAAAGGGACAATTATCGGACAACGGCAACTTTACATCAAATGGCCATAGTTGGTCAACAACCAGGAAGTAATGTGATGCATAAGGTAAATGAAGTAAAACCTTTTAAATTTTCTTTATTCCCCACTGTACTGCAATATTGGAGTTGGTATATAAAGGTGGGGGTGTGGGGGTCACAGGCCCCACCTTGGTTGGTTGTGTATGTGATGTTGGCCGACTATGGCCATTCAATGTATTTTTTTTCAAAGTTCCAATTTTTTGATAATTGTCCCTTTTGCTATTTTACTTCAGATGTTTCACGGTTAATGTTTTCTAGTATTTGATAGCTGAACATAGACCCATCTCTGTGAAGAATTCCACAACTTGGGGTTGGGAGGATTACTGAATTTGAAAAACTATTGCTTAATAGGAGGTAGTTTGCTTTGGAATAGTTCCTAACTGTTAGAGAGTTTGTTGGAGTTACTGAGATGATTTTTATTTCAAAGGAGACAGCTTTGTGGTCCAACTTCACCAGTAAGGACTTGACAGGGGAGGGCAACACTCCCTCATATTGGTGAGTACTAGGTCTAGTATGTTTGATCTCTGGTTGAAGTATGCACTATCTGGGCAAGGGTATTTGTGTTAATAAAGTCCAGGAAATGTTGTGCCTGCATGTTGGAGGCAGTGTATGTTTCCCAGTCTATAGAGGGGTAGTTAGTGTCCCATGAATAGAGTGTTTGGTCAGATGGAGAGTGCCTTCACTAGGTCTAGGTACAAGTTATGGGTTTGTTGGGGCATAGATGGTGAGCTCTTGCTTGCTAGGATATGGTAAGGGACTTTATGGTGATTTGCATGTGTATGAACACCAAGGCATCATCCTGTTTAACCAACCTAGAGTTACATTTGTTGCTAATGTAGACTGAGACACCTCCACCTTTGGTCCGTATTTGTGTGGCCGACTCTCTAAATGTATGGAAGTCACTGAAGCCTTGCTCTGCTGGAATGCTTTCTGTGATTTTAAATCATGTCATCATAATGGCACAGATGCCTATATTTTCCAGAATGTAGACTGTGGATTTTCTTGTTAAAACCCAGAAGAACCTAAAAATGTAATGCTAAGTCTGTATTTTTGTCAATTTGACACTGTGTAAAAAAGTCTCTGGGGGGGGGGATAAAGTTTTATCCAATGTCTGGAAGGTCAGGGTGAACAGGTACAAACCATCCTTGGCAAAACAACGTGGTCTGTTAACCACGTCCTTCTATGCTGACAAATGTTGAATCCCCCTGGAATGACACTGGAAACTAAGCCAATTGTTAAAGTCAATCACATTTTGTTTATAATGTGGCATCATCCTTGAAGAAGGTAGAATGTTGCTCAATGCAAGACAAATACCTGTGTGGCAGACATTCAGAAAAATACATAATGTCTCACTTCATATAGTCCAGTGAGGCACATCTTGGGTCATTTACACCCACATAGACAACGATAGAATCATACTTGTACCTGTGGTGCGTTGACTTGAGTGCGTGTGTCAACAGGTGGATCCTGGCTCCAGATAAGCAACAAACTGTTATATTTTCCTTCAGCCTCTGAAAGGTGGGTGGGACTCCATGTAGGCCAGATAGTGACAAACTGTCCTGAGTTAGAGCCATTTTCTTTTTTGCAAATGAGGTAAGTGGTATTTGCTGGAGTCCTTTGTCAAATCCATTGTTAACTATCTGGCCTTTCCTGGGTTCTCTATCAACATAACCATACTGGGCATATGAATGGTGTCAAAAAGTCACAACAGAATCTATTTATTTCTCCAGATTTAGGAACCAGCATTACTGGGCTGATCCACTCACTTAGTAATTATTCTATAGTGCCTTGCCAGCACATCTTTTAAACTTTGCTTAGAAATGTTTCTTGACTGTGGTACTCTGTAAGGTAGCAGTCTTATCTTCATTCTAGGAGCATCCTTGTGTGTTTATGTTCCATCAGTTTAGTTCTTCCAGGCATTTTTTATGCAAAGTATATAAGTTGAATTGTATGACCGTGTTGCATTTCTGATACATGCCATAACAAACATTCCTTACTTCCCTTGTTTAATAAAGTTTCCTTTAGTTGCCCTTCAGGTAGAGCTTTCACTGCTCTTTCCTGTAGGAACTTCAGCTTGCAAGTTTACAGAGTAGCTTACAGAGTAATTTTCTACTCCTTTCCATCATTTCAGTATATTAATCTGGTATATCTGCTCTAGCTTCTCTTTCAGGGCTGTCTAACCTTACAGCTCACTGTATCTATTCTTTCAACACTTCAAACGGACCCTGGTATTTAGCCAGAAATGTATCCATGGAGGGCGCAAGCACTAGTATCTGGTCTTCTAGATTACATTTTCTAAGTCATTCTTATTATAAAGTTACTGTTGCATTTCCTGGGCTTTCTGTGTGTTGCTTTACTATGAGTATTACTAGCTTTAATCTGTCCTGCAGACTAACAGAACATTGCATCTATAACTCTTAGCTGTCCAGATGTTCACAGAATGTCTACATTTTTGCCTTATATTTTAGTCTGTCTCTCATACAATTTGTGAATTTCTGGTAAATTGAGGACATGAGTCACTAAATAAGGAGAAACGTTTGACTTTCAGACTTTATCTGTTCAGAAAGTGCAACCTAATACAAAACGTGTTATTCTGACAACTTTCTAAGTTTGCACGACCAATATTTCAAATCAGTCCCTGATTTTTCAACCATTGTTCCCCATTATTTTTGGCTTTGTGCAGAATTTTTGCTCTAAAAGATTGCGAGGTATGATTCAATCACATGTTAAATGGTGTTTCCGTTCTTCCCTAAATCTGTCACACAATAGTCTTGGGCACCTGTTGTACCGAAGTTCTAATGGGGTAAACCAAGAAAAGCTTGGGCCAGCTCCCTGATTTCAAACAGAAAATAGAGTAGCAACTGGTCATTTTTCCCATCTGTATCAATAACATTCCTTAATTAGATTTCAGTGTTTTATTGATCTTTTTTACTAACCCAACACTCAGGGGGTAGTAGATGATGTCTTCAATGTTTTTTTATTGATTTATCACATGTGACATAGGTAAAGTTACATTTATATAAAAGTAATCAAGCTGTATTAACAAGTTCACGTTACAAGCATTATACTTTACATATATTGTTATATATCATATAACCTAAGCAACATTACATAAATTATTCAATTCCTGTCCTTTTTTTAAACAAGAAGCATCTTTATTAAACCATCACTTACAACATAAACATCATATATTTATATAAATAAAAACAATCCACACCGACACAATCCTAGATGCAAGCATTTTACATCAGAAACCATACTGACACACTCCCAGTTGCAAACATTATACATCACTTATCTACTCAATCATTTTCAGTCAAACATTACACAGCTCATTCAAGTTCTGCTTTCTTTTAAACCTCATTCCTCCCCTGTATGTATTGTTCCCACAATTCCCATTTTTTCTTATTTAGTTTGCTCCTACCCTTTTCTAAACATCTCAATTCCAGTTGTTTTCATCTCTGCTACTATATTCACTACTTCTAGTATAGTTGGTTTAGATTTTGATTTCCATTTTCTAGTAATTGCTTTTTTGGCAGCCACCATAATTAGACACAGCAAGGCCTTACCATGTCTAGGCAATTCCGATTCTGTATCAAAGTTCAGAAAAATCATCTCCCTCAAAACACTAATCTGCCCACCCAGCATCTCAGACAGTGCATCCCATAGGGAATCCGTAAAGTCTGCCAACTCACTGCAGTCCCAGAAAATATGTTTCCAATTACCTTTTTCTTCCCCTTTGCACCTCCAACATTTGCTGTCTACCTAGGAAACATTCTCTGTAGTCTACTTGGGATAT
Organism: Protopterus annectens; assembly: GCF_019279795.1. Lineage (NCBI taxonomy): Eukaryota > Metazoa > Chordata > Ceratodontiformes > Protopteridae > Protopterus > Protopterus annectens. Next base: position 181,541,284 of record NC_056739.1, read on the forward strand.
AAAAATATCTGTGTAAATATTTCCAAGCAAAAATCCTAAATCTTCTAGATTTTTTTGCATATTTGGGAAGCATACATATAGCCTCCCATTGTTTCTTTGTGAATTGCTTATCCACTCTTTCTTCCCAAGCCTTTCTAACCTCCTCTGATTGATTCTTATAGTTATCATGCAATATTTTATATGGTCTACTAATTATTCCTTTTTAATGGCAGCTTCTGTTCTAGAGTCTACTAAAAACTCTACCAGTGCTGGTCTTTTGTTTAGGACCACCCTTTTTCTTTCTTGTTGCCTATACTCTGATATCAATCCTTGATAGGGAAGGCAACCTCTAACCTCCAGTCCAAATACATTCTTGCTTTCTTCCCACTCTATCATGTTTCCCTATCTAGTTATTTGCTGCCAATACCTTGGTTCCTTTGCCAGTTTTCTCCAATAAATTCCAGACCTCTCTTGCCTGTTGTTTTTAAAACACTGCCATGAAAGGTGCATTACTTCTGGCATAAAGGGGAAGTGCCTTGGTCATTAAGCATTTTATTAGGGACATGCACTTTGAAAAATAACAATGCCGGTTATCTTGCAATAGTCACAGTATTAACTTTCTGTAACAGTGCTACTTCTGGAAATTTGGTAGCACAGTCTAACTAGTATGTACTGATACCCATTGCTAGATTTTACTAACAGGACCACAATGTCCATAGCAATATATTCATAGGTGCATAGGTAGGTACTTGGCTATCTGCTCGAGGGCATTTATAAGCCTAGCCAGAGTGTGTCGGCTTTCGTCGCCCCATTGATTAATTAACTGATCCGCTGTCAAGCAGAGCCAATGAAGTGATTCCAGGGGTGTATTTTCTGTTACCCATCCACTTGTCAAGATTTCTCTTGAAGAGTTTTAGTGAGGGGCTCTGCCTGATGTAATTTGGAATTTTGTTCCAAAGCATGGGGAGTCTCTGTGACAGAAATCTATCCCTCCAGCATGTTCTGTTTATTGTTGTGGTGAGGTTTAGCTCTCTAGAGTGCATGGCTCGCAGTGACTTGGATTTCTTTAGGTGGGGCATGTCCATCAATTCTGAGTTGGACATGGCTTTGTACGTCAGGCAGAGATCACCTCTGAGTAAGCGATATGCCACTGAGTACAGCCAGAGTTTTTTCAGTCGGGCTGCAAAGGACATATGTTTGAGTCCAGTAATCCTCTTGGTGAGGTACCTTTGTGGTCTTTCCAGCTGTTGGAAGTGTCTTGTGAGGTACATCCCAAATGGGGGATTGTACTCTATGATGGTTCTAATGAGTGATGAGTAGAGGGGCACTATAACCTCTTTATTTCTAGATGTGAACCCTTTAGTAATTAGATGGGCCACATAGAAGGATTTCCTAACTACTTTGGCAATATGATTGTCAAAGGAGAGATTACTATCTACCTGGGTCCCCAGATCTCTTATTACCTCTTCTGTATTCATATGGTACTTCTATGGTACACATCAGGATCAAGGGGCTTTTATATCCAGGATGGGGTACAGTTTTCTGGAATTTCAGACAGACATCACAGAAATTCTCTCTCTCGCTTTCAACTTATCTGTCTGTTAAATTCTGCTCTTATGTTTCTCCATCATGGGGGGACCTCCTAACACCTGACTATGGGCTAACTTTATTACTATTGCCTTGTAAGTTTTGGCACAAGTAACTGATACAGATTGGCTTAAGGTTTTATTTTTTATCTATTCTGTATAGAAGGTCATCTTTTATCTGAGAATAGGACTGAGAAATAAAAGAAGCATCCTGTTAACTATCCTTCCTTAAAAATGTGATTATATTCCATCTTTCCCTACTTAAATGATTATCTATGCTTTTTTTAATTTATGTTGCTTAACTATAGGGTCACTAACTCAGGGTTACCTTTTCAGTAAATTGCCTTGAATTAGAATGTTTCCTCCCCTCAAAATATTGGTATTTCAGCTTCTTATACATCTTTCAGAGCAAAAGGTAGTTCTAAACAAAAAACACCTTCTGCTTTACTTTCTCTGCTAGCAGCACAAACCTGAGGGTTTTCTGTCCTTTAAGGTTGCTTCCCCTCTACTTTAGTGTAAGTGGATATCATGCTCTCACTTTCTATTCCTTCCCCATGTTGCTCTTCCATTGTAAAAGTTTTGTCGGATCAAAATTTATTGTGAGATTTATTACTTTCTTGGATCACAGATACTTGATATACAGAGCCTGCCTTCACTTGCAGTCTCAGCTTTGCACTACCAAAAATAGGTTCAGTATTTTGCATTCTCTCTCTTGATTATCTCACTTTCCATATTCACTTTGTTCTGAGAGTACTCACTCAAGTTCCTCTCTTTTTCCATTTTTACTCTATTTCTGCACTAATGATTCCTGTTACATTCTGTATATACTAAGCTGCAGTGGTGCAGCGGTAGCATTGTTGCCTCACAGCAAGAGGTTTTCCTGTTTGATTCTTGGCTGGAGTGCCTTCTGAGTGGAGTCTGCATGTCCTCCCCGTGGTCAAGTGGCATTCAAAAGACGTGTGAATGGGCGTATCTTCGTTGAAGGTTGGGTTTTGGGCTGGCAACTCAGCACCATAAAAATCTGCTGCCAATCCTTAGCGGACTGGAGTTCCGCTGTGGCGACCCCTAACTGGGAAAAGTCAAAAAGACAAACAACAACATTCTGTATATACTGCATTCTTGAACTGAGTTTTACTTCATAATTACCTATCAGGTTACTTTCAGTTCCTGTACTGACATCTCTCTAGTTTAGGGTTTCTGTTGCTCTAGGATAAGGGCATGCTTCTGATAAGAGACTCTTTACTGTCTAACCATAGTCAAGAACATTTTGTAGCTACACTGTCTATTGATTTCTCCTCTTTGCTCATTTTCCATAATGCTTTTAACTCATTCACTCCAATGGAGCTCAAGAAGTTTGCACTGTAACTTCCAATGGGCAGAGCCTAAGCCTTTTGACAGAATCAAATTATGTACTCACATTTTAAACAGATATTCATATTTCTGGAACCACAGGAGTTATGAAAGAAGTATAAATGGCAAACTCTTCAGCACAAACTATTTTTATAGTGGCAGTATTATTTAGGTTCTAGGTCTTAAACCAAATTTTATAAGTCATAGTAAACACAGTAACTATTACATTTGTAATATTTTGTAAACAACTTACAAGATTTCAGCAAACACTCAAGTTACACACATACTGTCAGCAGCCTTTTATTCTTCTAGCTGAGAGCTTTCATAAGAGGTTAAGGAGTTCTGTCTGTTACTTGGTTGTTGAGATAATTAGAAAAATGTGAAAATTATATCTGTATAAATTAATATAATAAAAACAACAGTTACTAAAGCAATAACAGATGACATGGTATGGTATATTGAAGATTTACCCATGGTTGGTGTGGTTTAATCACAAGGGCGAAGCCTGAGTGATTAAATAAAGCCAACCCTGGGTAAATTTTAATATACCATAACCAAGGATTTGGTTATTGCTATTATACAATGACATTATTAAAGAAAAAAAAATTTACTTTTCTTAAATAATGTCTTTGTATAACGGCGCATTACTGTTCTTCCACTGGTTGTGGTAGACTGCTTCCTTGTTTTAATGTACTGAGCATGTGTATGGGACTTACATCCCACTCGTACCCAGTACATCAATGTTTTGAAATGGAAGCAATGGAGAAAAGACAGTCTCTGTTGCTCTGATTTTTTTTTTTTTTATTTGTTTAAAAAAATGTTTTGAGGACTTTATACCAACGGAAAAAAGTCTGGGAGAACGGACCTTCTGTCTGTTGGTATATTGTGGGATTTACAACGGCCAAGCTGGCCAATCAGCATGCACATTTTGGAATATTAATGGGGTGTCATTGTATAATATCTATTTACCTGCACTAGAGGAAAGGTCAAATATTAATGCAGTTGAGTTTGTCATTAAGGTGAAATCTTTTAAAACCTTGTACATATGGTTTTGGCATTATGGATGCAAATATGATCAAGCAATATTTGACGTCTAGAGGCGTCAGTAGGAGTTAACTACAGATGCAGCTGGAGGCATCTTTCGGATGTAATGTGTTAAATGGGGAACATCTTTTCCAAGTTTTATGACATGAGTTAAATTAAACAGAGGTTACAGCCACTGGATGTAATAGTTTCCCAAGAACTATTTAAATTTCCAAATGTGTAAGGGGTTACTTTTTTGTGTTGCCATGAATGCAAATTACTGCTACGTTTTGATTGCTTCTGATCTTATTCTTTAACACCAGAAGGCTGTTAGCAAGAGAAATCATGCTTCTAGAATCCGTCAGGACTTGAACCTGCTTTTTTATAAACTTTTTATAAACTTCACTAGCTTGGTGGTGACACGATGGCATAGGAATACTGTAACAATACTAGGCACATGACCATGAGGACCATAAGCGACCTAGCAGAGCAGATACTCTTAAAAGGCCATGCCTTCCTTTTCATGCACTTAACACTTCTCACCTCCCAAAATGATTGCAGGATCGCGCATGATATTCCTGGTTTAAGTTTGTGTCTACCCATCCAGTTATCAAGACTAGCCTTAAAGATAGTCAAAGTAGTACTTTGTCTGATCTGCTGTGACAACTTAATCCATAGGCTGGGAATATGCCGATTTTGGAACCCATCTCTTCACTTAGTCTTATTTAATTGTTATAGATTTATGTCCCTAGTGTGGTTGGTTGTTTGTAGAGTCACTGGTTTTACAAAGGAACAGGAGGTCATATAGAACTGGGTCTTTATGGCTCAAAAAGTAAGACACAGGTAATTCAGATGAGCCTGTAGGTTACTGACTATAAAGAGGATTATGCTTTGATATATATCAAACACGGCATTGAATTCAATGATGGGTCTCATAAGGAAGGAATACAGTACCAAAATGACTTGTTTGGATCTTTAAGATATTCACTTGGAAAATAACTGTGCCAGATAGAAAGATCAGAAGGATTTTCTGACTGTGGTGGAAACATGATAAAATACCAGAATTGTCCGCCTAAGTACCCGGACTGCATACAAACCTTGACATGAGAGTGCCAGTAGATATTGGGTACTAGAACTGTAGAACAGTTGAATGCCATTAAGAATAATGAAGATATAATGCTTTAAGTAAACATGCCACAGCATGTCATGGTTTTAATTTTTTTATTATTTTCCTTTTTAGATTATGTGGAAGAAATACTAAGTGTTGGAAATGTTGGCACTATATTAGAATCGAGATAGGTAGCATGGCAAATTAGATTGCCAACACTTCATCAAGTTTAAATTAGAGTATAAATATTAAGCATCTTTTGAAATTGAATTCATGCTTTATTTTTGTTGTAAAATTTGGGTGGGGTTAAACAGGTGTATAAACTATGTTGTATTCTTTGTTTTATTAGCTCTGAAGAAGTCTGTTATTAAACGCAAAATCACTTAACCAATTATTTTGTGTCCTGAGAATTCATTATGTGTGTTTTATTTATGTGGGTTACCCAGACTTCATCATGGCCCTTGACTCAGTTCTAAAAAGACAGCGGCTGAATAACGTTTGGCAAGAAGTTCATATCTAAAGAACTGCACTGATGCATGTTTGAAGTATGTGATGCAAAGTGTTATAATGAAATAGAGAATGCCAGGAAAGAGAAAGTCACAGGTACTGCAGCTGCCAGTCCTGGTCAAATACTTTGCAGTGTGTTCATTCTAGAAATATCTGAGGGAATAGAAACATTATTAGCCTCTTTGGTGATGACACAAAGGTACTTGCAGCAATTGCAAAGATGCAGAAGAATCTAAGGATTTGGGAAAGACGATCAGGTGGGCAGGTAGGTGGTAGATAAGATTCACTGCACATAAATGCAAAATACTACATCTGAGTCGCAGCAATCCTGGTGCAAAGTGTCAGCTGTGATAGTGAAACTGATGCAACAGAACTGAAAATTCATCTGTAGGCATTGCTTCCACCTCAGCTGAACAACCAGGAGCACAGTGAAAGGCAATATAAGATAGGAAACAGTTTTGTGGTGTATCCACATGAGTGTATTACACTGTTATCAAGCCATACTTTGAGTACTATGTGCAGTTATGCAGGCCGTAAAAGGAAATGGGAATTAGCCTGCTGGAAGGAGTCCACAATAAAGCCACGCAAGTAGTGTACTGGTTGGAGGTGAAAGGATAAAAAAATATGACCAGGGACTAGAGGATGTAGAGCCCTTCTAACCAGAGACCATAACAGATGGGGTGGGGGGGGGGGGTTCATGATACTTATGCACAAGATTATTTTAAGGAGATGTGAAGAGTTATCTTAAACAGGAGGGACAGAGGAAAAGGGGAGGAGAATGCAAGATTTACAAAGATAATATAATATAAAATATCAAAAAAGGCAATTCAGAACATTTGATTATGCATAGCTCTGAATCAAATTGTGAATGTGGCAATATCCTGAGAGATTTCAAGGTTTGAGGCATTGCGAACCCTTCTTTTGTCACTGAGATGTTTTGGTAAACAAATGTGCTCAGAACTCCTTCATACTGCAGAGAAACTACACAAATAACACCACATTCACTCAAAAGGCTGTTTACTCAGTATGTTCTGGTCATGGCATACAATAAGATCTTGTCTGTAACTTGTTAGCACATATCTTCTCCAGAAATAATGACAAGAGTATAAAAAAAGATTCTGCATTCTAAAATTACAGATATTTCTCAAGTTTAGCATGAGTGCATAAAAAGGATTGACTACATCTAAGATTTTTTTCACAGTACTTTATTTATGGTTGGGTGGGCATTCGAAAGACATGCATAAATGGGCGTGCCTTCGTTGAAGGTTGAACGTCGAGTTGGCACCTCGGCGTTCGTGAAAATCTACTGCCAATCATTAGCGGACTGGAGTTCTGCTGTGGCGACCCCTAACCGGGAAAAGCTGAAAGACAAACAACAACAACAACAACAACTTTATTTACTAATTAGTTTGAAAGCTTTCAATACATCAAAATGAACAGCTATGTGTAAATCAGCAGACTTCTACTGTTTCTGTTTGCAATGAGTAGCTGTGTAATATTGTCATGTTTCTTCAACATTCATAAAGCCAGACATCAAGTCTAATGTGCACATACTAGAAGTAAAATGATAAACATCTCATGAAGGCAAACTGTTTTAAAATATTTTTAATGCTATAAAGATTAAATATTTATGTCCAGCAAGTGAATAGTTCTACATTTATGAAAAGCGTCTAAGAGCTTTGTAGAGTCACATGCAATTAAAGAAACCAGATTTTTAAATTTCTGCATCTGTTCTAACTTTGAAACAACAATTCAGATATTTTCAAGAACACATACAGCTGTAATTTATTATCTTTCCAGTCAGTATATGTGAATGTTAGAGCAGGTAGGATGCATGAAACTTAGGAATTTGCAGAAACAACCTGGTTATGGTATATCTATTGTCATTAATATGGCAAACATAATTTATAAATAATTTTCTTTTGCAGGTTATTCTTTCATTCCTTCCATACCTTGATTAATACCAGTGTAGTTCTCTTTTTGAAGTTGTATGCCAGAAGATAAATTGACAGAGAAAGGTAAACAACATAGTTTGTACATCTAACCTGAAGGAAAAACTGTAACATATAAAGGTTCATGAAGCTAACGGCTGCATTCCTACACCACAGACTGTAACATATGAAAGTTCATGAAGCTAATGCTGCATTCCTACACCGCAGACTGTAACATACAAAGGTTCATGAAGCTAATGGCTGCATATCTACACCACAGACTGTAACATACGAAGGTTCATGAAGCTAATGGCTGCATTCCTACCCCACAGAATACATATCTGGTACCCACAAAAACAGACACTGACATTGCAGTGGCTGACCAAAAAATGAGACTTCCTCCAGACCTGCTGGTCACCTCATGTGCATGCTTCCCTTAAATTTAGAAATCACTGATTTCTGAGTTATCTGCATGTGAATAAATGTCTAGTAAAGGCAACATTTTAATACATTTAATAACAACATTGCTACTGAACAAATTAATGTGGTTCATAGATATGATAACAAAGTGCACACACCCATATGATTTTAGTGTATCTGTCCTTCCAGACAGTCTTACATTTAGAAATCACTAATTTCTGAGGTTTTTGCATTTGAATTAATGTCTAGTAAAGGCAACATTTTTATGTATTTAATAAATAAATTGCTACCAAACCAATTCATTTGTTTCATAGATATGGTAACAAGGCAGGTGTGCAAATTCGTATGATTATTTTAGTGTACCTGTCCATCCAGTGTTGTCGAGTTGCATCTGACTCCTATAACAAAGATAGAGCAGTATTGTTTTGTGAATGGTAGTCAGAATGGTACACTGCATCTCCTGTGCTGGTAGATGGGGATTGTGGTTTTCCTGTAAAGGCAAGGTCTAGGAAGGAACTATCCAACTACAGACCTGCTAGGCTTACTTCTTTTGCAGATAATGTAAAGCATTACAATCTACAGTTGAAGAAGTTCCTAAATGTTAATTTTGTGGCTCATTTAATTATTTTGCTATTGATTAACAGCATGACTTCGTATAGGAAATACCTGCCATTCCATGCTAGACCAGTTTTATCACTTTGCCACGTGCAGAGGTGAGCCCTATGAGTGGGGTGCATTTGGAGCTCATTAAAGCTTTAGACAGTGCAAGTGAAGTATGAGACCAAAATTATTAAGTTGATATAAAATCAGCTGACTGATGAGAAGCAGTCAGGGTGCAGATGCCAGATGTGTGTAATGTGCATGTGTGTGCATGTGCATGTGCGTGTACGTGTGTGTGTGTGTGTGTGTGTGTGTGTGTGTGTGTGTGTGTGTGTGTGTGTGTGTGTGTGTGTGCAGTTGTACATATGTTTTGCAAGTACATGTGTAGAGGGGGGATGTCAGAAGAAAAGCCAGTGGGCAGAAACTACCCCTTTTCTGGAACAGGTTCCCCATCCATGTGAAGTAGAGTTCCTCCTTAACCCAATTCAGCCTTAACTTTGATATTTGGATGGGGAACAGGAATTTCATTCCTGGTTTGGCACCTAAGTCTCTAATGACACAGGTAGCCTGTAAATGGTTCATCTCCTAGGTCCCTTCTTGTAAATACTTCATCCTCCAAGCCCTTTCTTACACTTATTAAGGGTACTAGAACTTGTTAGATATTTGGGATGCATGGCTAGACTTAAAAAGTGCCTAACGGTAGTTAGCCTAATACACACCTATGAACTTAATTTGGTGTAGCCAGTCAACCAGCTTTCTTTTGAGAGGTGAGAGAACAAAAGTACCCACAGTCAATAGTCAATCTGATGACTAGCTGCAGCAGTGGACAAGGGATAAGGGCTTGGGACTGGTAGGGGGTTGAGATAGAAACACTTCTATACAAGGAGCAGGCTCCATTTATGCCCAGAAGGGAAAGCAGTGCTCATTGACAGGTTGGAAAGGTGTATCTCAATTATACCTTTAAACTAAGATGCATGAGGTGCATGTCATAGATGCAGAAGAGGGGAGTAGGTACCTAGGTGGTAGAAAGAAGAGAAAAGATGCACTACATAGGACAGAAACAAACTAGAATGACTCATTTTGCTGGGTACGACACAATAAAAGAACTCTCTGCTAGAAGACAGAAGAACTGCAGGAAGTGATACAGTAGGAGTGGGTGAAGCATTACTGATGTCACATAAGCATAGGCCAGTAATAGGAGAGGGGTGGGACACAGAGGTGGCTAGGTATAGGCCAGCAATAGGAGAGGGGTGGGGCACAGAGGTGGCTAGGTATAGATTGTTCAGGACTGACAGAGAATGGAGGGATGATGGTGGAGTAGCAAGTTACATAAAGGAGGTCATCAACTGTTAAGTCAAAGAGGATTGGAAACACCAGCTCCAGAAAGGAGCAAACAGGGAACAGAATCAGAACCTAGGATAATAGTCTTGGTGGTTAAGGTAGAGGAAAGGGTAAAGGCTGATAGCTTGATGCAGGTATCAGTACTACATGTCAAAAGAGGAGGATGAGAGATGGAAAGCAGTTCAAAGATTTGGGGCAGAGTGAAGGGGGGTTGAATTGACTGATGTGAGATTGTACCAGTAAGGACAGGATTCTGCAGGTGAACTTAACCAATATGGGGAGGCAGTGATGTCCAAGTGAAAGTACCATTAGCTAACATGATCATATCATTGTAGTATGATGGATAAGAACACAAAGACAAATATAATGGTATGGAACTTTTAGGAGACTGGATTATGATAAACTTTTTATGGGAGTTGATTGTAAGAGTTTCAAATGAAAGTCTACATAACTGGTCCACATCAAAGCAAGTATACAGATAAAACAAACCGAATATCCAAAGTAAAAAACAGCACTTAGGTTGATGGTATCTTGCAACAAGTTACTGTGGTGATCCCAAAAAGAAAAGACTGTTTCCACCAATATAAAGACTGGTTTCACCAATATAACTCCAGATTAATGCAGGAAGCTGATGTTACATCATCACGAGTTTTTGTTTTTGGGATCACCAGAATAAATTGCTGTAAGATATCACTGGTTTGAGTCCTCTTTTTTTTTTACTTTGGATATACTGGTAAATGATAAATGGGTGGACTGGGTCAAATGTGAGGTTTGGGGACTAAGGACAAATGGAGGCAGAAATATAATTTAAATGAATCATGGATACAGTAGTCAGGGCTATGGATAATGGCTGGAAGAAGAATAAAAAAGATGAAAAGAGGAGAAAGCCACAATGGCAGCAGGGGAAGGTAAGGGTATTAATTAAGGCAAAAGGCAGGGCGGAAAAAATGTGGAAAGGAGGTGATCAGGATGTGGACCAGGTATAATGCAACAGGACAAGCAGAAAGCCAATAAAGAAGGTTGAGAGTATCAAAGAACAAGCTTATGGGGGACTGGAAGAAGGAGGTTAAAAGAGAAAACAAAGGCTTCTTCATATGTATAGCAGAAAGATGGAAGGGAGTAGCATACATGGCCAGGCTGAACAAAGGTCGTAAGGCTATCACAGACAACTATGAAAAAGCAGAGGCATGGAATGATTAATTCACTTTATTCCTTAAAAAGGGAAATATAAGAGGGTGCTATGTTGGGAAAGAGGTAAAGCAGAGTGGTCAGAGCAATTGACAGATGCCAGGGTAGAGAAGATAGACTTGGCCAAAGCTTTTGGCACAATTCCCCACTCAGGCATAGCAGAAAAGCTACATAAACTGTGAATAAACCCATGTCACCCATTGATTTGCCACCTGGCTCATAGATAGGATGCAGAAAATCAAAACAGGGAATATAGTTCACAAAGAGACCATTCACCAGTGGAGTCCCCCAGGGTACTGTGCTGGAACGTTACCTATTTGGCATCTACATTTCTGAAGTAAAAGCCTATGTCAAAAGACTCTGACTAAATTTGTAGATGACTGCAGGCTAGAAGCAGTCATTGAATCCCCAGATGATTTAGCCATCTATAGGATGGTTTTAACCAAATAAATAACTGCTGCCAAAATCATGGACTGAAAAGAAATGCCAAAAAATGCATTATTCTATCCTTTAGGAAGTCATCTATCTCAGGGAACTACCACATTAAAAAATATAACACCAAGAGCTGAGGATTTAAAAAGGGATTACAAGCAAAATGTGGTTTATACAGACTTCATCAAGGCCTTTGACTCATCTTGACATTGATGCTGAAATGAAAACTGGAGAGGCCAGAGTATGATCAAAACAAAGGAACCAGATTGTTCATAGTTAAATGGTAAGTCAGAGAGTTGTGGTGAGAGGGTCAATGTTAGGAATAAGGAAAGGGAAAAGTTAGTGCTGCAAAGGTCAGTCCCAGGTCTACTACTCTTCAATGTGTTTGTTTCAGATGCAACTGAAGGAAAACAGAGCAAGAGCAGCCTCTCCCATGATGACTCAAAGTTAAAGGAAGCAATGGAGGATGGCAATGAGTCTATGAAATGCTTTGGAAAAGCTGAACAATTGGCCAAAAAGTATCAGATAAGGCTACATGAAAACACATGCCAAGTAGCACACATGAGCCACAACAAGTTTTGTATGAAGTATTAGTTGGATGGAGTGGGTTTAGTGGCAGTGGAGCATGAAAAGGATCTGGAAATGTTGATCCTATCTAGACTGGACCATGAGATGCTCTAGACTGGACTACGAGATGCATAATGAGAGAGCAGCTGCAGCAACCAGCAGAATGCTTGGTTGTTTACGGACTTACTGGAATAGAAGCATAAACGTTTTATTTTTGAAGTATAATATCACACCCTGCTTAGATCACACTCTGAAACCCTGTACACTTCTGGAGACTCTACAAAGACAGAAATATAAAGCTGCTGGAAGGATTCCAGAGGAAAGCTACTGCAGGATTCATGGGATACGAGGGAGAAGACATGACTAGAGACTAGAGGAGCTAAAGCTCATCTTATCTGAGAGCAGGATAGACAGGGAGACAGAAGGATATGGTATTTGTGCACAAAATCCTGACTGGGAGATAGGAAGAGGTTACCCTGAGCACGAAGGGCTGAAATGTGAGGAGAGTCATTGGCAGCAGATTTTAGGAGCCAAGTATTCCTTTGATTTGCAAAAGCTCTTATTCACAGAGAGATTTCTGGGCCAATAGAATGTGTTACCTGCAAGGGGTGTTGAGAAAATCCATGAAAAAGTACCATAAGGTATGGAAGAGATACAGAAGAACTGAGGATGACAATAGGAAAGTGTGTGAGGTAGAAGACTGAATGTACTTAAAGGATAGACTAGATAAGCTTATTACCTCCTGCTGCCAAGCAATTGTAATGTCATATAATCAAACTGTGCATACAGTTCAGCAGCTAAAAGAAAATATAAAAGTCCAACCCACATCACATCAAGTGGTCTACATCACACATAAAACAAAGTAAACCAGAAATACTGAACAACCACTAGAAAAAATATTCTTAAGACATAAGTAATCTGTGTTTAAGGTCTTTGATATTTCCAGTCCAATGTTTAAGAAACTGAAAAAATGGCTTCAAAAAATGTCATGCTGCCTACATAGTGGACAACTGATACTGGGTGATAATGCTGATTGCTGTACTGATAATTTTATTTGGAGAACTCTGTAATGTAGGGAAATACTCTGTTGGACATATCACTGTTTCTTTTGGACTTGGACATTGGAGTTAAATGTTGGGAATGGTTGCTGCTCTGGAGGAAACTCCTTCTCCTTTTAAATGTATCAGCAGCTGGGGAGCTGTAAGGTTGCAGCTCCCTGCTTGAAAATCAAGGGTCTCTGCTCTCTGCAAGGAATATTTTATTTAAATTATATTATTTGTAGTTGACCTTTTGTTTTGTTTAACTTCAGTCCAGATTACTAAAAAATAGCAATGGCTCAAACATGTAACAGATTAATCATTGCAAATAAGGTCAGTATGTATCTACTATGATGGATGGACTGGCTGTAAATAATTAGGAAACAAATTTTAAAACAAGTACTTTATTGTCTGCCTTACAAACCAGTCACTTGCAGTACTGTACCAGAGTATAATCGGAGACAGATCTGCACATTATTGGTAAAGTTAAGAGGTTTGTTTGGGTAAATTGTGTCATGAAAATCTGGGAGTGGAATATTGGAAAATATTAATTGTGCCAGCATAAAGTTCTGAATATTAAGAGCAGGTTCACAATTTTGGAAAGTAATTATTTTTATCCAGACATTCAAGTATTTCCCTTAAGTCCTACTTTAATTACTTTGATAGTATCATTGTGCAATTCTATCCCAAAGAACACTTTTGCAGTTGCCATACAAAATCAGCTTTCAAGACAGAGTTGCACAGATAAACTCTGGGATTCATTAACACCTATGCAAAGTGTACACCGTTGTGAGAGAATAGACAACACAAACATAGCGTACACCTTCTTCCTCCTAATTTCAGTTTTCCTACGGATTTTCTTGCTGCATTAAATATTGAGGGGGATTCATAAAGGTTACCACAAAGTGTATTCTACATGTACACAGGGTAATCATTCTGACTGACTAGAAATCACAAAAAATGTGGTAGGGATGTTCTTGAATACAGACTATGTACATGCACTTAATGCAGACTTAGTGTACACTTAGTGTAGGTGTTAATGAATCTATGTGGAATTATTGATGACATACTAACAATTTAGTGTCGAAATATTTAAAGTTATGAGTATGAAATCACCAAATTATACATAGGCTTAAATTTTGACAAACAACTGTTTTAAGATCACATTTTGAGAGTAGTTATGTAACGGCCCTATGTCTTGAGCAATAGCAGTGCCATTTCATGTTAGTAGCTCAAGTCATAATACTTGCAGTCCATTTAAAACCACCTTTTGGGAGTGAATTGTGCAATGCCAATATCACAGTTATTGAGATGAGGTCCATCATATTAAACTGTAGTAAAGTCACGACCATTTGCTAACATTTATGATGCAAATGTTGTAAGTCCAATAGAAATAAGAAAAAAATAAATAAATAAATAAAAGCCTGCAGTTTATTTCATATTCTCCTATAAAGTAGGAAAGGCATCTCTGAACCTGGGAACAAGAATATACTACAGCTCTGAATGGTAAGTGTAGATTAGTAGTGGGGTTAGCTCACGGCATGAGTCCTGAAATGGATGTAAGAAATTATTGACTGTTTTCTTTATTTCAAAATATTTTAAAAAATAACAGGGCAGTTTTCCTAATTTCTGGGACTACATGCAAGGATATTTGCCACCACTGGTGTCACAGACTGCTTTCTGTTTCACTGGGATACTACTATGGGCAAATTGTTATATTTTAATAATTTTTTAAGAAATAAAGTGTTGGTGTGACTACAGTATGTTGAGTATAACATGTTGCTGTATCTAGCCCAATAAGACAGAATCAGTCATGGTCTTTATTTAAAAAACATGAGATTATAAACTGAATATTGCAACCTCTGCCAAAGATAATTGTAAAGCCTTCTTTATTTATGTTAGGATCTCCAAAACAATATTCAGTATTGCACTAAGCTGTATCTAATGGTGTTACCATTCCTCATCCAACAGATTGACAACCTATATGAGTGGACGGGCATTATGGGGAGCAAGGTAATGCCGCATACAGAAGGAAGTATAAATATGATCCAGGATGACAATTTTAACTCAACACCCACAATGCCACAATGCCTAAGGTTCAATCAGGTTGGTAATGGTTTGAGCAACCTAGAAAATCTTGAAGAAGTACAACATAATAATGTGAGGAATGGAGGAGAAGGCGCATGCGCAATAGAGAATAACCGATCCAACCATACCAACAATAGAGTGAGGAAAGAAGTGCCTTAGCTCAATGACTGGTTGACTTCAGCATTTTCCTTCAATGCAAAACGAAATGAAGGAACATTAAATGGTAAGCTCTCTGAGTTTGATAATAATCTGATGCAATGTAAAAAGCTCAAATTAGAGAGCACGTACCTTAAAGAATGCATGAGACTTAGAATCATCCCGAAAGGCTTGCGTATGGGGCACTTCCCAACAGGGTTGACAGAAAACTCGGCATTACATGTCAATTTATTAAAGCTATTCGATAAATTTGGGTCTGAATTATTAGAGCTGCTTGTCAAAAATAACCAGAAAGAGATCGATGGCCTCAGTACTGAATTAGCAGTTCAGGCGAAATCTATTAGAGAAAATACCCAATATGAATAATATAAATACAAATATCTTTGTATTTATAACAGTATAGATCAACATATTGAAAAATTAAAAATGGGTAAAATTGGCAAGCTTGAAAGAGACATAAATGAGTATGCTAATGGTATAGCTTACCCTAGGCCTCCAATTTCACAGAGGCATAAAAACAATAGGAATAGAACTGTAGGAGAGAACCACGGGAACGGGAATAACTGCGATGATACAGAGAGATTAAACAACGAGGAAATACAGCAAGTACATGACCAGAATGATCCGGCCTTGAGGAGGTCAGAGAGAATCAAGAGCAAGGGTAATACCTCATACAAGGGCACTATCTACAAGCAGGGTTTCAAGGAGCAAAGCCCAAAATCAAACAGTGGGTGACTTAAATTCTAGTGCGAATGAACATTTTGAAGCAGTTGATACAAATAATTCATATGAATGGATTCAAAATGATAATAATGGTAATGAAATGGAATGTGCTGTTCAGTATAATTCAGAACAAGATTTTAAGGTGTATAATTTGTCAAACGTTCATACTGATGTACAAGGGGCAGATTTGCTAGCCAAAGGAATGACTTTTGTCCCTGCAACAATAAGCAATTTTACTAATGCAATTTTGGATTTAAAATTATATCTAAGAAAGGTGAATTTAAAATTGTTGTAATAAAATACAACTCCAAGAAGTAATAATCCATATGGTATCAGTAGTACATACAACCCACCCTTACATCCCCGATTATTAACATATGAAAAAATATATGAATTAGATTTGAAAAAGTTGAGTATGTATAAAAAAAATGAAAAAGGGGTGAAAAATTTAAACGAACAAGAACAAAATATGTTACTAAAATTAAGAGGGGGAAGGTACGGATAATGAAACCAGACAAAGGGGGAGGGGTTGTAATTATGAACATACAAGACTATAACAATAGATTGCAAGGAATGTTAGATACAGAAACATATTAGAAAGTGTCATTAAATGAATTAAATGGATCATATAAGTGAATATATATGCAGTTGAATGATATGTTCATTGAAAGACGGATAGATATAGATTTTGTATAATTATTTAAATGTTATACCTCCAAGGGTGCCAGTCTTTTTTGGAACACAAAAAGTTCATAAATCTATAAGTAATCCCCCGATGCGCCCTTTGGTTGATGGAAGGGATTTTATCACATCTGTGTGTGCAAAATATATAGATTTTGAATTTAAAAACATTTTGAAGAATGAGAAGCAAATATGTAAAAACTCTTGGTCTTTGTTACAGTTTATGAATGACATATAATATGGTAGCAAAGACATTTTGATTACCATAGATGTATGCAATTTGTATACAGTCATTCCCCAAGATATAGGAGTTGAATGGGCAAGTGAAATGTTACGTAAGAATGGTATACCCCAAGACAAAGTTAATTTATTGATAGAACTTTTGGAATTAATTTTGAAAAATAATTATGTTTTATTCAACAATAATTATTATCTACAGAAAAAAGGAATTGCCATGGGGTCACCATGTGAGGGGGGCTTATGCAAACATGATCATGGCACATTGGGAAAGAAAGTTCGTATTCAACACTAGATTTAAAGAACATCTTAAATCTTATTATAGATTCCAGGATGACATCAGTATCATTTGGAAAGGGCCAGAAGAAGTACAAACGGAGTTTTTAAGGTATATAAATGAGACAACCGCCTTTCTTAAATTTACATGGAAAAATAGTATAAATTCCATGGAATAATTAGACATAAGGCTTATGAAGGATGTAATAGAAGAAAAGTATACAGCCACGAGCTATAGGAAAGAATCTTACTCGAATAGCCTATTGCATTATACTAGCTCACATACTGTACATCAAAAAAGATCTGTTATCAAAGGGCAGTTAGTTAGAGCTGCCCGCATGGTAACAAAAGAACAAGATTTCATAGATGAATGCGCCAAACTACGATCTATGTTTTGTGCTAGAGCATACCCCACAGATATAGTAGATGATCTAATACAAGAAGTTAAAAACAAAACAGAAAGAGGGCATTTCAAACCAATTTTAAATAGAGGAACTAGCCCAGAAAACATATCCAATCAGGGAATGACTGAAATACTAAGAGACAATAGTGATGAATATAGGATACAAGTACCACTCAATGAGGAGGGAAATACATTTTCTGAAGCATTAATACTAACATATAGTGGAGATTTCAATTTATTAAAATGGATTTTTGAGAAGAATTGGCCTATTTTGAGTGAACATGGGGACATTAGAAACATATTGGGTGAAAAGCCTTTAATTGTAAACCGAAAAGGAAAAAAACCTGAAAGATCTACTTAAGTATAGGAATGATAATGTTACAAGGATTCCACAAGGAATGAAAAAGTACGTAGCATGTAATTGGTGTTATAAAGTAGAAGTTAATAATGAATTTACAATTAGAGATGTAAAATACACAATAAGGGGGAAATATAATTGCGATTCCAAAGCAGTTATGTACTTGGGGAGATATAAATAATCATGTTCAGCTTTTTACATGGGAAAAACAGAGAGAAAGTTCTCTGAGGATATATGAGCATGTGTACACCATTAGGAAATGCAATTTCAATAATGCTTTGGCAAGACATTTAAAGGACAATGAAGGACATCAATTCCATTGCATTATTATAGATAGTGTAAAAATAGATGATAAAAGTGATTGGGTCTTATTTTTAGAGCTAAAAGAATTAGAATGGCAAGTAAGGCTACAAGCAGACAGCTGGCCTGGTATAAATGAACGTAGCTCAATAGCCCCAATCCTTAAACTGAAAGCATTAAGAAGAGAGAAAATAAGGTAAAACATGACTAAGGGAATAAAACATAGAAATATGTAGAACATAATAAAGTTTATAATGGGCTTTGAGCTATAATTTAGGTTGGGAAGAGAGACTATAATATATTAGGGCTGTATTGCTTTAAATTCAATGAATTCATTGATTGACAAAGCAGATGATGTCATCTAATGAGACTGTACTTAAACGAAGATCAACATATGCACAGTGTCTGATGAAGTTTAACATTTATTTAAACAAAAGCGCTAACCTTTTTACTTGTGGATATCATTTTATTTGTGGATTAAAACTATTACATGGTGATTTTAATCAATGGTTGCTATGACTTTCTTGACTTGGGATACCTGAAATGTTGTTATTTTTGTGGTCATTCAAGGAGTTTGGTTTGTTCATGGCTTTAATAGTATGTTGATTATAACATGTTGCTGTCTCTAGCCCATTAAGACAGAATCAGTCATGGTCTTTATTTAAATAACATGAGATTATAAACTGAATATTGCAACCAAGATGTGCAGCAGGTAAGGGTGATAAAGGATAACGAGGGAAAAGTACTCACAAGTGAGGAGAGTGTGTTGAGCAAATGGAAAGAGTACTTTGAGGGGCTGATGAATGAAGAGAATGAGAGGGAGAGAAGGTTGGATGATGTGGTGATAGTGAATCATGAAGTGCAGTGGATTAGCAAGGAGGAAGTAAGGATAGATATGAAGAGGATGAAGAATGGAAAGGCTGTTGGTCCAGATGACATACCTGTGGAAGCATGGAGGTGTTTAGATGAAATAGAGTGGAGTTTTTAACTAGATTGTTTAATGAAATCTTGGAAAGTGAGAGGATGCCTGAGGAATGGAGAAAAAGTTTTTTGCTACCGATTTTTAGGAATAAGGGTGATGTGCAGAGTTGTATTCACTACAGAGGGATTAAATTGATCAGTCACAGCATGAAGTTATGGGAAAGAGTAGTGGAAGCTAGGTTAAGAAGGGAGGTGATGATTAGTGATCAGCAATATGGTTTCATGCCAATAAAGAGCACTACAGATGCGATGTTTGCTCTGAGAGTGTTGATGGAGAAGTACAGAGAAGGTCAGAAGGAGTTGCATTGTGTCTTTGTGGACTTAGAGAAAGCATATGGCAGGGTGCCTAGAGAGGAGTTGTGGTATTGTATGAGGAAATCGGGAGTGTCAGAGAACTATGTAAGAGTGGTACAGGATATGTATGAGGGTAGTGTGACAGCGGTGAGGTCTGCTGTGGGAGTGACAGATGCATTTAAGGTGGAGGTGGGATTACATCAAGGATCAGTTCTGAGTCCTTTCTTATTTGCAATGGCGATGGACAGGTTGACAGACGAGATCAGACAGGAGTCCCTGTGGACTATGATGTTTGCAGATGACATTGTGATCTGTAGTGAGAGTAGAGAACAGGTGGAGGAGACCCTGGAGAGGTGGGGATATGCTCTAGAGAGAAGAGGAATGAAGGTCAGCAGGACTAAGACAGAATATATGTCTGTGAATGAGAGGGAGGATAGAGGAATGGTGTGGATGCAGGAAGTAGAGGTGGTGAAGGTGGATGAGTTTAAATACTTAAGATCAACAGTTCAGAGTAATGGTGAGTGTGGAAGAGAGGTGAAGAAGAGAGTACATGCAGGATGGAGTGGATGGAGAAGAGTGTCAGGAGTGATTTGTGACAGACGAGTACCAGTAAGAGTGAAAGGGAACGTCTACAAGAGGGTAGTGAGACCAGCTATGTTATATGGGTTGGAGACAGTGGCATTGACAAAAAGGCAGGAGTCAGAGCTTGATGTGGCAGAGTTGAAGATGTTAAGAGTTGCACTGGGTGTGACGAGGATAGACAGGATTAGGAATAAGTATATTAGAGGACCAGCCCAGGTTGGAAGGTTTGGAAACAAAACCAGAGAGGCAAGATTACGTTGGATTGGACATGTGCTGAGGAGGGATGCAGAGTATATTGGGAAAAAGATGCTAAGGATGAAGCTGCCAGGTAACAGGGAAAGAGGAAGGCCTAAGATAAGGTTTATGGATGTGGTGAGAGAGGACATGCAGGTGGTTGGTGTGACAGAGCAAGATGCAGAGGACAGGAAGAAATGGAAACAGTTGATCTGCTGTGGTGACCCCTAACGGGAGCAGCTGAAAGAAGAAGAAGATTGCAACCTCTGCTAAAGATAATTGTAAAGCCTTCTTTATTTATGTTAGGATCTCAAAAACAATATTCAGTATTGCACTAAGCTGTATCTAATGGTGTTACCATTCCTCATCCAGCAGATGCTGCTAATACACTCACACACAAATTCACCTTTACCTTCACCACACTGTACCCTACATGCACATTCTTTCTGACAACCTTATCTCAGTTGCTCCTCAAAATTACTGTGGAACAGGTCTAAAATGCCATTTCAAAACCCCAAAATACTAGGTGCATGGAGCCCAAAAATATACCTGTCTCTCATTTAGCATTAAACACAACCCGATTGACCCCCTCATTAACTTGACTTCAACCTTTCTACTGGATTTCTGTCTGAAGCTTAGAGAACTGTCACAACATTGACCCGGGGAGTTTGAGACCTATTAGTTTCATCAATATTATCTGCAAAGCTATGGATCAAAAATTATAATAGATGTTATCAGTGATGACATAGGTAGCCTATAATCTCTCAATACCAACTGATTTGGCTTTGTGAAGGCTAAGTCCTGTGTGCTGAACCTGGTTTTGATGAGCATGTTGATGTTTGTCTCTAAATTATTGGCTATCCTCATGAATCTATTATATTTGACTATTTTGTGTAACAAAATACAGTCGTATGTTTTGTTTCCTTATTTTTGTAAGCTTGATGATTCTTATTGTATTTTCAAGTTTGTAATAAAATTATTGCTTCTTGATAATTTTTAAAACCAACATTGTTACTTCTCTGTTGGCCTGAGTCAAACCTGAAAGGGTCTCTAGAGCAGCCAATCATCTTCGTTAAAAAAATGAACAATTTGCATGAACTTCGTATAATGTACTATCCTGTTCAAACCTGAACTCCTCTTATGCCACCCTACCCCCCTGTAAAAAAAACACACAAAAAAAAAAAACACCAACACACTAAAAAAGGGATGGGAGGGAGAGTTTGCACCAAAACCCATACCAAAGAAGCCAGCTGACGCCCACACTTAACCTTTATATAACCTCTCTAACTCCTCCCGTCTTTCTATATCAAGTCCTTCCCTTAGCTCATCTCCATCACTGATACATCTTTTCTTAAGCCTTCCTTCCCAAACCTCTTAACAAAGAATCAGTCATGAATCATTCCACAAGCACATGGCCAACCAGCCCATAAGCTCAAGATTCCCTGCTCTCCCACCCCCACCACCTCAGTGCAGGTTTGCATGGGCAAATATGTCTGCAAGCAAACTATGTTGTTCAGCAAACAACAGGCTTTGTTCTTTTGTTTCATTTCTACAGTGTCTACTAGCAAAATGGATGATTCTCAGCCTTTTTGTTGCCTTGAAATTAACGTTTGTATCTCAGAGAATTTATGTAGTTGAAAATAATATGCTTTTGAAAAAAACTTCAGTTGGACTTTAAAGGGGCTACAAGTATGCTATGTAGCATTACCCCAACTAAGTGTTTTATCCTTTTACACAGCTTTGAGTAAAATAATACTTGTTTAGGTTTTAGACTTTTTTTAGAACTTGGCCAGCATAGATACAATGCAAGCAAAAGTAAGGCATCAGAAATACTTGGTCTAGAGATCTAAACTTTTTCTGCAACATTAACTGAATGGTTTGGAGGGACAGGTTTATCTTGCAAAGGATGCTGCTGCTATAGAACAGACTCCCGATCCACATAAAGCAAAGTTCATCACTTTCCATTTTCAAGCTCAACTTGGATCTATGGATAGGAAACAGAAAGTTTACCCCAGGAATGTCCCCTTAGCTGCTAATGGCCAGAGGCAGTTCCTAAATGGTTTATCCCATGTCTGGGTTCCCTCAAAGTTATTCCTTCTAGGAGTAATATCTAATTATTGACCCTGGGATTGGTAAGGTTAGTCTGACTCCAAATGGGATAGGTTAATTCAAGCACCAAAAGGGAAACTGGCTAAGCGTAAAATGGCACACAAGGTTTGGTTAGGCGAGTACTTCTCTATAAACCTACAATAGCTTATCATGTCTACATTTGTTTCACCAGAGGCATGGGCAGCTTTAGAAAGAAATGCCTTTATGCCACAGGTAGAATGCAGCAATGATGCCTTTATGCCACAGTTAGAATGCAGCAATGATGCCTTTATGACACATTTAGAAAGTATCTTACCATTAATTGCACTAGATTTTGAAAGAAAATTGCCACAGACTACAAATTCCTAAGAAAAATAATGGAGGACATAACTTCTCTCATGTTGCAAACATCCTGCAGAGCCCTCAGCATCTAAGATGGTTGACATTCACTAATAGAGTAAAAATGTCTATTTGTGTTATCTTCAGATGCCTTTATGTTGGATTCTGTCATTCTCTTCATTGAATGCTTGCAGTTTAAAACCTCATGAGATGCAAGACTTTTCACTGTCCCCCAAAATTCCCTAGTTATCCAACACCACAAAAATGTACCCACTTCCTGATGTTTTCTTCATGTTGGGTCCTCAAATATGGATTAGCTTAAAACTAATAGTTATAAAAGACCTCAAGCTTTTCTTTATCACTCTTGCGTACCTTTTGTCAGCATACTTGTATCTGCTGATTTCTTCGCTGATTTAGTCTATCCTTTCATATGGAGTATACCCGATCCATTAATATTCCAATGTCATCATAACCATAAAAGACTTTG
Organism: Protopterus annectens; assembly: GCF_019279795.1. Taxonomy (NCBI): domain Eukaryota; kingdom Metazoa; phylum Chordata; order Ceratodontiformes; family Protopteridae; genus Protopterus; species Protopterus annectens. The sequence goes on from NC_056739.1 coordinate 181,564,580, forward strand.
TACTATATAGACATGTTGATGTCATATGAATTATCAGAAGCATAATTTTTCAGGGTCATCTTGACCAAGCCAGTGCTATCATGATATCCAAGCATTAGTTGTGGAGTCAGTCTGTGGCAAATGCCATAAACAGGAAACAAAATTTAAGCAAAGTAACTGCTGATAATTTCTATGACTTAAATGTGTGCTAATATGATAACCATGTCGTTATTAAGTAGTTGTACTTTGTTCCATCTGGGCGTCGGGCTGCCAGCTTGGCAGTGTAAAAATCCACTGCCAATCATGAGCGGACCGGAGTTCCGCTGTGGCGACCCCTAACCGGGAAAAGCCGAAAGACATTACTATTTTGTTATATCTTGAAGTTATATCTGAAAAGAGAACACAGGAGACCTGATGCACTGTCGTAGTTACCAAATGTATAAATATGATAAAAATAAAATAAAAAAAAACAACTTCATAAATAATAAAAACATGTTATGCAAAGAAACTATGCATTGGTTTGCTTAAGCAAATTTTTATTTATTTTCACTCAGAAAAAAACAATACTTTAATAGCATGCCTTGTTCTAGCACTGGCTCACTTGTTAGGGAAAATTTTGCATTCTGAAACATGTTAATATGTCATTTTGCCCTTTCTTCCTTTCTTTCTTTCCTTCCAGATGATCTCTGCAAATAACACACAAAAGAGAACAAAACACGAGATGTTTACATAAATTTCTGGTCATGCGTTTATATCACGTTATCGAAAGCCAAAAACACCGAACACCATTTAATCAAATCTAAATAATCCAAAGCACGCAATATCGAACATTCAGAACAGTGAATTTTTTCCCAGGGAAAAAATTCACTATTCTGAAACACATTCACACAACACAGGCACACCAAAAAAACAGCAATCCACACACTTACACTTAAAATCATACATCTAACCCTACACTAAACTATACAAACACTACTATCTATCCACTTACCTTAACCCAACCCTAACCCTAAGGTCCATCACTATCACACACTCACCTTACCCGTGCCCTAACCCTAACTCACTTAACCCGCCCCTAACCCTAAACTCTGTCACTATCGCACACTCACCTCACCAGCGCCCTAACCCAAACTCACGTAACCCGTGCCCTAAACCTAACGTCCACACAATCATACACTTACCTGAACCCCCATAACTTTCCACCACAGTGCTAAAAATAGTGAAGACACAGAAACGGACAACCAAATTCTTTCCCTAGGAAAGACTTCGATGTTCTGCAGCTTTGCTATTTTTAGCATTCGATGCATAGTGTTCGACATTGTGGCATTCGATGTTATTGGCTTTCGATAATGCGATATGAACCCCTGGTCATCAGCCACCTTAGCGCTATAGCTCAAGTAAGCTGTTTTTCTCTTCCTCTTGTTTGTTAACCTGTAACGTGGCCATATGTAGAACTGACAACAACCTCTGCTCCACAATGGATTACCTCCCTCAGAAAGACACCTGGGTAAGTCCTAGCTCCTCTGTGATGCAAGGATTATGGGAGGTACAAAATGGTGACACAGGAATGTCATAAGCTTCTGTGTCAGATATAAAGGAATTTTCTGCTTATTATTCTTATCCTTAATTACCTGCAGGAATGATTTAACTAGAATACTTATGCCAACATTTTAATGTGCAATTGCAAAACAATCAGGAAGAGGATATGATATCATAAAATAAGCCTTAAATGACTTAGGGCTCACTTTGCACTTCCTCATAAAAGAGCTGGTATTAGAATTATTTTGAAAGTTGAAAAATACAGTGAATGCCTCTGAACAGACTGACCACACAACCAGATGTTTTGTGTACTGCTATAGTGACCAAGCACCTTTTTATGCTTCAAATGCTAGGTATCTGTTCTTATACATTTGTTAACCAGGTAAACCCATTGAGCACAAGTGTCATTTTGTAGGGGTGACTCGGGAGCATTTTCTGTTTAATTGGCATGCTCAGAGTCATACAGTACACAAATGGAGGTGGAAGTATTCGTACTCTGGACTGCTGAAAGGAAGTCTTTAACAGCTCAAAGTCTTAATCCTGTACTTTAACTGCCACTTAGGTGGAGACCTGCTATGGGGGTTTACCCCTAGGGAATGTTTTGATGCTACTGGCTGGTAATAATTATGATCCCAACATGACCATTGCTTAGACTGCAAAGCAAAAAGTAAAGAACAGTGCTTTCGTTCCTTTTACATACATTGTGTACGGGATATGCTTGGTTGTCACAACTAAATAAACAGCTAATTTACTTCATTTAAAAGTTCCTTTATATGGTAATTAGAAAACTGGAAAACAAAAATTAATTTTATCTGTAAAAAAGAAGCATTTTAGGCAAGTAAAATACATTTTATTATTTTAAGAGGCACATGCACACATTTCCTAAAGGAAAAAAAAAGAGGTACTAAAAAAAAAGGGTTCTTCAAGCAAGGTTAAATGAAGTCAACTCTTGTTTAGAAAATATTCATAAAAAGCGGTCAGAAAAAAAAGAGGGGACGCCCAGGAAAACAAGGTGTAGAAGAGAAATGCTAAAAGCTGAAACAATATAAAGTTAAAGTAAATAATAATGAGAAGGATGTGAGTAGAGATCGTTGACCTACTACGGTTTGATGTAGACTGTGATGCTCACAATTACAAGCTTACACTGGAAAAAGACAGTAGATATATTCAGTAACCTCAGTACTCTTGCAAGTATTTCTAGTAACGATAGATTAAAATAATTACTTTGATATCTGGTACTATCTGTCTATCTATCTATCTAGCTATCTGTGTGTGTGTGTGTGTGTGTGTGTGTGTGTGTGTGTGTGTGTGTGTGTGTGTGTGTGTATATATGTGTGTGTGTGTGTATATATATATTTATCAAATATCTTATGATGTTTTTATTTTCTTGAATAAAGTTTTGTAAAAGTCGGGTCATAGTTCTGTATTTCCTCCAGATAAAAAGGTTTCTACTCTCATGCTGACATTTATATTTGTGTGCGTGTGTGTGTGTGTGTGTGTGTGTGTGTGTGTGTGTGTGTGTGTGTGTGTGTGTGTGTACATGCATATATGTACATATGTAAAGCAACATCAGGACAAGGTGACAGGTTCAAAGATGTAATATATAAGCTGAATAGTCACTTTTAGCCACGTTGTGTGGGATATGGGATATACATATTCAGGAGTAACGTACACAAAGAAGGTAAGTCACTGACGTGTATTGCACTATGATTTGACCATTTATTAAAAACTGAATTTACAGATAACAATAAAGCGATCAAAGCCAAGATATTGCAGTTTACTACAGGCTAGTGCAGTGGAAGGGTAAGGAGGAAAGTATTAAATGACTCACAAATAACCACTAGACTTTGCTAGGTCTGTTAACATATCAGAAATGCAATGCATGAAAATGGAAGGATGTACAGACAAATAACAAAATATAAGCCAAAGGAAGGATGAACAATGAATACACTTGCAATAAAATGTGAGAAGTAGGAAAAATGCATAAATGCAACAGTTTGCAAAAAGGGGGTTACAAAACACAGTGCAAACACTATTAACAGATAATATTCTCATATTGGACAGATCCCAGTCCTGAGTAAGGTGGGCGGAAAGCAGAAAAAGAAAGACAGTTTACAAAAGTGCACAAGAGTAAAGGCACACATGTCATGCCACAATACAAAGATTACAGGCTAGAGAGAGCCAAGAAGACATAAGGCACACATGACATGCCACAATACAAAGATTACAGGCTAGAGAGAGCCAAGAAGACATGTCAGGAAGCCATATGTATACAACTTGTTAAATAATGATGCAAACAGATTAGTAAAGGCACACATGACATGCCACAATACAAAGATTACAGACTAGAGAGAGCCAAGAAGACATATCAGGAAGCCATATGTATACAACTTGTTAAATAATGATGCAAACAGATTAAGTTACACAACACTTTATACTTTAAGTAAAGAAGACAGTGAGACAGTGCGAAAAGGGCACATGTCATAGTAAAGGAATAAAGGACAGAGGCAAAATGGTAACAAACATAGGAACGTCCGTAAACTTAATATTACACTGTAATGAAATTTATACAGAGCAGCCAAATCAATGCAGGTAAAAAGCTGGTTTACAGAAAAAATGTGAAGGAAACATGGCAAAAGCCCTTTCTGGTGTTTCACAAGAACAAGGACCATCATACTTTGGTAATACCCCCCAGTGGTTTAGCTGTGGTGTATGAATGTGATGTAATGAGACTTTAAGAGATGCATGTCATAACGGTGGAACCTGGACTGACTTGAACATTCACTTTTGTGAAGCAGTATGCAGTATGGAATATTGACAGCAAAATGATTCTCAATAATGGGAAATCTTGAGGAAAGTGTTCCCCACATCTTGACAAGTGATGATGCCAGTTTTTGGCAAGATATGTGCTTTTTCTTTCAAGAGACAGTAAGAAATGACAATCTACTCTTTAGTGTTCATCAATAGAAGGAATTCCTTGTGTGTCAAAGTATTAACCATAAAAAACTCACTCACTCTACTATAATCATGAGCCTGAATGCTAATGAAATGTTTAGCAGAGAGCATCAGAAGACCAATAGTCATCACCAAATGTATACTCTGGGAAGAACATCACAGAAAGCTACCAAAGTCTACTTCTGCAACTTTACAAGAAAGGCTGTTGTTCAGACATACTTGGTAACAACGGCTAAAGATCTCAGGAAAAGATGCTACAAGCAGTTCAGAAACAAAGGATGAAATCCTACATTGATGCCTGGAGAAGGAATATCCCATTAAGAAAGGACAGGATGTGTTGGTAAAATATGAATTAAATCTCCATTCATGCCAGGAATTCTGGTGGTTGAATAAGAGAGAATGCTGTTGTTTTAAGCCTAGCTAGCATATTTTTGGTTTGTTTGTTGAAGATGAACTGAAGGGAAAATGCTTCTTGGTCTGTAGTGATGATTTTTCATAAAGATGACGATTTCTACACACTTTGACTTTTATAAAATGCTTATTGAATCTGCAGGGTATATTGTAGTTTGTGTCATGGGGGCCGGGTTGGTTTGAGTCTGTTTCTCTGGTTTAAGCAAAAAACTACAAATGCACACACACACACACACACACACACACACACACACACACACACACACACACACACACACACACACAAAGTAAGCATCCAAGTATTTTAATTTGTAAACTGTTATAATACAATCAAGAACATTAGGATACTGGTACTGACAGCTTACTGGATATACAATTGACTTGTTCAGATAACATTTGTAGTTACAGACATTGGAATAATATAGTTATGTACAATATCATCAGTAGATATAAGGTATAAATTATAATATCATCAGTAAACATATGAATGTAGTAACCTTCACAAAGCAATTAAACATTTTGGTAATTCATAGAAATTTTTGGTAAGTTTAACTGACATTTGATGTAAACGTTACATAAAAGTAAATGGAAGAACCTTAACTTGTGTCTGAACTTATTTTAATGGCTTTAGAAAGTGCATTATTAAACCATGAAAAGGTCACATGATTACAATAGAATTGTTCAATTTGCCACAAAAGGATATCCAAAATCCATGGGTACAGGTTTGGTTTGGAGTTTTTCTAAATAAAAGGAAACTTGTCTGGAAAAGCATAACTAATTGTGGCATGAAAGGCTTAATACAATTAGCTTACATGATGACAAGAATACTGATATCAGTACTTTGTCAAAGCTCTGGATCCTGAGTTATTAGATTTATAAGGGTCAAGATTCAGTTTAGGCAATAAGAGTGTCTTACACTGTTTAAATATACATCAGTGAAAACATTCCTGAAAAATATAATTGTATAATTTTAACAAAGGCCTGAAATTCTGAGGGCAATCTATATGATAGTGAAGAAGCAATTTTGCAACAATTTATTGAAATAAGACTCTCTTCTTCCATCAAAGACAAATCTACTTTGCTTTGAAAAATGCAAACATGAAGAAAGTTGACATTATTTTCATCTGCTTGTTTTGATTAGAACAAACAGTACATATTTGGTCTTAAAATAATAGTTTTAATAATTTACAACGTATAAAATTGAAATGCAACCTAAGAGCAAACTTGACCACTGGTATAATAAATCCATATACAGTTTAAACTGATTATGAGGCAAAGGTACAAGGGAAAGATTTCTCATGTCATGTTGGCACATCCCTTTTGTAACTACGTAAGACCTCAGCTATTTAGAAAAATGTGGCCATGATACAGAGATAGAACAGAAAAGAGTAAAGAAGAATGCTGTGCTTTATTATTGACCAACAATGAACAGTTCACCAGAACTTAATTAACAATCACAATATATAAAATGTTGAAATGCAGAAAGACTATAGCTCCTGGAATGAGGTTCTAAAGGAGGAAGGAAAACGTGAACTATTCAATAATTTAAGTAATTGTAAAAGTTACATAGTGTACAGAGTCATAGCATGAAAGAAAATGCTTGAAAACAAAATTTGATGTGAAATTTATTGTAAAAATTCCATAAAGTTATACAGACTGAACCAACTTTAACATCATGAAATAATAACTGCTTCAGACTGCATTAATTTATACATTTTGGAAAATGTTAAATTCTAACACTCCAAAATGAATATCTTCAATCTTGACAGCTGCACAAAGTCTATTGCAACTTCAGGAATACTGTGTCCATCTTTATTATAACATGTAAATTCAAACTCTGATTGTTCACAATATTAAATTAAACAAAAAGAGGACTACCTAAACCAACTTAGCAAAACAAAAATGCTTTACACTTCTGAACAGAAGAAAAGAAATCATAAAAACTGAAATTTAATAAGCTATAAGGTAACCTGAAAGAGAGAACTAGATAATCAAAATAATGTTATTTGTATAACAGACACCATCTTGACTATATTAATTATCCATGGTCAATCACTTTGCAGTATTCATTAATTAAAGCTTGCATTACATTTCAGATAATGAAAATAAAGCATAAAGTTGATAACATGAATACAATATTGATTAGAAAAATAGCCATTCAGAACAAATTGAAGGTCATAGTATATTCCTCAAGGCAAATAATAATAGCCCAAGAAGATAAAATGCAGAAAGCCTTATCAGTCATGAAATTATATTATTTTTCAAACAGTTGGAAGAAAATATTCCCTTAACTAATAAGCTTTAAGTATTCCTAAATTAGAATTTAAAATTCAGTGTTATGGTAGTAATATTTTCGTACAAATATCCACTTCAGGGGTACCTATTGGTTTACTAAAGTTTCAAAACTTTGAATATCATAAAGCCAAGACCATATGATCAAAGTTTTAAAACTTCGAAAATAAAATAAAATAAAATTAATATTTTATTTATGTTTTTACAAGAGGGCAAACTCCCCTGCACCCCCTACACCCCTGCTAATTAAATATACCAACTCAGAGATCGCATTACAGTGAGGAAAATGGTAAATGTCCTCTTCCATGCTGTATAGTGTTCTCCATTCAAAACTTTTTTGAAGTTTCAAAACTTCGATCATATGTTCTCAGCCGTATAATGTGCAAAGTTTTGAAACTTCAGTAATCCAATAGGGGCCACCACTTCAGACACATAATCCTAAAAGGTAATGATTCACGGGAAATCAAGTACATTATTCAACTTACATTTTTCAGGAACAGTTGTGTAAACATTTCAGCTACTTCCCTGTTCATGATACCTGATATTTAATATAATCCAATGAAAAAAAAAACTTCCATAGGGAAGCTCATCTGAAATTAAACGTCTTTTTCAAAACAATGCACACATAGTGGGTATCAGTTTTCACTGCTGCTTAACTTCATATGGGAGACCTTGAGAAATATGGCTTTCAAATTAGTTCTACTTATATTCAAGATTTTTTTACTTGCTTGCAGTACAGTGGAAAGATAACCGAAATTCAATATTTTCAAAAGGACTTATTTATTTAAGAGTTTGTAGCAAAGCCAGTAATCTCAGGGCGATATATTCTCTTTCCACTGTGAATTGTTTTGCCAACATCCCAAACTGTGCTCTGTAAAAGGAAATATCCCAAACATCATGAGCATATGATCTTGGCAAGCCTCTTAGAGGTAAGTTGTTCCTTATGGATTGTGCCTTCCGCTCTGTAGGTATCTTATGTAAAGATTTTAGCTGCTTCACAAGTCCCTGAATAACAGATTCTTTTATAAGTCCTGTAATGGTTCAAAGTCAAAATTTGTCTAAATGCCTTGAAATGTGTTCGAAAACTTGAGATTCCACATTTAATTTCAGAAGTCTCGACATTTTCAGAATTTCAGAGAATGTTGACATTGTTTTTTATAAAATACTATGGGTGTCTTTTAATTCTTGGTGTTAAACAGGTGCCACTGTCTTATATTTTGGAAGCGCTATTTTTCTCACCTCTAAGGAGCAGTGCTATGGACAATTTTATCAGGTTTACCAGCTTTAAGCTTTTTCGGTAGTGCTACTTTTTACACTTATTCAGTTATCATTTTTACTTGCTGGTGGTTTCATCAATTAACGCCTCATCATGCATTTATTAATTTAGTGCTTATTAACTTGGTAGGTGAGCTGGTACAAGACCCTTTTCGCCTATTATCCAAGCCATGTGTGAATGACAGCAAATGTTACAGAACTGGCATGATGTCAAACCATTAAAGTTATAACAGATTACAATACAAGACTGCACAAAATTATTACAGTACTACATTTTACAAAGGTAATTTGAATAAAGTTGCCATTCACAAGAGAGAGCATGCATTAAGAAACACTATATAAAATATAAAATTTCAAAGCAACAATTCTCACGTCAGCTACAGAAGTACAGCTTTAGCAACATCAGAAACAGGAAATGAAAGGCACTTGTGAGAGAAAACATTTAGTGTGACATAAAATAATAAAATATTTAAAGTAAAGTACTATGCTATGCTTCACTCCTGAAACTTATGAATTTATATTCTTGAGATAGATAAGATTTCAGATTGTTTAACATTATGAATAGATAAATTGTTTGCTATTGGTGGGTAGTATTTGCCTTTAAGTAATTTAAATCTAAGACTATGGTGCAAGTATTGGTATCCAGGTCACCCTGTGTATGAAGAGGCAGTGATGGTCTGAGGGTTTAGCAAGATGCATGTTGTTTGTAAGAGGGTTATATTTTCCCTGCTTGAGGGGTTTAATGGGTAAAGCATATCATATTCATGGAGTCTTGGAATCAAAATGCTGATGGCTATAGCATTTCAAGCTTCAATGCAAGTATGCCATAGGTACACTGTCTTGAGTTGCAGTAAAGTTTTAGAAATAGTGTTTTCCTATAAAAGGAAAGTGAATCATCATTGGAATCCCTAAGCCTGATAAAAAGATACAGTATTAGTGGATACTTAAACTAAGCATTGTACCCTATTCAAAAAGGCATTTTATTGTGTTAAATCAAGGTCTAGCTTTGTTTATTGCTGCTTGCAGACCTATACTGTGAAAACAAAGCAAATAATCTGTTTGTAGATCTACGGAGCTGATTTTTACCGTATACTCTCTAGTTGAAGTGAATGTGAATGCTTGCTTGCTTGGTGGCTAGATGTAAGTGCCAGAAAGGTTCTCACTCCTAATGTATGCTTTATTTTCAGGTAGCCCCCCTCAAAATATCTAACTAAAAGGATCTCCTGCCTGAAGGAAGCTATCCTGAAAATCAGTACCCACAAACTATCTACCTGGAGTCCATCCTACAATTGGCTAAGGTTAATACCTTAAACTGTACTGAAATACTATGTATTGTAAACTGCTGCCTTGGGTCTAAAGCCAGTAAGCCACCATTAGTTTGTCTGCCATACTAATTTGGCTCCTTCTATGTTTTTAATTAAACTAGTTTGCCCCTAACATTATTTCTTAACCTAAACTTAATCCCTGAACATTGTAGTTTTACTCTGCTCTCCCACACATAGCCCTGAAAATTATACTCTGTGCCCATAACTTGCAGTTTAAAAATACCCTGCATGAGTATAAAATATAGCCTAAACATAGTCTATAATTTGGTGCAAACATACAGTTTAAAAATACAGCTAAAAATTTAGTTTAAAATTCAGTTTAACATACGACCATTTAAGTTAACACTATATTCTTACCAAAGCCTAAGGAAACACTTGGAGTCAGTGTTAGCCCCGCTCCGCTCCGCTCCCCTCTCTGCTCCCAATTCCCACCTGCCCCCAGTACCTCTACATTTATAGGTACTTAACCACACCCCTGCTACAACATCCTATCAGCTTTCACCTTCATACTCTTTCCACCCTACTTTACCATCATATTAGCTTTCACCTAACACATTTTTTTCCACCCACTCTATTACCTCTAAATTGACCATCAGATCTTCTACTGTTGTGTCATTCAAACTACAATCCTAACTACTATACCTCTTCTCTCATAATGTTACAATACTCTTTACTACCCATTCTGCTAAGCACTTATGTACTCACCTTGTATGAAAACCATTTGCTTACTGGTTATCAGTACCCTAAAGGCCATACTATCACCCCAGCTGTAAAGCATCCCACCTTCAGCCATGCTAATAACAATGGGTACAACTCCACATGTTCACTCTTTCAGCATACCAACCCCTGGCACATTAGCTCTATATCTAGACAATACCACAAAATTTTAAACAAACTCCTGAGGCTTATCACCAAGTATAGACCTAGCCTCATACTCAGTGGTGACATTCATCCCAACCCTGGCCCATACACCTCTGATATGTACACCCCCTCCACCTGTAACCTAAGCCATAAAACTATAATCAGTAGACCAACTAACTCTCTCCTGGCCTGTCATCTCAATATTAGGAGCATTAATAACAAGGTACATGAACTGCATGCTCTCCTGGCTGTCCACTTCCCTGAGACTCTCTGTCTATATCTGAGACCTGGTTAAAACCTAACACTACAGACAATGAAGTGTTACCACATGGGTATAATATACACAGGCTGGATCGTGCTTCCAGGAAGGGGGGTAGTTATACTCTACAAATCTGAGTTGAATGTGACCATAGATGTTAAGCAACCACCTCAGATTAATAACTCTGAAATTCTTGCCACTAGACTGCAACTTAACAAAAGTAAATGCATCAACATCATCTGTATGTATATTCCCCCAGGTAATAATATAGCCACAGGTGAGGACACCCTTCACTGGCTATCATGTCATTACCCCCAAGAAACCCTACTACTTGGAGACTTTAACATAGACTGGGGCACCTGTTCCTCAGAATCCCCTTCTACCCACATCAACCTGCATGCATTTACAAAAACCATAACCACCCCTACCAGGCTAGCTAAACCAAACCAAAAAGAAAGCATACTCGACTGGGTATTCGTAAATAGTAACCCTCCCCCCCAACTATACACTGCTGGTACCCTACCCGATGACCTAAGTGACCACCTTCTCACTTACATAGTTAAGCAAAAAGCCATTAATCCACAACAATCCTTACTCAGGAATGTCAGAAACAAAAAAAAACTTTGATCCTGCCAAATTCCAACAGAAACTTAACTCCTGCAACTGGCCTATGCTAAAACACCTCCCCTTAGAGGAGGCAGTTGTATATTTTAACACAAATTTCTTGAAATCCTTGATTTGCATTAGGGTTACCACCTGTCCCACTTTGTGAGGGACAGTCTCTCAAATGGCAAATGTTCTGAGATTTTAGGACAAAATTATTTCCTATATTTTATGTAATAGTTGCATAAAATAGTTATTCTGTATATGAAACATCTAAATGTATAAGAAACAGAATAAGCAACTAAAATGCTACAAGAATAAGCTTATATTTAGGCAAAAAAGTGAAGTTCTGTCCTTTGTACTGGCTGTGGGTATGTTTCTGCATGCAAAATCTGACATTTGTACCAAAAATGTCCCACTTTGGGCATTTGAAAAGGTGGCAACCCTAATTTGCATGCACCTGTCCACTCAAAGCAAACAAAAGCAAAAACTGCACCATGGCTTTCCAAAGAGTCTAGACTAAAAATTATCTGTAGAAACAAATTTTGGGCTCTATGGCACTCCACTAAAGACCCCCATGATCATGTTAAATACAGGCAAGCTAGGAATGAAACTAAAAAATCCATTCTACAAGACAAAAAAACAATACTATTGTAATATACAGACAGCTAACCAGAATAATCCTCAGACATTCTGGGCAGGTCTGAATAATCTACTTCATCCTGGAAAAATGTCTACACCTATCCCCGCTGCCACCATTGATAAATCCCCTGTAAAGGTCTCAGACAGTTTTAACCATTTCTTTACTGAGACAATTCAAGCCCTAGCTAGCCAATTACCTCCTAGCTCCCCTGGCCCTGATAGTACCATTTCTAAAAAACGAATCTCGTTTAGCTTCCACCCAGTGTCCACATCACTGATCTGTACCTTGATCAAAAAACTAAAACCCACCACAGTCTCCGCTGACCAACTCCCCGCAGAGTACCTTCAAAAATCAGCTGATGGCATTGCCTATTCAATATCAATACTAATTAATCGGGTTCCTATTGGAACATTGAATTTTCAATTGTTCGAATCACTTAAGGTCGACCTTAAATGATCGAACAATTGAAAATTAAATCGCCAAAATAGACCAAAAAAAAAAAGTAAAGGGCATAGGCAGGGGGGCAAGCACCCCTGCACCCCCCACACCCCCTTCTACTTAAATATACCAACTCCGAGATCGCACTACAGTGTAGGAAAGGGATATATTCCCTTTCCACACCGTAATGCATTAAAGTGTGATCTCGGAGTTGGTATATTTAAGTAGTAGGGGGTGTGGGGGGGTGCAGCCCCCTATGTGAGGGTGCAGGTGGGGCTTGCCCCCTGCTTTAACCCATCAGGGTATGTTATTATTTATTTATTATTTTTTATTTACATTTGTTGACCGGGAGTGTCCGACTGGACGTAGGTCCATTTTCAGCAGAGGCCCTGGGAGAAAAGCTCCACAGTTAAAATAAACAGACAGTAGTTACATTGGATTACATAGCGATTAATAATTTAACATAGCAATTACTTACAGCATATTTACAGATGAAGAACATAGTACATCAGTAGACAACTAGAATCTTTATCTGTGAAGTACATAACAGACATTAACAAATGTTACAATAAGAAGTTCCTGCTGTATAATAAATACTAGGCTTATGAGCATCTGAGCTTGCTATAATCAAGGTATTTAGTGGAGTGGAAAGAAAGGTAGTGGTTGGATGGGGTGGGTGATTTTAGAGTGGGAGTTGCAAGGCCATAGCCAGCATGTTTTTAGGTGCGCTTTTAGTAAAATTTTGAAGTGGGTGCATGTTGATACGGAGGTAATTGTGGGTGGGAGGGAGTTCCATAATTTGGCTATGGTGCAAGAGAATAGTGATTCACTAACAGAGTTATTGGCTTTAGTGATCTGCGAGTGATTTTTGTTGCTGGATCTTAGTGGTCTGGTGGTGCGATAGGGTTGGAGTAGATTCTGGAGGGATGGGACATTTAGTGGATGGTTTACTAGTTTGTGGGTGAGTGAGAGTTGATAGCATTGAAGGAGGTGAGGGAGTTCAAGCCAGCCCAGTTCAGCAAGTGAGAGACAGTGGTGGCTACGGTAGGATGCTCCTGTGGCGAATTTGGCAATTTTGTTGTAGCAGGTCTCTAGCTTGCTTAGATCGCATTGCTTTATGTTGATATATATTGGAGAGGCATAACATACGGTGGAGATAAGGTGGGAAATTGCCATTGAAATTTTTGCTGCTTTGGTATGTTTTGTTTGTTTTATCTTTTTTTTTTTTTTAAATTTCGAAGTTACGGAACTTTGATCATATGGTGTCGACCATATGGTATCCGAAGTTCCGTAACTTCAATTTTGTAATAGCTAACCATTTAATCGTACCATAGCGGAGGCTAAAATTCCCACCATTTGGAAAACATCCTACGTAATCCCACTACATAAAGGTGATTCCTCTACTGAATTCTCCAATTATAGACCAATAGCTATACTTTCTCCACTTGCAAAGATAATGGAAAAATGTATACACAAAGAATTCATGCACCACCTAATCTAAAATCACCTCATGGTCGATACCCAACATGGCTTTCATCCACATCACAGCACGACTTCAGCCCTACTGACTTTTGCCAATACCATAAACAATAACCGTAACAATAATCACATATCAGTCCTCTTCATGGATCTTTCCGAGTCATTTGACATGGTTGATCACCAACTTTTGATTCACACCCTGCAAACTTTCTGTCTAAACTCTAAAGCCCTTCAATGGTTTACATCCTACCTCAATGGGAGGCAGCAGGCTGCTCTCTGGCAGAACAAGCTCTCAAACCTATTAACAAACACCCTTGGAGTACCATAAGGCTCCATATTAGGGCCCCTACTGTTTTCCATCTTTATTAACAACTTATATACTGTCATCCCAAATGTCAGCTGTATACAATACGCTGATGACTCCACCCTGATTTGCTCATCACATCTCCTACAGACTTGAGGTCTGCTACCCAGTTCACATTTAATACTATAGAAAACTGGCTCTCTGAACGGCGATTGTTACTAAATCCCCAAAAAACTAAAATGCTGTTATTCTCACCAACACAAAGGTCTGCTGCTTTTACCTTCACCATAAATGCAAAAGATGGCACAATAATCTCCCCTGACCCCTCTACAAAACTACTAGATGTCATTATTGACAATAACCTAAAATTTGACCTAAATGTAAACCAATCGATCAAGACTATCAATAAAAAACTTGGGTCACTGTATAGAATAAAAGCCTTCCTAACCCCTCCAGCTAAGATAGCCATAGCTCGCGGTCACCTACTTTCAACACTTCTATATACTTCCCCCCTTCTCTCCAATCTAAGCAAGTCTATACTTAATAGACTGTTAACCTATTTCAATCACATTGCCAGGTTAGACACTGGCCTGCCTTTTGGAACACACCACTGCATCAACCTTAAACAGCCTGGGGTGGCTAGAACTTCCCAGTTTAATCAAATATAACCTTCTGATTATGGCTAATAAAATCCTCTATAATCCAGATAATACACCAGCCCTTAGAAATATTATCACCCCCCATAACAATCTGAGACTGCTTCGATCCTCAAACAAACTACTAATTCATACAATCAAAATTAGCAATGCAGCCTGTGATTCTCTCTTTACAAACTCTGCAGGCAGAGCTTGGAACTTACTTCCAGCTGATATTACTTTGCTCTCCTCCCTAGGCCAATTTAAAACCAAACTCAAACAATATCTGGCACTAAACTGGCTTTGCCACTGCAACAAGCCTGGCTAACTCTCATCATGAATGTGAATAATCTATTAATCTAGCTACTGTTAATTTTTCCTTGATTGAAACCAGGGGTAACTTTAACTTGTGAACTTGTCTATTCATGTTTGCCTAAGTATTCTTTGTAACTTTTGAACTTGTCTATTCATGTTTGCCTAAGTATTCTTTGTAAATACCATATCTGTAAATATGTCTTCATTGTTTCTATTGTATCTGTTTTCCTTGGAGCTTTTCTTCCTGGGCCTCCGGTGAAAATGGACATGAATCCAGTCAGACTATCCCAGTCAACAAATGTAAAATAAAATAAAATAAATAAAAATAAATATTTTTTGCTGTCTAGTGTAAGAGATGAGTATTAATGCTGGATCAGAACTACATGGAGCTACAATGCCAGCTAAGATTTTAGAAGTGCCAAAGACCCTCACAATATATTTGATTGTGGTTCTAATCAAATTATTGGTACCAGTCCAATTTCAGATAACAGAGAAATTGTTTTGCAATAGGTTCATAGGTTCATAGGTAGGTACTAGGCTATCGGCCCTGGGGCCTATACAAGCCCAGCCAAAAATGTACCCTGGCTTTTGTCACCCAAGAAATTATTTTCCTGTGCCACTGTCGAACAGAGTCATAGAGGTGATCCCCGGAGTGAATTTCCTATTTTCCATCGAATCATCAAGATTTTTCTTGAAGAGTGCTAATGAGGAGCTTTGTTTGATATAGATAGGTAGTTTATTCCAGAGTATGGGAAGTCTCTGAGACAGGAATCTATCCCTCTGGCATGTTTTGTTTATTGTGGTGACAAGGTTTAGGTCCCTAGAGCATGTAGCTTGGAGGGATTGGGATTTTATTTAAGGGGAGCATGTCCAACAGCTATGGGTTTGACATAGCTTCGTATGTTAGGCAGAGATCACCTCTGAGTAGGTGATATGCGATGGAGTAAAACTGGAGTTTTTTAAGACGGTCTGCGTAGGGCATCTGTTTGAGGCCGGTAATCTCTTTGTGAGGTATTTCTGTGGCCTTTCCAGTTGTAGATGTCTTTTGAGGTACATACCAACAGGAGCATTGTATTCTATAATGGGTCTAATGAGTGATGAGTAGAGGGGAACAATGACCTCTTTTTTTCTGGATGAGAAACCTTTTGTGATGAGATGTGCCACGTAGAAGGATTTCCTGACTACTGTGGCGATGTAATTATCAAAGAAGAGACTACTGTCCTCCTGTGTCCCAAGGTCTCTTATCACACTTTCAGTGTTAAGTATACTACCGCCTATGTTGTAGTTCATGGGTACAGAGTTTTTACCAAAGGGGATGACAATGCACTTTTTGGCACTGAGCTTGAGGCCATTGCTTTGACACCAGGCGTCTGTCTCAGTGAGGCTCTTTTGTAGGATGTCCACATCGTTAGGAGTTTTGATTATGGCTCCTAGTTTGCAGTCATCTGCGAACTTCATTAGCCAAAGACCTTCTGTGTTAGCCTGTACTTCAGAGAAGTAGATACCAAACAGGAGAGGACTCAGGACCCAAACCCTGTGGTACTCCACTTGTCACTGGTCTGAAGTTGGATTTGGAGTCTACTACTTTCACAGTGTGGGTTCTGTCAGTAAGCCAGTTGGCAACCCATCTTGTGACATAGGGATTTATACCTAGTTTAGTGAGTTTATCTATAATTCCAGAGTGGGGGATTGCGTTGAAAGCCTTGTGAAGATTTAGATAAGCTGTGTGAACCACCTTACCCTTGTCTATGGCTTTGGTGACTGCTTCAAAGAAGTCTATCAGGTTTAGGAGACATGATCTGCCTTTTACAAACCCGAACTGGGTGGAGTCCAGAGTTTGGAGATTACCAATGTCTTTGTTTCTAAGTTCCATGATGATACATTCCATGGCCTTGCAGACCAGGCTCATCGGGCTAATGGGGCGGTAGTTCCCGGGGTCCATGGTGGCTCCCCCTTTGTGGAGTGGGATAACTGTCGCTGTGCGCCATTCAGCAGGCACAAAGTCTGAGGTGAGGCTATGGTTGAACATGGTACTTAGATGGGGTGCCAGTTTGTTCTGTAGTTCATATAGAACGCAGCCTGGTATGTTGTCTGGTCCCATGGATGCTGTGTTCTTGGCTTTGGAGAGTGTGGTTTTTACCTGTGCAGCCGTGATTACAGGAACTTTGCATTCTTCTGGTATAGAGATGGGCTCTTTAGGGGGTGAGAGGGGAGTAAAGTTAGCACTGAACCTATCTGCCAGGATGTTGGCAATATCAGTTGGGTCTGTATATTTACTGCCATTGTGCTGTAACTCAGAGCAAATCTGACTGTTGCCATTGAGATTCTTGACATAGCTATAGAATGCTTTGTGGGTGTCTTTAGAATCAGTGGCGATTTTGTTTTCATAACTAGCTTTGGAGTATTTTATCAGGGATCGCAGCTTCTTACTGATGCTGACCAGGGAGCTCCTCCACTCATGGGATTTTACTCTCTTTTGCAACAGTCTCTTCCTTCTGTTGTACAGTTTGTTTATGGCAGGGGACCACCAGATTGGCTTCCTTTTTTTGGAGGATAGCGTTTTGGATCTGTTTGGCATAGCATGATCCATGCACTCATGTAAGTGCTTATAAAGTGCAATTGTGTAGGATTCAGTAGTCGTAACTGTATTGTCCATCTGCATGGGTGTCATGAAGTTCACCACTTCTGTCTTAAGAAGCATGAAGTTGGCTTTGGAGAAATGTTTTACTGTGGTTTCCTTAATGGGGGGGGTGGGGGCAGGATGTGGATATCTAGGGTAATTAGCTTATGGTCGAATCAGACCAATGAGGTGTTGACTTCAGGTGTGGAACACCGGTCACTCATGTTGGTAATGACTAGATCTAGGATATTGTTGCCCCTGATGGGGGTGTGGATAAGTTGATTCAAGGCATTGGAGTTTATGAATTCCAGACAGCGTTGAGCGAAGGAGTTGGTACATGAGTAGTTTTCCCAGTTAATGGTGGGGTAGTTGAAATCGCCCATTATTAGGGTGTTTGGTTGAACCCTAATATTTTCCAGTACATCAAGAAAAGAGGAGTGAGAATCCTGGGGCATGGTGGGTGATCTGTAGCAAGCTACAATTTGGATTGCAGTTCTGCCCAGAGTTAGTTGCACTTGGATAACCTCGGCTGCATTATGCTGAGCAACTAGCCTGGAGGTGTGGACATCCTTAATGAATATGGACACACCTCTGCCTTTGGTGTTCCTGTCCAGGTTACATGGCCAAAAAGTGTGGTATGAGTTATAGCCTGGTAGTGCAGGGGTTGTCTCTGGACCCTTGAACCAGGTCTCAGTCACTGCACAGATATCAATGTTCTCCATTTTAGGAGTGCCTCGAGTGAGTGCAATTTGAGATTTAGACTTCTAGCATTGAGTAGCATCACCCTCAGTTTTTGCTTGCCTGTTCCTTTTATGGTGGTGAATTTGTCATTTGAACCTTGCCTAAAAAAGGCACTATAGGGGCGGCAAGAACCTTAGCCAGTATCTGTAATCCCAGGGATGACAGGTGCAGGCCATCTCTGGCAAAGCATCATGGTCTGTCGACCATGTCATCCCAGGCAGACAGATACTGGATCCCTTTAGAATGGCACCAGAAGCTTAGCCAATTATTGAAGTCAATCATTTGTCCTTGTACTGCGGCATCATTCTGGGTGATGACAGAATGCTACTCAGGGCTAGGGTCATACCTGCCTGGGCTACAAGATCGGAGAGCTCTTCCATGTTTCTTTTCATGTAGTCCAGGGAGGTACATCTCAGGTCGTTCACACCAACATGGACAATGACAGAGTCATATTTGTACTTGTTGTGGAGTGACCTGAGTGTGTGGGTTATGTGGCGGATCCTGGCACCTGACAAGCAGCTGACAGTAACCTTCTCCTTGTTTAGCCTGGTGAGTGAGACATCAGTGTGCCTGGCTATAGAGTCACCTATGACTAGTGTGTTGGGTACGTTGTTTTGCCTTATTGGCTGTGGTTGAGTGGCACACTGAGTCTGTGGGCTATGTGTCATTGTATTGAGGTGTAGAGGTTGCTTGCATTTCTGCTTTGGAAGTCTCTGTTGCTTGAGCAGATTATTATTGAGAGCCTCTGCAAATGATTTTTTGGTTTCTATATGTGGATTTTGGTGGTGTAGATTTAGTGAGACTACGTGATGAGTGTGGTGTGGTGCAAGTGTGTACCTTCTCCTCTTGACTGTCAAGTTCAGCCTTGATTGGAGAGAGCCTTACCTCCAGTTTAGCTAGATAAGTGCATCTCTCACAGGTTGTAGTGTTGGGTGGCAGGAGGAGAGGGTCGTCTGTGTACATGAGGCAATTTCTACATTACCACAAGATGCCCAGATTCATCAGATAGACAGGAGAGAACACTGGGTGATGACCCTTGGACATGCTTGAATAAAAAAACTATTTTCCTCTAGATAAGTGAGGAAAGTGAGTACAAGAGCTGTTTTTCTCTAAGCAAGTGAGAAAAGTAAGTACAAAAACTGTTTTCCTCTAAGTAATGAGGAAGGATGAGTGCTGTAGTAATTAGTAGGTTATTTAGTACTTACAAGTTCTGAACAAGTGTTGATTATGAATAAGCAAATTCAAGTGCTAAAACTAAGAATCTGTATCTGGACTAAACTAGTTACAGAAAAGGGAGGACACAAGTGAAAAGGCGGGCTTTTAAATCAGAAAGTTGAGAGAGATGGAAAAACTGCCCAAACGGCCAATAACTACAATTTCTGGGCCAGAACCACTCCTTATGTGGTAGACAGGTTACCTAGTGCTTACCACTCCCACTGATAAGCTAGAAGGCTTCCCTCCAACACAGAAAGCTTGGGGGAGCTCAGAAGCTTACAGACAGTCCTGGATACATCAAATCTGAATCCGGACTGCACTAGTTACAGGAAAGGTATTTTTTTTTTATAATAAGGTTATGAATAGACTTGTGGCTTATTAGTACAATATCATCTGAACCCATAATGAGGTGACAAATGCCAGAGATGACTGTTTATAAAGAGAAGAGTGATGGTCCCAGGATCGATCCTTGCAGTATCCCACTAGTAACTGCACCTGTTTCAGAGAAGGCATTTGATCCACCATTAGTAAAAGATCTAATATGTAAGTAAATGATATGGCACATTTGGCAAATTATGATTCTGAACATTTTACTAAGTAGCACAAAGAATCCATTGCTGGTTGACACTTCCACCATCAAACCATGGAAATGCAGCAAATAAAAAGTTAATTTAAATGACCACATTAGAATAAAAGTTTTAGTAATAATCTGCCATCTAAGCTTTTTAATTTGACTTGTGGGAAATACAACATAATATGCATTCTTCTAGCTTATTATCATCCTGGAAAGTCATGGTTCTCACACCTCTTATATGTACCCACAACTATAAGTCAACATCCATCCATAGTTCCTTTTTCCCATTTTTGCACATGGGGTCAGGGTTTCACTTCAACAGTGACAATCATTTAGAGCCAAGGTTTACACTGCGGGGTTGTCAGCCTGCCACACCTCACACTCACACCTATGGCCAATTTAGAGTATCTAATCCATCTACTGCATGTCTTTGGAATGTGAGATGAAATGGGAGCACCCAGAGGAAACCCATGTGAACACAGGCAGGACATGCAGACTCCACACAGAAGGCACCCCAGATGAGAATTGAACCAGGGGACCTCTTGCTGTAAATCAACAACACTATCTCCTGTGCCACAATGATTTGTAAAGATCAGTAATAACTAGCGTATTAATCAACAAGGCCAGCCTCTATTTTAAGATGCCAGTATGTGCTAAGAGAAGCTGTAACAATTACTAAAAAATGCAGCATGTGACAGTCGAGTGCTTTAGATACTCTTGTCTAACTGGATAAAGCTAGTCCCTTTAACAGTCAGCATTAAAATAAAAGTACAGTAAGTCAAACCTGAAGTTGCAGGATTAGACTTGTGACTGGAGGGGTCAACTGATAAAGAATGTCATGCAGCTGTCTGAAGATTTATTTTACTCCTTTTGTAGTGTACTAAGAATTGTGTTTTCAAGTAATGAGGACTTAGGCCATTTAGCATTTTTGTATCAAGAGTGAGGCATAAGGTTATTTATTTTATTTTTGAGAAGAATGTTCATGATTGTTTACTGATAAGCATATCTAAACAATCCTACCTTGGTTTGTGATTTATCGATCTGTACTGTTAAAAGAAGTGCGACTGCGAGCGATAGTGAGCAGAAGCTACTGCTCGTAAAGGAATTACAACTTTTGTCTGGCTTGCAGAACTTGTATGGTCAGAGCATCTTTACTGTACTTACTTTAGATGCATATTGCTTGTGTGATTTTTTTTTTGTCATAGAGGTTGATTTAAATTCTCTTTGAATTTTGTGGTTACTGAGTTTGATTATTCTTTGCTTTTACAACATTTTACTCATTTGAAGCTGAATATGGATTCCTTAAAGGAGTATGCAAGTAACGATTTGCTAATGCACAAATATCTTGTACAGTATAACAAACGCTATGCATATTTAAAGGTAACAGCTAAACACTGTTGAGCTGTGTTCCTGTGTCAAAGGTTGGATGATTTGCTTACCATTATTAGAAGTAAATTTGGACTTAATGATGACGATTGCACTTGTGCAATTGGCATGGCTTGGAGGACTGTTGTTACATATATTAAAGAGTGGACTGGTGAAATAAATAATATTATGCAAAGAACAAATAGAACAAAATTGGGAAATGACGCATCTATTGTCTGCATAGATCCTTCAGTCCCTATGAAACAAGATGATCCCCCTGACAACTTAGGAATTCTGGGTGCATCTATTCAGCAATCTGAGCATCTGGTTTGTTTAGAAGGAAACAAAAAAAGAAAGAAAGAAGTTCACAACAAATAACAAGGAAGAAAAAGGAACTGATCAAAGACTGTAAAGGATTGAGAATACATGCTAAAAAGGACACTGCTTTGTTATGTAACACACAGGTTACAGGGAATGATAATATCTTTCTATCTGAAAACCTTCAGTCTACAGAAAAAGGCATTGTTTTCCAAAAGAGAAGGTAAAAAAAGAGGCAGGGGTTAGGTGAAAAGGAAGAAATCAAAATTGAACGAGGAATGACTGAAGAACATTACTGTAAGAAAAAAGAAGAGAAAGACAGATGCTGACTATATGGCTGAAGCTGTGGATTTACAATGCCAGCTGGACGAGAATTTAATACAGAATGAAAACAGTGGGATTAATAAGACTAATGGTGATGGAGCTCTATTCTTTGTAACAATTGATAGAGCAGATATTACTGTATTAGAAGCTGAAGATTCTTCAGAGCTGGCGAGCAAAGATCTGTTTGTAATTGGATATTCAGTTATTAGAGGAGATGATACTTATATTTGCTGAGAAGATAATGAACATCGAACAGCGTTATGCTTGCCAGGAGCAAAAGTAAAAGATTTGAGACAAGCCTTAGAACGTCTTACTATAAAGAAGTTTTTATTCATATTGGTACAAATGATGTCATCCACAAGGATTCTCTGAGTGTTAGTAGAGAACTGACAGCCCCTTAGATAGAATAGCTTGTATTGGTGTTAGGACATATTTTTTCACAAACCACCTATAGAAAGCGTAGTCAGGTTACTGTGAATAAAAAGATTTTTTGGCTATATACCTACATGGATGTTTTAAAAAATGAAAATGTGTAAAGCATCCAAGCCTAGTTTTGAGCACACATGTTTTCAGACAGGATGGCATGCATTTGTCAAGATCAGGGAAGAGGATTTTTGCAGCAGAAATTTTGCAATAATTGACAAACACTAACCAGGAATTTTGCCAGGTCGAAAATTTAACAGTTCACAGATAGCAACATTTGATGCATCTCTGATGATTGTTAATGCCATAAGCAATAATAATACATTTTTTTATTGGAAAAAAATACTACGTTCCCACAAGAATGATGTTATTGTTTGTGAAACGTGGTAAAAGAGCAACAATTGGAAACCAGTTCTGTCAAGGTATAAATGTTTTTACTGTAACAGACATTCTAACCAAAAATCAGGTGTAGGTGTTATGATAGGGATTAAAGATAGTTATAAGACCTGTGATTATTACATGTTCAATGATAACACCAATACTATAGACTGTGTAATTGTGGCAATGAAGACAACCCTGGAACATATTACAAACGTTGGAGTGTATAGACCACCAAAGTCAAGTGCAGATGACCTACAGGAAGTGATACATTTTTTGCATGAAACACAAGACGAAAGAGTAATATTAGCTGGGGTCTTAAATTTACCAGAAACAGACTGAAATAATATTGATTCAATGATGTTAGTAAGGAAATTATTCACAACATATACTCAGGAACAACAATTGCTTCAGATTGTAAAAAAAACTACCAGGGACTGAACATACTACAGATTGTTTGTGTTCCTAAAGAAATTACTGTTACTTCAAGTCGTTTTACCACGGTTGATGTGCAGTGATCATGGGGTTATAAAGGTTAATTTGTTGATAGATAATTCTGCCAAACTGAAATCTAAACCAATGCACAGAAGGTTAATTACAGATTATATAAAAGCAAAACAGTCACCATGTAAAACTAACTGGAGTGAGATGTTCAGTGGAAAAACTGCAGATGGAATGTGGAAAGTTTTGAAAGAGAAATTGTTTGAGTGCAAAATATCAAAAAAAAATGTTTAACACCAGGATCTAGGCATACAACGTCAGGTGGATATCTGATTAAGGTGAGAGACAAAAAAATATAAGAAATGGAAGAGAGGTTGAACTACAACTTTGAAAACTGAAATAAACAAGCTGGACAAACATATTAAGCACAGTGTGAGACAAGATCAAGAAAAATTTGAAGAAAATTTATATAAAGATATTGAGCATAATAGAAAACCTTTTTATAGATACATAACATGTGAAAGGAGTAAAGACACACAAACTGTGTGCAGATTCTAAAATTTATTCTCAGACCCAACAGATTATAGATATATTCACAAAATCTTATGCAAAACAGTTTGGCTCCACAAAAGGGGTGATAAGTTGTCCTAGTGATATCCAGGTAACCCCAGATACTGGAATCAAATTAGATTATATTGAAAAAGAACTGCGCAAACTGGATCCAAGCAAAGCACAGGGAGGAAATGAAATTAGCAACAATAACCTGAGAACACTTTAGCGAGAACTTTTGGTACCATTATATCTATTATTCGGGTCTATATTAGAACATCGAAGTTTCAAAACTTCTAATGTTCTAATATCGATCCCTATGCAGCAAAAGCTGAAAACATTGAACATACAGAACAGTGAATTTTTTCATAGGGAAACAATTTGCTCTTCCAAAACACATACACACAACACAAGCACACCAAACAAACAGCACTCCACACACATACACCTAAAATCTTACACCTAACCCTACACTAAACTATACACACACCACTAACTATCCACTTACCTTAACCCAAACCCTAACCCTAAGGTCCATCACTATCACACACTCACCTCACCCGCACCCTAACCCTAACTCACTTACCCTGCCCTAACTCTCACACCCACACAATCGCACACTTACCTAAGCCGCGCCCTAACCCTAACTCACCTAACCTGCCCTAACCCTCATGGCCACACAATTGCACACATACCTAACCTGCACCCTAACCCTAACTAACCTAACCTGCACTCAATCACACACTTACCTGAACCCTAATTGCGTAACTTCTTCATCATAGTGTTGAAAATACCAAAGCAACAGAAACGACAACCTAATTCTTTCCCTAGGAAAATTTTGGTTTTCTGTTGCTTCAATATTTTCTGAATAGGGTCGATATTAGAACATTTGAAGTTTTGAAACTTCGATGTTCTAATATAGACCCCTATTATTCACTAGGTCATATAAATATGGGGAGATTCCTGAAGATTGCAGACATGTGCTTATTAAACCTGTTTTAAAGGGAAAGGGCAGTAGGACAAACCCAGAGTCATATAGACCCTTAAGTCTACTTTCATGTTGTGGAAAAATAATGGAGAAGGTAATATTGGATACGTTATTGTCTGAACTGGATAGATTGGGATTTGAAACTATATATCAGCTTGTATATGTTGAAAATAGATCTATTACCAACTGTAACATGAAGTTCTATAACAATATAATAACAGCTATGAATGAAAAATTGTGTTGCGATATAATTTATATAAATTTAACTTCAGCATTTGACAGGGTCATGCACAAAACACTGATCAATAAATTAGTACAACTAGGTATTGATGTACTCTTGGTAAGATGGATAGCTGCATGGCTTACAAATAGGACATAACAAGTATCTTACAGTACCTGGACAGGTGAAATCTTTGGGTACAGTCAGAGTGTCTCACAGGACTCTGTCCTAGGCCCTTACTGTTTCAGATTGCATCTTACAGACCTAAATTTTTTCATCTGAGGTGTTCTACAGTCTATACGCAGATGACCTGAAATTGGGCAAACTGATTACATATGTTACTGATAAGGCATGTCTGCAAAATAACTTGATTAAATTGAAAATGTGGGCACAGGAGAATAATATGCTTATAAATACATCAAAAACTAAGCATATGAGATTTGGGAGACATAAATTGAAAGATGAATATTTAATACAGCACACAGTCATTGAAACTGTAGACTCATTTGAGGATCTATGTATATAGGTAGATTAAGCTATAAGTTTTTCTAATCATATCAACCAATCGGTTAATGATAGTTATAGAACTATAGGTTGTATAAAAAGATTTATAAAGTCTAGGAATTCAAAAATGATGAAGTCATTATTTGTTAGTAACATTAGACCCAAACTTGAGTATGGAATAAAAATATGGAAACCTTATAAGAAAACAAGCATGAGTAAACTGGAAAGGGTACAGCAGAAGTATACCAAGAGCATCCATGGATGTGAAAATTTGTTATTATGAAAGACTAAACTATCTGAACTTGTACAGTGTCTCTTACAGATATCTAAGAGGAGATCTTATTCAGGTATATAGGGCATTTAGGGACAACTACCTCTGGGAATGTTTGGGGTTATCCTGAAGTACTAGAGAATCATCAGACAACCTCTGTAGAAGATTCTATAGGAATGAGAAGTGCACTAATTGGTTCTCTGACAGAGTAGCTGATGCATGGAACAGACTACCAAATTACATTAAAGCAAGTACTTGTTTAGATATTTTTAAAAACAGCCTAGACAGTTATTATGGGAACAAGTGCTTTAGGTATATTGGCAAGCTAGAAGGGCATTAATGCCCGTGCATGAAATATTTCTATGTATGTACCAAAGCACCAAGGGACGGCAGACAGTATGGCAGGCATCAGCAGCAGATTGCCCAGTGGGGATGTCAGTGGCAGTAAAAATGCAGTGCACCATTGGAAGTGCTTTTATTATTGATGTGTGTGGACCACTACCCCCTTCACAGTATCTAGGTAACACTACCTAAAACAAATACTGGAGCATAGGTATGACTACAACAACATGCAGGATTTCTTCCATGCTGTAGCACACTTCTACATGTTGTACTTATATAAGCATGTACTGTATACCAAGCACAGCACACATTATTTCCCCTGCTCACATGCCCTCGTTTATTGAAGCTGTGAGCATAGCACTGCTTACTACTGTTTGCCCACAGGAAATTTGCAACAGTCATATGTCCCTACAGCTGAATTTCAAAATGTACTACAGGGAAATGTCTTGCCACCTAGGAACCTGATCCCGTTGTGTTACTACTGAAGCATGACTTCCCTATGCCCAATCTACCCCCAGTCTGTGTGCAGATATTATACATGCTTCACCTTGTTGTTTACCCACCAACCCAAAAAGCATGCGTCATAATTGATAATTTATTCATAGGTTCATAGGTGTGTACTAGGCTAATGGACCTGGACCCTATATAAGGCTAGCCCAAGAAGATTCTCTGGCATCATGCCGCCCAAAGTTAGTTCCCAGTGCCCCTGTCAAGCAAGGCCACTGAAGTGATCCCTGGGGTGAACTTCCTATTTCCCACCCACTCATCAAGATTTATCTTAAAGAGGGCCCATGAACTGCTCTGCTTGATGTGAATGGGAACTTTGTTTCATAATATGGGAAGTCTCTGGGTTAGGAACTTGTCCCTCCAGCATGTTCTGTTTATTGCGGTAATGAGATTAAGGTCCCTGGAGTGTGTGGCATGGAGGGATTGGGATTTCTTTAGGTGTAGCATATCTAGCAGTTCTGGGTCAGACATGGCTTTGTAGGTCAAGAAGAGACTGCCTCTAAGTAGCCGATAAGAGACAGAGTATAGCTGAAGTTTTTTGAGTCTGTCCATATAGGGCATGTGTCTAAGGCCTAAGATCCTCTTAGTGAGGTATTTTGTGGCCTTTCCAGTTGTTGTAGGTGTCTAGTGAGGTACATACCAAATGGGGCATTGCATCCTATAATAGGTCTAATGAGGGATCAGTAGAGAGGGATTATGACCTCTTTCTTCCTGGATGAGAAACCTTTTGTAATGTTATTTATTTATTTATGTATTTTTAACATTTTTGTGATACTCCATGATTTTTTGGTGTTCTACTGCTTGGTTTTATGATGCATTTAGTATTTTCAGGTTAGCTACCACAAGTTTGGTTTTGTGAATTTCTGTTACATGAGGGAAAAAAGAATTCTATAAAACAAGTTGTATGTATTTTACAAGTGAAAAACTTTAGCATGTGTGTAAAGCATGCCTATCTTTCTAATGTGTGGCAGTTTAAGTCCTTAAACTAGTAATCTCCTTTGTTATGATGAAACAGTCTGTACATACAAAATAGCAAAAGCTGAGCTACTATTTAAGCAGATTCCATGGACTAGACATGCCACAACAGTGTATTAAAGTGAATTGCCTGAATCCAGAGGCAATTATTTCAAGAATGTAAAATCCTGGATCAAATGGTTTATCTCAGTATTTCCCTCATTTCATCAGTTATAAAAACAAGAATCACAAAAGGACTGGCATGATCCTTCTCTGGGACAACTCCCCTTTGCCATTACCATTACTCCCCTAAGAGAAGGAAACCCGTCTGGTGGACCCCTGCCATAAACAGGTTATACAACAAAAGGAGGAAACTAGTTCAGAAAAAAGCAAATCCCAAGAAGGAAAGACATCCCTGATCAGTATCAGTAAGAAACTAAGGTCCCTCATAAAATCATCCAAGGCTAACTTCGAAAGAAAAATAGCCAAGGATTCGAAAGATAACCACAAAGCCTTCTTTAGCTATGTCAAGATTCTAAGTGGCAACTCGCAGATATGCTCTGAGCTAGTGCAAAATAGCACAAAATATACTGAACCTACTGATATTGCCAACATCCTGGCAGATAGATTCAGTGCAAACTTCACCTCTCTCTCACCTTCAAAAGGGCCCACAACAATACCGGAAAAGTGTAGTGTCCCGGAAATCACAGAAGCACAGGTGAAAACAGCCCTTTCAAAAGCCAAAAACACAGCATCAATGGGGCCAGATGGTCTCCCAGTTTGCGTCTTGCACAAACTACAGAACGAACTAACCCCCCTCACCTAAATACGCTGTTCAACCTCAGCCTGTCCACAGGCTACATGCCCATAGAATGGCACACAGCAATGGTTATTCTGCTCCACAAAGGAGGGGCCACAAATGACCCTGGTAACTATTGCCCCATAAGCCTGACTAGCCTGGTCTGCAAGGCTATGGAGTGCATCATCATGGAACTCATTAACAAAGACATTGGGAACCTCCAAACACTTGACCCAACCCAGTTCGGCTGTGTTAAGGGCAGATCATGCCTACTAAACCTGATTGACTTCTTCGAGACAGTCAGCAAGGCCATAGATGAGGGAAACGTGGTTCACACAGCCTACCTTGATCTCGCCAAGGCATTTGACACCATTCCTCACTCGGGTATTATAGAAAAACTCACCAGCCTGAACATAAACCCCTACATCACAAGATGGGTTGCCAACTGTCTTACAGACAGAACTCACACGGTAAGAATAGCGGGCTTCAGGTCCGACTCTAAACCAGTCACAAGTGGTGTCCTGCAAGGCTCGGTTCTGGGACCCCTACTATTCAGCATATATTTCTCAGAAGTACAGGCAAACACAGGAGGACTATGGCTAATGAAGTTTGCCGATGACTGCAAACTGGGAGCCATAATTGACTCTCTGGCTGATACGGACATCCTTCAAAAAGGCTTTACTGAGACAGACAGCTGGTGTCAAAGTCATGGCCTCAAGCTAAATGCCAAAAAATGCATAGTCATCCCGTTTGGGAAAAACAAAACACCCACGAATTACCACATAGGTGGCAGCCCCCTTAATACAGAAGAGGTAATAAGAGATTTGGGGACCTAGGTAGATAGTAATGTTTGCTTTGACAATCATATTGCCAAAGTAGTTAGGAAATCCTTCTATGTGGCCCATCTAATTACTAAGGGGTTTGCATCTAGAAATAAAGAGGTTATAGTGCCCCTCTACTCGTCACTCATCAGACCCATCATAGAGTACAATGCACCATTTGGGATGTACCTCACAAGACACTTCCAACAGCTGGAAAGACCACAAAAGCACCTCACCAAGAGGATTACTGGCCTCAAACATATGTCCTATGCAACTCGACTGAAAAAACTCTGGCTGTACTCAGTGACATATCGCTTACTCAGAAGTGATCTGTGCCTGACCTACAAAGCCATGTCCAACTCAGAATTGATGGACATGCTCCACCTAAATAAATCCAAGTCACTGCGAGTCATGCGCTCTAGTGAGCTAAACTTCACCATAACAATAAATAGAACATGCTGGAGGGATAGATTCCTGTCACAGAGACTCCCCATGCTTTGGAACAAAATTCCTAACTACATTAGGCAGAGCCCCTCACTAACACTCTTCAAGAGAAGCCTTGACGAGTGGATGGGTAACAGAAAGTACACCCCTGGGATCACTTCATTGGCTCTGCTTGATAGAGGCTCAGTTAATTAATCAATGGGGTGGTGAAAGCCGCCACACTCTGGCTAGGCTTATAAATGCCATCGGGCAAATAGCCTAGTACCTACCTATGAACCTATGAACAATCCTTTATGAGAGTTCCTTAAAATGCCCGAATTTGCTCTTCCCAAGGAAAATCAGAAAATTGTGACAAAGTCTGCATGGCAGAACTACATATAAAAGTCTTGCTGGCACCAGTAAAGTCAAAAGGGAGGGCACCAGTTAAATCTGATTAGTCATGAGTCGAGCCTATGCTTTATAAAAATACATTTCTAGGTAGGAGAAAAGTAATTTAAAAAATGAACATGGACGCTGTTTTAAGTTCTGTCTTCCACATAACTTCTTACTACATCCACTATGATTTGTTCAGTTACATCTAGAAGAGGTTCTAAATGCAAAAAGTAACTAGTTGTAACCTCTTCCATATCATCATGTCATCCACTTCCAAGCTGCATCCTGTCAGTGAACCTACATTAAGTGTAGCAGTTCTCAGTTCATGTTTGGCAGGTTCATTGGTTTTACATCCAGCTTTCACTCAACAGAGCTATTCCAGGTTACCAAATCTGGGCATCTAGACACTGGCCAGCCAGTAGCTTATTGACCCATGGTTGTTGGGTTTTATGGCAGGCACACACTGGCCAACAGGAGTGCATGCACCCCTTCCACCATTAGTATGGGACCCTGGTGTAGGTTGGAGTAAGCTGGATCCTCAACCCACTTATCCCCAGTAACTACACATATCCATTTTGGTAACATTAGTCAACATGACCAAAGCACCTAGAGCCATATATTACACCATTGAGTAGCTAGTCCTGCCACGGTGTGCAGTCTGTGATCCATGTACTCCTGTACTGAGGATACTGTGCACCACACTAGATGCCCAAAGTGGTTGGCCTATACAACTGTTTCCCCCTATAGGGCATGTAGAGTCTGTGCTGCTGCTGCCCACAGAGTCATTCCTTGGTGAGTTTAAGATGGAAACACTCAGCATGTTTTTTGGAGGTGGAAAGAACCCCACAAAGACACAAGAAGAACATGCAAACTCCAAACAGGCATCGGTTGGAGATCAGGATCAAACCTTGTACCTTGTGCACGGGAGGTGAAGACCTTAACCATTATGCCAACTGGATGTGTGGCACACATTATGTGTGACCTTCAGTCTTTTGCACCTAAAATACAGAGAAGTGCACTCTCAGAGAGCACTTACATTTGTTAAGACCACTGTTTAAACCTGCTGTTAGTGAAAAAGAGCTTGTTCAAGACCTCCCCAACCACCTGGTGCCCACTTCTTCCAGCAACTAGAAATGATCTGAACTAGCTCACTTTCTGAAGGATGTTGATCGACTATCTACAAGCCACATCTGAATATTACTGTTTTACAGGCATTGGTTATTTCTGATTTATATATTATTGTCTATCCCATACTGAGTCCTACACACTGCCATTTCCTGTTTTACAAAGATGTCTTAGTTGATACTTAAGATTGACCTGCATTAACATTGTGTCAGAGACTGACCT
Organism: Protopterus annectens; assembly: GCF_019279795.1. NCBI lineage: Eukaryota > Metazoa > Chordata > Ceratodontiformes > Protopteridae > Protopterus > Protopterus annectens. The sequence goes on from NC_056739.1 coordinate 181,596,410, forward strand.
GCATTACCAACAATGTACCAGCACTGCAAAGTTATTCTACACATTTTTTGTCCTCTTGCATACTTATTGCTTTACTGCTTTTTATTACCTGTATCGGAAGCTATCTTGTATGTTTTGCATTGCATTTTTTTCTTTAACTCTTTTCTGTATAGTCATGTGTTTTGTCCAACTGTATTCTCACAGTTTATATGATTTAGTTTTATCGTTATGCTAATGGCCTGCATTTTGTTTGAAAAGAGTCCTTAGGACTAGCCTATTTACCATTTATGAAATATAGAAAATATGCCAGGTTTTAACCTAATGGTCACACTTAACTAACATATTATTTTATTCTACCCTTGTAAATTATCCCGTTATGGTCATTTCTTACATTGTTGAAGTCATGTACTATTTTTAACTATGGTTTTGTTAGTACAGTTCTAGGTAGTGAATCTTGTGATTATTAATAATGATCCAGTTTCTACCAGTTTTGTTCAGGGACATTATGGAGATGTAGTAAGCATGTATCCGTGAGACTCCTGTGATTTACAAACTTAAGTATACTATAAACCTAGAATATGAATTTCCAAACAGGTTTAATTTAAAATACACATTTTGGGGATCTTTTGTAACAATTGTTATCATCCAGTGGGGAGGAGGAAGCAGAACCTGTCATTTTGAGAAATGAATTATTGCACTGCTCCTGCCAACTCAGACTGTAGGTATGTATTTGGCACACACAGACTTTAGATCTGTGAATATACCAGTTATTTAACAACTCTGACGAAATGTTCTCTTGAGATACAGGTATGTTGAATCACTGTCATGAAGGGACCAAACATTAATGCATTGCTATGATGTTGATGATTTTTTGGATGATACTGAAGTCCTGATGTTAAAAGGGTAATAATTTATCAAGGTACTATGTTCAAAGACGAAGCTACTAAGGTGTAACCTGATGCGAAGATTATCACCCTAGGAATTTTCTGTGAAGATGAGTTTCAGTATGATAAATGTTGTGTAAAAATAGTCAGAAATTAAGAATATTTTCTTAAAGGAAAACTACATCTTCTCCTATAATTTATCTTAATCCTTGGGTTCCTTTTGTGTGTACAATATGGTTTCAGTATTGTGTTGATGTCAGCAACCTGCTTGTACTTTATAAAACTTTCATTTTCTTGCTCTGGAATTGAAGGAAGGGAAACACTTTCTACTCTTTTAAGTTTAACTTCTCACATACTTTGCAGAGGAATTTGTCTCGCCATCTGCAAAATATACCAGAGACACAGAGAAATCTGTAGTTTACCCTGTCAGGTCCTGCTGACAATCTAATAGGGCAATTAGTCTAGCCGATGTCAGGAGCTCAGCAGTTGCTATAAAAAAAGACAGAGGTGCGAAACTGTTTTCTGCTGTCTTTATTGCAGATTGGAAGAGAACTTAACACTGATTCACAGCTGCTTTCAATGTAGCCATGCCTTTCATATTAAAACAAAGCAATTAGATCAGTCAAGGGTTCCATGGGAGTTGTAACCTCTTCTGACAAATTTACATAAGCAAGGAAAACAATTGACATGAATGGAATGTGAAGACTAAAAGCACAACACAAAGAGCAGACCAGATGTGGCTGAAATGTATGAAGGACAGGAATCAAGGTGATGCAGCAGTTCCTGTGCAACACTAGGAAAAACAATGGAAGAAAATAGACTCCTTAAAAATATTAAGTGCATTAACAATATACCATGCTTTCTAATACTGCGCAGTTGATGGAGAAAATAGATGATGAGCAGACATTCTTGAATTTGTGCTGTGCCTTTTTTACCATTGTACAAGGGAAAATGTGGACATATGTGTAACATATTGTGTGTGAATGGAGCACCTTTGGCATTGCCTGCATTCATACTGGTCACCAAAATATTGTTTTCTACTCTGACAACTGTGGAGTTTGCCATGGGTAGAGAGCTATAAACTTGGGAGGCATGCAAAGGTCAAGACATATACAGATGACAAACAAATGTAAAAAAGTACATATGAGCAAGAGTATATAATTGCTCATGTAATTTCATATAGTTAATTGTGGGTAAGCACACAGAAAATTGAATGGAAAGAAGCAGAAAAAGACACAGCAGAAAAGAAATGTTTGTACGTTAAACACTTTATCACTGCAATTATGACTGGGAAAAATACAGAAAAGATTAACATTCAGTGAAAAGCTATGCATTTCTTTGAACACTGACTGAAACCAACAGCCACCATAGCTAATAACAGACTTTTGAAGCATAACTTGGAAACAGTACTGTGATAGTTGCAATGTGTACTGGAAAGAGAATAAAAAGACGGGGCATAGATTCATACAAAGTTACTAAGCATGCAGTCCATCAGATCATTAGGGCGACAAGCCCAAATTTCCAATTACAGCAAACTACTGTCTAGTTAAGTGACTTGCTCAAGGTCACACAGAAGGAAAATAAAGATGGAAAGATTCAAACAATGTACTCTTAGCACTGGAAACAGAACTTTAATCCTCTGTACTTAAAGGAATGGGTTGCTCAATGTCTTAATTCACTGATGGTTGTAATGATCAGAAGTGCAGTGTGCTATAAAAGTACACAGAGTAATTTCTAAGTCTTATAGACCTCAGAGCATAAGTAGTACTTGTATCATTATCAGGCAGGCATAGGGTTGCCACCTTTTCAAATGGCCAAAGTGGGACATTTTCTGGACACACATCAGATATTACAGGCCAACACATACCCACAGTCAGTGCAAAGGATATAACTTAACTTTTTTGCCTAAATACAAGCTTATTCTTGTAGCATTTTAGTTGCTTATTTTGTTTCTTGTAACATTTAGGTATTTTATATACAGAATAACTGTTTTATGCAACTATTACTTAAAATATGGGACATAATTATGTCCTACAATCTCAGGACATTTGCCATTTTTAATATTTTTTGTCAGGACACAGCTGCCCAAAGAGGGACTGTTCCTCGCAAAGTGGGACAGGTGGTAACCCTAGGCAGGCAGTTTTGCTGCAGAGTGATTGTATTCTATAGTAACAAGTATGTCAATGAGCAAAATAACATTAAAAGAGAAAAACATAATGCCAGAAGACATCTGTGCAAAAAAAAAAAAAAAAGTTACACTCTTCAGCCAAGGTTTACTGATTGCTTTTTTCAACACAGTTACATTGCTGATTTGGTGGTTGGGCCTCACAGTGTTCCCCTCCTCTATCCCCCATTCCCACACACCCCCCTCCTACCCAACTCCACCCCTACACTTTTCCTAACTTATCTCAGTATCAAAACACAGAACATATCGCAATCACAGCTGCTCATTTACTTAAAGGGCTGCAACCCAGCATGCCCTTTTAGAAGTTATAATGCTGTAATTATAACTGCTTTTCTCCAGTAAAAATTTACAGTTCAAACTAATATCTTCAGCAAAATCTAACTTACATGTCATACAAAATTACTCTGACTCAAATTCTACTAGTGTGCCTCCTCAGCATATTAGCATTCTTTACTGACTACCAAACCTCCCAAATAAATATATTTAATTCTCCTACAGACCCACACTCACTAAACCAACAGGTAGTGAGTCTATCAATCACCACAGCACTCACATTGTACCAATAAACCTTCTAAGACTTTTCCAGCTACAGGTCTCTTAATTCTAAGTATGTTACCATATTAACTCCAATAAAATGAAAGCATAAATGCATTGGGCTACATACTTTCCTTCATAAAAGTTCCACCTAAAAAAATCAGTGAAAACAATCACCCAAACCCTGACCTGACACAACAGCAAAAAAAAAAAAAACAAAAAACAAAAAACCCAGCTACTAGCACAGTATTAAATGTACCATTCTCTTTTCCTCTCCCATCCTCCATTTTCAGCCTTCTCCTCGTAAATATCAATCTTAGAAGCATATGCAATAAAATCTGGAGCATACATGCTTGTATTGCCACATATTCCCCAGATGTGATCACAGATGCAGAAACCTGGCTTAAAAAAGACATAAATGACAATGAAATTAGCCCTCCTGGTTTCAATATAATTAGGCTTGACAGGACAAATAAGTGGTTAAGTGGAATTGCCATCAGCTTCAAAAATTCTCTAATCATAACCACACATGTACAGGAGATACCACAGTTTAATAATTCAGAACTATTTATATTTATTTTTATTATTTATTTATTAATATTTGTTGAACGGGAAAGTCCACTGGGTCAAAAACCCATTTTCAGTGGAGGCCAGGGAGAAAAGCTCCAGGAAAGTTACAAAATATCAATACAAAAATGTAAAAATTTGCACAGTACAGAGAAATAGTGTTGATTTTTAGTACAGACTAACATTGCAACTTTACATAACAACTTAGGTGTATTAACATGCAAAAAATTGCACAAAAATCATTCAGAAATCTAGGTAGATTCAAGGAATACAATGTTTTGCTCTAAATGTAGACTGTTCTAGAGTTAGTGTAGGAGAAATTAGAAAGATGAAGTAAAATTAGAGTTTTTTAAACTGATAATTGAAAGGGCTTGTAAAGAATTTCAAGATATTAGCAAGATGTAAGTTTGTCACACCTCACACCTCAAAAGCAATTAGAGAAAAACCCTTTGTTTAGTAGCCATATAAATCCCACCAGGAAAAAACATTACCACTGTGGAAATTACCCATACTGGATATCCCACCGTATAAAACTTGAAACAGTAATACCAACAGACTTAAATATAGACTGGCAGCTTATCAATAGCAACACCCCATGTGATTCCATAAACCTGTACGGCTTTACACAGTTAACTACACCAGTTACTAGAGTTCACAAAAATACTGGTATGCAATAAACCTTAGACTGGAGTCTTACTAATAAACCCAACAAAATTAGCGCAACCATTAGTCCTCCAGACAGCCTAAGTGACCATAAATCTACTTATGCACTGGGCAGTTACAAAATCCAAAATAAACATGTAATTTACAACCAAGTTTGTAACTCAAAAAACTTTGACAAACACACTTTCATCAACTCCTTAACAGAATATAACTGGAAAATACTAAAATCTAAGACCTAAGAGTCTGCTGTCAGAAACTTCAATGAGATATTCCTAACAATTCTCAAAAACCTTAGCCCAGTACCTACTAAAAGGATCAAATCCTAATCCTGCACCATGGCTAACAAAAGAAACTAAGAAATTAATGCTACAGCTTGAGTGGCAAAGCCTGGAAAGCATGTCTCAAACCAAGAACGCAAAATACATTTCAAATTTTCAGGCATCTAAGAAATACAACAAAATAGCAAATAAAACGTGACAAAGCAAACATATTATAACATCCTCCAAAATAAACATCAAAACAACCCAAAACTGTTCTGGACATCCATAAACAAACTTTTACATCTAGGCCAAACAATCACCTACATCCCTACATCCAAAATTACTACTGATTCAATTCCTACACAGTCTAACAACTATTTTCTACAGACTATATCATGCCTCACAACCATTAATACTTCACTACCCTCTCAACACCTGCAGCCTCTGCCAAATATCCTCAGCTATTTGAATTAAGCACAGTGCCTACCTCCACCATTAAAAACTCCCACATAAGATAAAACCAGCCACCCTAGCTGCTGACCAACTCCCCTCAGACTACTTAAAATGGCTGTAGATGCACTTGTTGTTCTTCTCTCTATATTGATAAATAACTATGTATCCAAAAAAATGTTCCTTCCATATGAAAACAATCCTTTATTATACCTTTACACAAAGGTGGCACATTTACAGAGTTTAATAAGTACAGACCCACTGTACTCCTCTTCCCCCTATTAAAAATACTTGAAAATGTATTCCTGTTTAGCTTCTACAGCAACTAAATTCAGATAATCTGCTCTTGGAAACATAGCATGGTTTCAGACCCCACCACAGCACATAAAACCTCCCTTCTTCACTTCACCAGCACTGTAAACAGCGTAAGAACAATGGTAACCTAGTATCGACTGTGTTCCTAGACATAACCAAAGCTTTTGACGCTGTATCACACCAACATGTATGCACTGAACTATCTTTTATAGGTCTGTCTCACTCTTTCTTTATATTGTCCCTTAGTTATCTATCTGGAAGGCAACAAGCAGTCAAATGGCAACTGGACCTCTCTTTCAGTTACCATAGGTGTCCCTCAGGGCTTTATACTAGGACCCCTTCTCTTTAATATTTTTATAACCAAGCTTCACACTGCCATAAACCAAGCAAATATAGTACAATACACATATGATTAAATGTTAATATGTACAGCCCTCTCAATATCCAGATTGGAAGAAATCACCCACATTTCTTTCTCTTCAATTGAAACCTGGCTGAAAAATTCAAACTTACTCCTTAATCTCAATAAAATAAAACTGATGCTCTTCACCCCAAAACATTATCTCCATCAAGAACAATGTTTCTTGGTTACATCTGCAAATAGGACTAAAATTAAGGTAGTACCACATATTAAATTACTGGGCATTGTAACAGATGGCAGTCTTACAAATTATCAACATATTCTTCAAGCAATTAAAAAGCTCCACCAGAAAGTTGGCTCCTTTTGCAGGGCAAAACAGTACTTTAACTCAGCAAGGAAAAACATAGCCTCATCCTATTTGCTTCTAATCATCTTATATGCTTCATGAAAATCCAAACTAACCTCCTGTTACAACAAAGTAGCTAAATGTGTTACCAGCACTGCACACAGATCTCACCACTGCCAAGCCTTAAAACAACTAACCTGGCTAGACCTTAACAACTACATAACATACATTCAGCTAGTTATGGCATGCAAACTGATATGTTATCCTGAACAATGCCTGCATTAAAATATAGATATTATTGCCCTACATCCCCACAGGGGACATCCATTCTGGTGATGAATTATTTGCTTTAGTAGTGCTAGTAAAAAATTATTGGGGGGACTCACTATACTGTTACATATCCAAACTCTGGAACACCATCCTTACACTAGCAAAATGATTAACAAACTTCAAGCTATAAAATCCATCTCAAACATTACCTTACCCAGTCCTGGTCATGCTCATGTAAACAATCCCTTACCTAGTCCTGGTCATGCTCATGAAAACAATCACTTACCCAGTTCTGGCCATCCTCATGTAAACAATCCCTTACCCAGTCCTGGTCATGCTCATGTAAAGAATCCCTTACCCAGTCTTGGTCATGCTCATGAAAACAATCCCTTACCCAGTCCTGGTCATGCTCATGAAAACAATCCCTTACCCAGTCCTGGTCATGCTCATGTAAGCAATCCCTTACCCAGTCCTGGTCATGCTCATGTAAGCAATCCCTTACTCAGTCCTGGTCATGCTCATGTAAAGAATCCCTTACCCAGTCTTGGTCATACTCATCTAAACAATCCCTTACGCAGTCCTGGTCATGCTCATGTAAATAATCCCTTACTTAGTCCTGGTCATGCTCATGTAAACAATCCCTTACACAGTCATGGTCATGCTCATGTAAACAAATCCCTTACCCAGTCTTGGTCATGCTCATGTAAACAACACCTTACCCAGTCCTGGTCATGCTCATGTAAACAATCCCTTACCCAGTCCTGGTCATGCTCATGTAAACAATCCCTTACCCAGTCCTGGTCATGCTCATGTAAACAATCCCTTACCCAGTCCTGGTCATGCTCATGTAAACAGTCCAGTCCTGCTCATGCTCATGTAACCAATCTCTTACATAGTCCTGGTCATGCTCATGTAAACAAATCCCTTACCCAGTCCTGGTCATGCTCATGTAAACAACACCTTACCCAGTCCTGGTCATGCTCAAGTAAACAATCCCTTTCCCAGTCCTGGTCATGCTCATGTAAACAGTCCCTTACCCAGTCCTGGTCATGCTCATGTAAACAGTCCCTTATTCAGTCCTGGCCATGCTCATGTAAACAATCCCTTTCCCAGTCCTTGTCATGCTCATGTAAACAGTCCCTTACCCAGTCCTGGTCATGCTCATGTAAACAGTCCCTTACCCAGTCCTGGTCATGCTCATGTAAACAGTCCCTTACTCAGTCCTGGTCATGCTCATGTAAACAGTCCCTTACCCAGTCCTGGTCATGCTCATGTAAATAATCCCTTACCCAGTCCTGGTCATGCTCATGTAAACAATCCCTTACCCAGTCCTGGTCATACTCATGTTCATCACCAGGCTGAGACCTTTAGTAAAATCACAAACTTCTTATTGCTTATCATTAACTTTTTGCCTTCCTCTACTTGAATCATTACACCCCTAACAACTTTCCCTCCTGCACTTGAATCAATATATGCCTTTTCACCCCCCCAAAAAACACTTTTCATCTTTCTCTTTCTAAATGCCCCTTCTGCCCCTCTACTCTTTTCATGCATCCCATGTATACCTAAGTTATAAACCTTCTAGATACACTATGGAACAGGTAGCCTAAATAGTTCTAACCCTATACCATGTTCTCTGTCATATGCTATTACCACTATCCTCCTATAGACTTCTACTCTCCCCTCCCCTCCTATATAATTTTAAAACTTTTCTTCATTATATCTCTTGAACTCTTTACAAACCTATACAATACTAAAATCTCCCTTCCTACATAATTTTATAACTAATTTTATTATGTATCTTGAACTCCTGACAAACCATTCTTTACAGAAATGTAAGAACAGTAAACTTTTTTACAACATTTTCCCTTCTGCAGTATTAACCCATTTACATCCTGCAAGATTTTAGAGCTACCAGAACTGTATAGATTTATAACTGATGATGTAAATACTTTACAGTATATACCTGTCTTGTATTTGTTTTTTTCCCCATGAGGTCTGTTTTCCTGAGAAGTGTCTGAAATTCACTTGTTAATATAAATGTACTGTGATGGAGATTTTCTCCCTGAGCCTCTGCTGAAAATGGGCCTTGCCCAGTTGAAATTTCCTGGTCAACAAAGTAAAATAAATAAATAAATTATCCAAAGGTAAAGAATAAAAAGTTGGTCATATATGGCTCTAGATTACAGAACAGCATAGTTAGGGACATAAATTAGTTATAAAACAAACACAATTGATAAAGAATTTTCTACAATATTTAGCCCAGTCCCTTTATTTTACTGTATCTTTATCAAAGAGTCAGGAGTGATTTCTGGTACTTTATTTTATTTTTATTTTGTTTTTTTTTTTTATTTATTTTACATTTGTTAACCGGGATGGTCCAAATGGACACAGGTGCATTTTCAGCAGAGGCCCGGGGAGAAAAACTTCAAGTTTCTTAAGCTTATTAAGAAGAAAATATAGAAAATATAATACTACAAGACTTCTGTGCCTCCAAAAAATAGTTATCCAAAGTTAACGAATAGAATGTTGGTCATATTTTAGTGTAGTCTTAGTAAGGGGAAAAACACATTAGTTGCAAGACAAATGAAAATAAAGCATTTTCTACAATATTCAGGTAACAAAAATAAGTAAATAAATAAAAATACAAACCTTTCCACTGCAGGAAATGGGGAACAGAATTATTCTCAAATCACTTCCCTTGCTTTCCAGTACTAGTTGTCACACATGAAACTGCAAGGACCTCCAAGTGCAATGACAGTTTTGTCACCTCAAGATATAATGGGGAGGGTGGGGACTGTTTATTTATTGTGGACTACAAAAGGATACTTTGAACAAAGGCCTGCAATTTAGCTACTTTTTTGGTTGCAGCTGTATGACTGCTTAGTATAATGTAAAAGAGGTTCTGAGACATGCACAAATGAGGGTAATTCCAGGAAAAAAAAAAGAAGCTGCCCAGTTACAGAAGGTATAACATATTACAATTCTTGTTCCATTCAGAGATTAGTACTAGGCTAACCGCTCTTTATGGGCCATTTTAAGCCTAGCATTGGTTAGATCGGCCTTATACATCAATGCCTGCCCCATTTTCCATCCTGCATACTGCCACTTCCTGTTTTACAAAGATGAATTAGCTGAAACTTAAGGCTGAGCTACATTACTAACACTGTAACAGACCTGAAAACCTATTTTACACATTCTCTGTCTTCTTGCATATTTATTGCATTGTTTCATTTTTTCCCTTTTCCATTACTGCATAGTAAGTTATTTTGTACATATTGCTTTATATTGTTTTGTTGTACTTTTCTGCATAGTCATGCCTTGTATTGTCATTGATTCTATTTATTTATTTATTTTACATTTGTTAACCAGGAAAATCCGACTGGATACAAATCCATTTTCAGTGGAGGCCCGGGGACTAATACTTAAAGGGATGTTGGGTACATTTCATGGCTAGTTAACAAGGAGGATATTAGTGTCAAGTAGAAGGAAAGTTGAAGGTAGGTAAAGAAAGATATTTACAGGGTAAGTAAGGAGGAAACAGAATTAACCAGGGGATGAACAGAGGCAGATCCAATGATCCAGTAAGTGTGACTTAACAGCTTTTTTGAAAGCTGCGTGAGAGGATTCAGTAGTTAAGGCAACTGGGAGAGAATTCCATGATTTAGCAACATAAGTGGAAAATAAAGAATCCCCAGCTGAGTTATTTGATTTGGGACCTTAAGTAGAAGTTTGTCACTTGATCGGAGAGGTCTTGCAGTGGTATGAGGCATAATTATGTTTTTTAGTGATGGAACTCTGTCTGGTTGATATAGTATTTTATGAGCAAATATAAGTTGGTTGTAATGGAGGAGGTGGGGAAATTCCAGCCAATTAAGTTGTTTGAGAGAAAGACAGTGATGAGTTGGATTGGCGGATGTAGTGGCAAATCTTGCAATTTTATTATAGCATGCTGAAAGTTTGTTTAGTTCAGACTTGGATAGGTTAGTTAAGATGGGAGATGCATACAATAGAGTTGAAAGGAGATGAGTGCGAGCAATGGTAACTTTGGGATTATGAGATAGGAAGGATTGGTTCCTGTAAAGGCAGCCCAGTTTCTTATGTGTATTTTTGATTATCTGATTTACATCATCATCTTCTTTTGGCTGTTCCCATTAGGGGTTGCCACAGCGGATAATCTGTTTCCATTTCTTCCTGTCCTCTGCATCTTGTTCTGTCACACCAACCACCTGCATGTCCTCTCTCACCACATCCATAAACCTTATCTTAGGCCTTCCTCTTTTCCTGTTACCTGGCAGCTTCATCCTTAGCATCATTTTCCCAATATACTCAGCATCCCTCCTCAGCACATGTCCAAACCAATGTAATCTTGCCTCTCTGGCTTTGTCTCCAAACCTTCCAACCTGGGCTGACCCTCTAATATACTTATTCCTAATCCTGCCCACCCTCATTACATCCAGTGCAAATTTTAACATATTTAACTCTGCCACATCCAGCTCTAACTCCTGCCTTTTTGTCAATGCCGCTGTCTCCAACCCATATAACATAGCTGGTCTCACTACTCTCTTGTAGACCTTCCCTTTCACTCTTACTGGTACTCATCTGTCACAAATCACTCCTCACACTCTTCTACACCCATTCCATCCTGCCTGTACTCTCTTCACCTCTCTTCCACACTCACCATTACTCTGAAGTATTGATCCCAAGTATTTAAACTCATCCACCTTTACTACCTCTACTCCTTACATCCTCACCCTTCCTCTGTCCTCCCTCTCATTCACACACATATATTCTGTCTTAGTCCTGCTGACCTTCATTCCTCTTCTCTCTAGAGCATATCTCCATCTCTCCAGGGCCTCCTCCACCTGTTCCCTACTCTCACTACAGAACACAATGTCATCTGCAAACATCATAGTCCACGGGGACTCCTGCCTGATCTCGTCTGTCAACCTGTCCATCACCATTGCAAATAAGAAAGGGCTCAGAGCTGATCCTTGATGTAATCCCACCTCCACCTTAAATGCATCTGTCACTCCCACCGGAGACATCACCGCTGTCACGCTACCCTTGTACATATCCTGTACCACTCTTAGATACTTCTCTGACACTCCCAACTTCCTCATACAATACCACAACTCCTCTCTAGGCACCCTGTCATATGCTTTCTCTAAGTCTACAAAAACACAATGCAACTCCTTCTGACCTTCTCTGTACTTCTCCATCAACAGTCTCAGAGCAAACATAGGTCCAAAGGTAGGTACTATGCTATCGGCCCAAGGGCCTATGTAAGCCTAGCCAACAAGGTTCCCTGGCTTATGCCACCCACTGTCGAGCAGAGACACAGAAGTGATCCCCGGGGTGTATTTCCTATTTCCCATCCACTCATCAAGATTTTTCTTGAAGAGTGCTAATGATGAACTTTGCTTGACATAGATGGGTAGCCTGTTCCAGAGTATGGGAAGTTTCTGGGACAGGAATCTATCCCTGCAGCATGTCCTGTTTATTGTGGTGACAAGGTTTAGGTCCCTAGAGCGTGTAGCTCAGAGGGATTGGGATTTCTTTAGGTGTAACATGTCCAACAGCTCTGGGTTTGATATAGCTTTATATGTTAGGCAGAGATCATATCAGAGTAGGCAATTTATTTTTAGTTCTAAGGCGAAGTTTTTGTTTAACAAAAATGTTGCATTCTTTCACAGAAAGTGCCTGATGTTTTATAGCTGCATCTGTGCTTCTTTAAATGCAATAATCTGGGTTCAATTTTGACAAGAAGCTCAAGATTTGTGCACCCTAATAGCACAGGGGTCTGCACATTTGTCAGATGAATCCCCAGTCCCAGCAAACATTTGAATCCATGTCTATTTAGCTCAAAAGTAGATATTTTGCTAGTTAATTCACAGTGGCCATTCACATCATGAATTTTGAGTCATCATGTCAAAGGTACAGTGCTCACTGCCTGAGGAATCCTTGATCAAACAAATGATAAAAGATAAAACTCTTTTCATTATTTGTAGTGGGGTGAAACAACTGACTGTTTCAATGCATCAGTTTTTATTTTAATACTTCAGAAACAAAAACATAGCTGTAGTCTTTATCTAGGGCTGTATATTATGCTATTTTGAGGTATGGAGGTACTTAGCATAAAGGGTGTCTACTTCCTTTTGCTCTTTGGTTATCTTTTTCTATTTGTATACCAGGCAAAACCAAACCACAGGCAGTCAAGAGACTTTAGTTCTGCAGAATACCCACTATTAAGCTAGATACACATTTTATGCTAAGAATCTTACATTAATTTGAATGCTATGTACTGAGTGCGAGCTTTCAGATATTAAAACATAAATAAATAGATACAGTTAACCAGGCCCAAAATGCTACATAAGTCAAAGCATTGTACAACAAATAAATCAGTAGCATTAAGCTTTACCTTTTAAGCTCTTCACTGTCATGGGGTAATATTTTGTTTCACTGAAACTAGAGTATGATTTTTATTTTTGTTTTAAATCCTGGCACAGTGTCCTGATGTTTTGAGTTATGTGGAGCATGCTGTAAAAGAAAAAGAAGCAGCCATAAAATCTAGATCTGTTTACATTTTTAAATAAAATCTGTACAGAGATAAGAGGTCTCAGCATCTTAGTGCAACAATGAGGGGCAGAGTCAAAAAGGAACAAGGGATAAAATATAAGGACTGACTTTAAAAACTGCTCTTAATAATTTTATAAATTGATAGAATAACAGGTTTTGCTTTAGCATGCATTTTCTGAAGGATATGAAGCTTGAAACTGAAATATCTATCATCATGTAGTGACTGCACTCCTCAGTGATTCGCTAGAAAGTCATACAGTTTATGAGGAAAAGACCGAAAATATGAGGCAAAAAATTAGACATTCTGAAATTCTGGACAGTTGAGTGGTATGATGGATATGATATTGTATCTTAAACACACAGAAGGTAGCATTTTGTTTCGAAAACTATTATGTTACATCAGCAATGTGCCCTCATCTGGATGTTGGGTGTACAGATGATCTTGTATAGAAGAGTACAATGGTCCTGTAATATCAGTAAAAAGCCATATGAAAAGAATATACTGAGATGCCCTGATAAAAGATTTTGACACTTTTGCAGGAGCTCAAATAAATATTTAACTTACTCCTAGGGCACATAAAGGACCTTAACCTAGCCTATAGTCAGGTTTACACTCCTTTACTTTAAATGTCTGCACAGTTTTGGAAGGGAATGTCCTGCATGTGACTCTGTTCTGCTGACACAGGCCACTTCCTGGTACATTAAAAGGGTCTGCTGAGTTTTGCTGCACCCTATGATAATATCAGTCATGAAATTGTTATATGGATACCATGCAGCATGTGCTAGTTACGTGGGTAAGGCTACAAAACACTATAACTTCTCAGAAAACTGTGTCACTACAACCTGCGTAACATAATCTGAGAGCAACAATATTACTCCTTCCCTGCAAGAAAGATGCAACTCCTTAAATGAGGGACTAGGACCCTCTGATTGCAGGAAGGGAGCATTATAATTACTGTTAAATACTGAAACATCTGCTTTCCTTATGGCATTACCCCATCACTCAGAGGATCAGCTTGTCTTGCTGCTGGTATAGTACTCTTACCTGCCCCCAGCTAGCTATCATTTAATGTCTGACATCCACGTGGCATATGAAACCAAACTTAGGAGGGGACAGACTGGCATGTGATACAATGGTCTGGCATAATCCTGAGATGGACCAGTAATGTTTGCCATTTAAATACAAAAAAGCTCTTGGTCACTAATTAGGGTTACAAAAATTTTATCTTGCTTAGGCAGTAGGGATTATCAAAGTCTCTCATGCTTTGAGATGCTGTCAGACACCTCTTTGAGAGCACAGCACACAAAGCTGTAGAAGAGAAGACAACGGCATTTTCTGAATTATGCATTGAGTGTAAGTCCATTGTGTCTTTCCCTGTTCTGTGGTGAGATCTAGGATAAAATTTGTCATTACATAGACCCATGTCCTACCTTTGGCTGGGGAGGTGCATTGTTCTTTGTACCACACAGGGTCAATTGCTTCACTGGGTACACCAGGCAAAACCAGTAAAAAATGAAATTGAAATGGTACAGAACTATGAAGAGTGCTGAAAAGTAATGGACTCTTCATTCTTCAAAGTCAGCCACATTACTCAGGAGACTTAATTAAACTGTGTCAGACTTTGTTAAAACAAATAAAAAAAAAAATTAAAACCGCAACCAGGAAGAACTCCTGGAGAGTGGAACCTACATATGATTTCACTCTGGCTAGTCTTCTGCATGTCCATCTAATGAAACCATCCTGCAGTGGCCAAGAACACTCCAGTAGACAGAAAATGTAAATTAATAAAAAAAAACTTGTATGTCTGGCCTAATGTTTCCCATTTAGTTAATAACACTCTTAGCCAAGTGCCAGATAGCGACTTTATTTCCTGCAGCTAATGTTGGGTGCCATGGTGCCTGGCTACTACAATACAGATACAGTAACAGAAACAGCAGAAAAGGAGGCTAGCAAGACTAATGTCTGCCTCACTAATACCAGAAGTGGCTGCAAGTATTTTTGCCTAATTACTTGTGTTGATAGGCTGAAATGATTCTTGGTCATACCTCTCAACATACCTCTCTATCGCTTAGTACAAGAAATCTGGACAAAGTCTGACAAAATGGAGGGACAAAGGCCCAAAAATAGGGACAGATTTTAAATATCGCTCTTACAAACTTAGAAAGTTGCTAGAGTAACAGGGTTGTCTTAACATACATTTTTCTGAAGGATTTGAAGTCTGAAACTCAAATATATCAGATCATCCCAGTGATTTGCCAGAAAGCCACAAATTTTATGAGGGACAAACCAAAAATACGAAGCAAAAATCTTGGCATTCTGCTATGCATAGCTCTCAACTGTCCAGATTTTTGCCTCATATTTTTGGTCTGTTTTTCATAAAATTGTGTTTTTTCTGGCAAATTAGTGGGAAATCATTAAAGACCGAAGTTAGAAAATAATGACAGACATTTCAGTTTCAAACTTCATACCCTTCAGGAAATTCATAGTAATGCACACTCTGTTTGTTCTATCAACTTTCTAACTTTGTAAGAGCAATATTTAAAATTGTCCCTATCTTGGGCCTTTGTTCCACTTTTATTTATGGTTTTGTCCAGATTTCATGATCTAAGGGGTTGAGAGGTATGTTCTGGGTATATACTACCACTGGTGTTAGGGACTATTTTTACTTAACCACAAGTCAGTATAACCAAAGAGAACAGAATGTTAACTTGATTCCTATAGTAACTTTATTTGTTTGTTAAACAGATGGGGTAGAGGACTTATCCTGCAGGATCCATTTTAGCTCTAGTGTGAATACATAGTACAGAAGAAAATGCAAGAACTATAAAAGCAATTACACCAGTATAACAACATACTCAACATAATAAAAAAAGTAAGGAACTATATGTTCAGTGTTCCAACACCATAAGAAAGTCACAGAGCTCATTATAAAATGTTTGTTACAACAGAAAACATTTATAAAATGCTATAACAGAAAAAAAGGAAATGAAGAAAGATAATTATATGCACGTGCAAAGTATTTACAAAAATATGTTTAAGCTAGAACTCATTGATATAATTCTTAGTAAGTGAAAACTAATGAAAAAAAAATTGTGCCGTACACGATTCTTCCAGTATTAATCATTTAAAGAGTAGTGGATAAAATCCAGTAAAGCAGTTTGGATATTGTTTAATATGTATCAGTTACATATCCTATCTACGTGGAAACCAGACTGAGACAAGAGCATTTTGTAAGTAACTTATCACATTTATAAATAGCTTGAGGTTTGCACTTTGAGTCAAATACTCAAGTCAAAGATATCTTAAAGTGCATTTATTTTACAGATGGAAATCTGGTGATATTGCACAATGTGGCATGTTGGCTTACTAACAGAAATGGAGTTTCACTTAATTTGCCACTTTCTACCTGAAAAGGGAACTGACTGAACCAAATGGATTCACTACTGTATCAGACCAGCACGTCTATAAACATAACTTTGATTTATTAAATTAATAATACACATACATACTGAAAAATCTTGTTTACTTCAGGCACAATATAGATAGCAGCTTGGAAGTTAAACACATTACCTTGGTAGTAACATATTATTTTGTTCATTATGTGTTAGTGACATGTCTGTTGAGGCAGTTTGCCAACTGTATGTTAACATTTTGCAATGCATGCTTAGAGATGGAGCAAATCACACTGTTATGATCATCTAATGTATTGTAGTGACAGCTGCGAGGGCCACTTGTCTTAACCCCTTGAGTATTAACCATGGCACACTTGACTTAGACTTGCTTCAGCTTGGTCCTGCCTAATAAATGTCTCTGTTGTTTCTTCATTTTATTATTATGGTTTTTCTCATAGTCTACTCAGCCATCATGGTTCTTCTAGTTTTTTTCTGATAATATCTTTTGTTCCTTTCCTCCAATCACAGGTACTCATTCTGTTTCACATGAGTGATGCTATACAGTATTCCATTGGTGACAGACCTTCTGACATTTTTGGACAGCTGAAGAATTTGACCATTCATTATTATTATCAAGATGCAGACTGACTCTGGGAGTTAAGCCTTTTATCAGAACCCTTCAACTCTGGGATGTTCACTGTGTAAGGATGTCTAGCATTCACAATGCACATTGTTGCATAGATCACATATTATTTCTATCTTGGCTCTCCTCCTTTTATGCAGTAGTGTTGCATATGCGAGAATACCAAATTACGCCAAGGACTTAAATACACATAGTGCTAACTCCTGCTCTGTGTACCTCAGCATAGCAGAGTAGTCTTGAAACAGATATTTTACTCTCTTTGCACCATCTGACTAGACCTTCTTGTAAACTGGGCACATCCTTGAACCTGAGTCAGTGGTAGTGTGATTGGATGTATTGCTTCTCTGTCAGTGTACCACACTCATTTTTTTATTTGTACCTTTGTTCTGATGTTTGCAAATAATGCTGCTTGATATATGGAGTTCATATTCTTAGGGATGGATATTAAATCTTTTGGATTACTTACTATATCCCCTCATATGAAGTACAATTTCTACACAGTTACAGTACCTTAGCCAGTGCAAATAGAAGTTTGCTTAATTCTGCCAGATAACATCAGTAACAGTGTCCCAGAATAAACCATGTACTTCTGCCATGCACTCTAAAATATTTAAGGAGAACCATTGTATGGTGCAGATAACTCGTGTTTTAGCCATGCCACTTATGGTATTTTCTTGAACCATAACAGTGTGGCTTATCCATATGAAAGGTTGGTAAATGTTTTACTCTCATAAACTAGAGTGTCTTAACACAGCTCCAGGTGGAGATTTATATTTTAAAATTGTGCATGAACATGTTTTCCAAACCTTTCAGGAAAATGTAGTGGCTGTAATGGGGTTTAAATTTCACAACATCAAACCTCTGATCATCAAAGACAAGAGGATCAGAGTTGTGAAATACTGAACCTAAAAAAAAAATCTAAAACATGAAAACTTCTTATTTCACATTTTTGCAGGGGGGCATCCCCCACACCTCCTGCTACTTAAATATACTAACTCCGAGATCTGGACTTCACAGATCAGTGATTTGATGTTGTGAAATTTCGATCCTGTGAAGGGGACCCACTGTAATACAGGCACAGCCTATATTCTATATATTTTTGGGAAGCCAAGAAGCACAATTTATTTAAAGCTGGTTAACAATGTAATAGCATCCAGTTAGCATGACAGAGATAAAATAGTTAAGGGCCACAATTGTAAAAAAAAAACACAATTCATATAATGAGGAATATTGTAAAACTACACTTGGTTGAAAGACAGAGCCTTGTAGTTTGCATGTAGCATGCTCAAGATGATGTATGTCTGCATACTAGACAATATTCTCCTACAAGAATAGCTGAGAGCCATAATAAGATTTTTTCAGCAAAGTCTTTGCAGATGTTATTACCATAAATGTGCATGAAACATGTTTGTACGGTAGTCATCAATTTTTTCTTTCATTTCTACAATTCTAACATTTTTTTCTTCGTTCATTTTATTTTTTTTTTTCTTTTTCCTTACTCTTACTTTCATTTTTGCAAATCATCCATAAATGTCCAATTTTGTCACGTATATAACATTTTAATTCAGATATTTTTGTATAATGTCCCATTTTCCCACAAGTATAACATTTTCTTTTTTTACTGTTACTTTTTAAATGTCCTTTTCCACAAAAAAAAAAAACAAACAATAAAAAAAAACACTCAGGTTTGTCCCTAGGATTTTATGGCACCCCCATTCCCTTCTATATTTATCGTGCGTGTCACATGTTTATATTTTTTCTTTCTATTTCAGCATAGCATTACAATCCCAGCCACAGTACATAAACCACTTTTGCCATAAATGATCACAATGTCCAGTTCTGCTTTACATAAAGTTTTCAAATATTTTTTCAAAGTCTCTCTTTCTACCTCTGTTCAAAATTGTACATGAATTTTCTTTTTTGTTTCCCTGTTAAATACTTTTATGACATACAGATTCCATGGGTTACAGTCTTTCTTTTTTACATATTCTCCAAGCAAATCTTCCATTGAAAAAAACAGTCTCAAATATAATGTCAGAAAATGTCTCTTTGTTAATAAGAATAAATGGTCTTACTGCATGTGCTTTTACACCCAAAGGAGCTATTAAAATGTCCCACACTTCATATTTGACCATTTCTTTCCCTGCTTTACTTTGAATCCTTACCATGCACTTTTGATTTTCATTTTCTTCTGCCTTTGTTTCTGCTACTTCACTTCTGCCTTCTTTTACTTTCTCTGCACATGTTTTCTTTTCCATCTCACCAATATTTTTCAGGATTGTCTGTGCATACTCCTTTTGTATTTTCTCCAAATGCCCCCCAGGAAACATTTCCTTCATTTCCTGGCTCACTCTGCACCACCATTTCTTTAAGTAAATCATCCCAAAACCCTCCCAACTGGAGAGCTGTAATTATACATCCATCATTTGCTATCTCGTCTCCATCCAATAGATTATTTCCTTAGAATTATACACACACTTTCTGGTCTTGATATTTGGTTTCTCCTACATTTCTTTCAACACTTCATCATCTCCTCCTCTCTCCATCTGCATCCCTGTTTCTCTGGGCCACCTCTGTACCTGGATCAGAAACAGAAAGTGCTCCTCTAAAACAGGTCCCACTCACAAGAATGACGAGTAAGGGTTCTTTATTAAAATCTATAATATACATTATATATGCATTATATACAAATTATTTGCAATTATTTACAGATTTCTCTCCTTCCAACTTAATAATCTTGTTTCTAATTTTACTTTATATATATATAAATTGGAAATTTTTATTTCTATTGTCAATCCCCCCTTTTTCCATAACCAAATTTGTATTTTTTTAATATCTTTGACAATATCTATTTTCCATTAAATTTTATTTCATTCAGCCTTTCATTCCAAATGATTCATATTATCCAAAACAATTTTTTATCTAAATTATTAATATCCTTTTCCTTCTACCACCATAATAGCCATATTCAGTTTTATATATATATATATATATATATATATATATATATATATATATATATATATATATTTTATATCATTTATTTCTTTCAAACCTTTTATAATTTCCATTTCACAAATTTTTTGTCATAATACTTTTACTCTTTCAAGGTTAAAAAAAAACATGATCAGTGGCCTCTACTTCACCCCAATAATTATAAATTCTTTCTTCTATTTTTTATATGGCATGTTTGCCTTCACTGGTAATTTTCTTATTGCTAATCTCCACAAAAAATCAGTAAATTCAAAATGTTTTTCTGATCTTTCTCTTCTTGCTTTTATAACATTTATCCCTCTTTCTCCGTAAATATTTTTATGGATAAACAATAATATGTTTCCATTATATTCACATACCATTCCTTTCTATTTTTTTCTATATTTCCTATATTAATTTCCCATAACAACATTTTATTTTGATATGCTTTCACTTCTGCACTTAAATAACCCTTCCCTCTTTTTAAAAGATACAACTTGTCCCAAATCTCTTTATACTTTTCTCTCACTAATACCACTATCAATTCTTTGTTTTTCCTTTAACCATGTCAGTCCTTTATATGAATTCAGTGATGCTGTATGAACAATAGGACTACATAAACCTAACCCTCCTTCTTGTTTGTTAGCATATCCCTGTTTTAACTGAGTTTAATCTTGAACTCTAAAAAAATGAAAACACTATAGCTAATAATTCTCTTATATTTTGCAGTAGCCATAGAAAAACTCACTAGATATGCTAATTTACCTAATATAACAGTAATGATTAAATATATTTTTAAATGCCATTTTATAAGTTTTCCAACACAAACATATATTCCTTATTTTTTTGAATTATTTTCTGCCACTGTACTATTTTCTGTTGCTCATTAACACATTTTATGCCTAGAATTTCTATAATTTCTCTATTTAACCGAATCCCTCCTATTTTTCCTGCTGTTCCTAATCCTTTATTTTTCCCCCAGTCATACATAAACCAATAACTTTCAGTTCTTGGCTAAGATTTCTGATCACTACCTCCATACATTCCTCATTGTTGGTAATTAACATTATATCATCCACAAAAGAAAACATTTATTGGCACCTGAATTCCTTATTTTGCATTCATAATCAATGCTAATAAAATACTGCTTGCTGGACAACCCTGTCTTATACAGCTTCTTATTTTTATATCTTTAATTAACCAGCCATTTATTACTATGTTTACTTTATTCATATTACACACTGAAACCAATATATTAATTTACTACTTATATTATACTTTTTTAAAATCTCCCTTAAAGTTTCATGTTGAATCTTACAAATCGTTTACACACACATCTGCTGCCAAAATTTTAAGATCTAAATCTCTATTTATTGCATCATCTGCCAGTACCCTTATTATCATCAAAAGTTCTTTGCTCTCTTTTACGTTTTCTCAGATACTGTTCCATCCAATAACTTGTTCCCTTTGCTTTCCCTTCTCTTCTCTATTATTTCATAAATGTCTTATAGTCTACATTGTTCAACACTATCGGTCTCCAATTCTTTGTATTTTCTTTCTCTCTTTTTCCATATAGATTTCATAGCTCCAATGCCTATATTTTCATCCTCCACCCCTCTTTTTAACCATTTGTTTAATATTTATAAGAAACATTTTATATATTTATATACTGTTTCCATTTTGTATTTTGAAAATGTCTTACTTACATATTCTTTTATTACATGCATTATTTTTTCTGAATGTTATCGATGTCGCCATTTTCATTTCTTATATCTCTTAATACTTTAAGAATGCTGCCACTTCCTCTTTTTCCTTGTAAAAAATAGCAATGTTTTAATTTTTTCCAGATTCATTTCATATATGTTTTTCTCTCAAGAATCATCTTCTCTATCTCCTATTATATCTCTAAATGCTTGATGGTTAATATCTTTGAGTGTGTTTCTCCTGTGTTCTTTTTAACTTTTGCTATTCTAAAACACTTATTTTATAGTTTTCTTTCAAAATTATTCACAGGCTTGTCCACTTCTTGTAAAATATTCTAACATCTATATGATCTCTCCATAATTGTATAATCATTTTTCTAACTTCTTCATTTAATTGTGTTTCATTTATTCTTTCAATACCTCTACCTATTTTATATATCTTTCTTTTTCTTGTATCACTATCCAAATTGTTTTCATATTATAATACATATGATACCCAATTCTATTAATCCCTGTTGTCTTTTCCATATCCAAGTCTTTAACAATTTTATCAACTTCTCCTATGCTGATATTTCTTTCCATATCTAATTCTGATCTTTGCTTAACTTATTTAGTCACATATTTGTCTCTCTTTTATCTCTGTCTTCTTAAATGTATTTTTATATACTTTTCTATTATTTCAAATATTTATTTTTGTGTATCCACCTTTTTTCCTTCACTGGTTTCCAATTCTCTTATTACTTTCTCATTTTCTTTTATCATTTTATTCAAATGCATAGCTATTTCTTCTTTTTTCCCTTGTTAAAAGTACTTCTGCTTATATAATATTTTCTTAATCTTCTCTTGATCCTTTTCATAGATTTATTTCTCTTTTCATAGAAGTTTGTATTATCTCTTAGCATTTCTCTGAATACTGCTTGAATTATCATCATATATTTTTGCTTTTCTTTACTTCTTTTCATCATTTGACATCCTAAAAATCATATGTTATACTTCCTTAGAAATGTAACTACCAATCTGTCAATTTTTTATAAAACATTCTCATTTCTATGTGATCTTTCCATAATTGATCAAATGACTTTCTCTCTTCTTCATTTAAATCCTTTTCATTCAATCTTTTAGTACCTTTACTTATTGTTATATATTCTTCTTTTTCTTTTATTTCTATCCATATAGCCAAATGGCCTGAAAAACAGTTTCTTTTATTCCTTTTTTAGAATATTCAAGGTATCAGATATTATAAAACAATCAATTTCTGTCTTAATTTCACTTCTTTTATATGTCCAGTGTATATTATCCCATATATATATATATATATATATATATATATATATATATATATATATATATATATATATAAAACTTTCTTCTATTAATTATTTCATATACTGTTTTAACATCATTCCCTTCTTTTTTCTTTTCCTTAAATCACAATTAAAATCTCACACCATGATTATTTCTGTATTTACCCCTACATAATTCAACAGTTTGTGAACATTTCCTCCCTTCCTTTTTTGTAAAATATGCGTATATTGCAATAATTCTATATACATCATTGTTATATCTTATATCTAAAACTGTTATTCTACCTCACTCTGTTATAGTATAATCTAGGATTTTAACAGTATTGTTTCATAATACAGCAATACCTGAACATGTATCTCTTCCCATATTCCATACAACATTCTCAACCCATAAGTTTTCCATCTGCTTTCTTTCATCTTCTGTTAAGAATCTTGTATCTTCTACAATAATTACATGCATATGATATAACATTCATCATTTCAGCATGACTAACCTTCTTTTAACATTTTATACTATTCACATTTACTGATAAGACTCTCAAGTTCTTGTAGATGTATTTTATGTCCATCTTGCCCCTTATCTTTCTTTTTTGTTGTAATCACACTTTTGAATTTTATTTTGCTATCTCTCACTCTTTTGCCTATTGAATTTATTTTAGCCCTTACTATTTTCAGCTACTGTACCTTCCCTTTCACTTGTTTCCAGCACTAATTCCTCTCCTTCATTTTCATTTTCATTTGTATTTTAAGTTTTTCATTTATTTTTTTATATTTTCTTGATCTTCATTTTCAACATTTTCTGCTACTTCATGCAGACTTTTTTTGTTTGTTCTTACTGTTCAATCTGTAATCTTTTATCACAGTTATTTAATTTGTGTCCTATTTCCTATTTTTTACACATTGATTCACATTTCTTTGCTTCATGTCCTACTTTTCCATAAACATAACATCTTCTTTTATTAAAAATTTTTATTAAATGGTCATTCTTTCCACAAAAAAACAGGTTTTTGGTTGCTCTTTTATCTTGCATAACATCTATTTCCTTCAATGGTTATTATACTTGGAATATGTACAATGTTATCTTTTTCTGTCTTCAGAATAATATCCCAACCCCATCCCCCAGTCTGTAATCCTCTATCATCATACAGGTTTGCAGTGCCCAGTACCTCTTTGAATACAGTTCACATATAGTTCTTAAACTGTCTTTCAATGCATCCTTATCCATTTCCATTCAAAACTATACGTTAATTCTTTTTTAGTCTCTCTATTAAAAGTTTGTACCACATAAGAGTTCCATGGGCTATGGCCTTTCTTTTTTCAAACCATTCTAAAAAAATGCCCATATATTGCCAAGTTTCAAATATAATGTCACAAAAAGTTACTCTATGAAGGTGAAGGCTTTACTGGAAAGGCTCACACAGATTCTGCTACAGTTTGCTGTGAGGGAAAGGTTAGATTGCTTTTTATTTGTTGTGTTTTGTATTAGTTTATTGACTTTTTTATTTTGTATATTGTGATTTGTTTTCTTTATAATGTATTTTACTTGTATTCTGTTTTTAACTGCATACTAAAACTTGAAAAGAGACCACAGCTCTGTCTCTTGTGAGCGAGACACTTGGTTACTGTTGTGTTCTTAAACACCACTGTCTTTCTAATTGCCTGCCCCTTATGTTAATTTGACCATATATCTCATTTCCTCCCTGTTTTACTGGCTGGTGTGAGTAAGCACAAACTTATCATTTTGTGAAATCACTCCTCTTCAACTATTTTAATTTATTGGCCATCATACTGGATTCCATAGTAGCACAATACAAAAGTGAACACCCCCTTTTCAATCTATCTTGCTGTTTTAAAAATAGTGACTCTCCACTAAAACTTAACTTTTAGACAGATAAAACTTAAGTTACCTACTTTCACATCTAACTCCTCTAGTACACACTGCAGTGTTTAGGATAAACAATTTTTTTCATCTTACCTTTAAGCATCTATTGCAAGACCACCAGTTATTGTAGAGTCCACATTCTGCCTCTCAGTAGTCATCTTGGGATTAGTGCTTCTGTTTTCTCCTAGGGAGAGAAGGAGTGCAGTTACATTATTTCCTGGAGACTGCTGATTACCAGAAAGCTTAACAACTGCTTTATAGGTGACAGCTTAGAATCTGTGCTTATATTCTGATCCTGGTGAGAGTAGGAGCAGAATGCATTGATTCCTGACTCTTTCTGGTTGGAGAGTGAGTGTCTGTGCTTAACATACCTGATTGGTCTGGTTGCTATTCAAGGCATCTACTAGAAAAAGGCTACAAGCCTGCAGACCCTTGCATCCTCTGGGACAAGACTGTCGATCACCAAACAGGCCATGGCCCTCTTCTCTTCTTTGGCTTGGTGCTAAAACTAGCTAGTTTTAGCTAGAACTAGCCATTTTTTTAGTTTCAGCACTCAAAACTGTTTCCTAGTGCTCACCACTTGCTCAGAACTCATTGTAAGCACTAAATAAAGTACAAATTACTACAGCACTCATCTTTCCTCACTTGTCAAGAGGAAAATAGTTCTTAGTACTCAAATTATTAAGCACCTATCCAGGCATGTCCATGGGTCAGCTCTTGGTGTTTTCTCCTGTCCACCTGATGAATCTGGGCATCTTGGGGCAATGTAGCAATTGCCTCATGTACACTGACAACCCTCTCCTCCTACCACGCAACACTATAACCTGTGAGAGATGCACTTATATAGCCAAACTGGAAGCCAAGCTCTCTCCAGCGAAGACTGGACTAGACAGTCAAGAGGAGAAGGTTAACACTTGCACCACAACACACTCAACACATAGTCCTTCAAAACCCACACTACCAAAACCCACACATAGAAATACAAAGCACACACCTACATTCATGGAGGCTCTCAAAAAAAATCTGCCCAAGCAACAGAGACCTCTCAAGCTGAAACTCAGACAACCACGGGTCTATATGGAATTCTTGAAAGCTGACAATGTCGAATCTGACATTGTTGGCATGAGAATAGCGAAACTGCAGAATGTCGAAGAAGTAAACGGAAATCTCCCTAAGGGGAGATTTCCATTTACTCAATGTAGTGTGGCCTCGCAGTTGGTATATTTGAGTAGTAGGAGTGTGGGAGTGCAGGGGTGCTTGCCCCCTGCCTTCACCATTTAGTTTTTTTTTTTTTGTTTTAATTTTTCTTTTTTGAACATTTGATGTTTTAACAGTTCGATCACTAAGGGTCGACCTTTAGTGATTCGAACTGTTAAACATTCGATGTTCCAATATAGACCCAACAACCACCACCACTCAACACTACCCAAATGATACATAGCCCACAAAATCAGTGTGCCACTCAACGTCAGCCCATAAGGCAAAACAATGTACCCAACACACTAGTCATAGGTGACTCTATAGTCAGGCACACTGATGTCCCACTCAGCTGACTAAACAAGGAGAAAGTTACTCCGAGCGGCCTGTCGGGTGCCAGGATCTGCCACATAAGGCATGCACTCAGGTCACTCCACAACAAGTACAAATACGACTCTATCCACACCAGCAAACGGATACACAACTTTGAATATGAAAAACAGATGACAGGAAACAAACTCCACTCTGCAAGTTCACGGAAGAAGTTCTTTTAATACGAAGTAAACAGCACCTTCCACGTGCGGCAGGAATCACAGCAATACAAACAATAGCATTAAGTGCTTTTCGTCCGGATATTATTCAGACTTCTTCAGATACCTAGCGACATCCAGGTAACTTCAGATACGGAAATCAAATTAGATTATATTGAAAAAAATATGCAAACAGGATCCAAACAAAGCACGGGGAGGAGATGGAACTAGTAATAATGATCTGAGAACACTTCAGCAAGAACTTATAGTGTCGTTATATCTATTATTTACTAGGTCATGTATATATGGGGAGATTCCTCAAGATTGGAGACATGCATTTATTAAACATGTCTTTAATGGAAAAAGAGTAGGGCAAACACAGACTCATACAGACCCTTAAGTCTACTGTCATGCTGTGGAAAAGTAATGGAGAAGGTAATATTGGATAAGTTGTTGTCAGAACTGGAAAGGTTGGGACTCAAAGGCCTATATCAGCATGTATATGTTAAAAATAAATTTATTACCATCTGTAACATGATGTTCTATAACAATATAATAACAGCTACGAATGAAATTTTGTGCTGTGATGTAACTTATATATTTAACTTCAGCACTTGATAGGGTCATGCACAAAATACAGATCAATAAATTCGAACAAATAGGTATTGATGTACTCTTGATGAGATAGATAGCTGCATGGCTTACAAATAGGACATAGCAATTACAGCAATTAGACAGGTGAAATTCTTGGTTACAGTCAGGGTGTCTCACAGGGTCCTCTCCTAGGCCCATACTTGTTTAGATTGCATCTTTCATATCTATTAATTTCATTTGAGGTATACTACAGGGGTCTATATTACATGATCGAAGTTTCAAAACTTCGAATCTGATAAGGTCGACACCATATAATTGAAGTTTTGAAACATCAAAAATGTAATAAAATAACAACCTACTAAAACAAACCATTAAGCCCCCCCTACTACTTAAATATACCAACTCCGAGATCGCACTACAGTGCAGAAAAGGAAATCTTCCCTTTCCTTGCTGTACGGAGATCTCCGTTAAAAGATTCGAAGTTTCAAAACTTCGATCATATGGTGTCGACCATATCAGATTCAAAGTTTTTGAAACTTTGATCTTCTGATATAGACCCATTCTACAGTCTGCATGCAGATGACTTGAAATTGGGTAAACTGATTTCATGTGTTACAGACAGGGCATCACTGCAAAATAACTTGGCTAAATCGATCTTTTGGGCACAGGAATAATACGCTGATAAATGCATTAAAAACTAAGCATATGAGATTTGGGAGACATAACTTGAAATGTGAATATTTAATACAGGACACAGTGATTGAAACTGTAGACTCATTTAAGGACCTAGGTATATGGGTAGATCCAGCTATGAGGTTTTTTTTTTTTAATCATATCAACCAATTGGTTATTGATAGTTATAGAACTCTAGGTTGTGTAAAAACATTTATAAAGTCTAGGAAGTTAGAAATGATGAAGTTATTGTTTGTTACAATAGACCCAAACTTGAGTATGGAATAATGCTATGGAACCTTTATAAGAAAACAAGCATGAGTAAACTGGAAAGAGTACAGCAGAAATATACCAAGAGCATCCATGGATGTGAAAATTTAAGTTATTATGAAAGGCTAAAACATCTTATACAGTGTTTCATACTTGCATAAGATCATCTCTTAAATATCTGTATGTAGGGTGTTTGGAGACAACTAACATTAAGAATATTTAGGGTTCTCAGAAAGTCGTAGAGAATCATCAGACAACCTATGTAGAAGATTCTATATGAATGAGAAGTGTACTAATTGGTACTCTGACAGAGTAGCTGATGCATGGAACAGACTACCAAATTACATTAAAACAAGCATTAGTTTAGATATTTTTAATAACAGCCTGGACACTTATTATGGGAACAAGTGTTTTGGTATATTGGCAGGCTAGAAGGGCATTAGCCCCCGTGGTTGAAATATTTGTATGTATGTAAGATGTCATGACTGCTTTCTGCCATAAATATTTTGTCTCTTACAAGTCAATTACTGTGTTAATAAATGTAAACGCATTCATAAATCAATTTACAGTAGTCTGCAGTTCAGAGAAATGATGTTTTAGAAATGAAGATATTTCTGCATGTTTCTGTGGGGGGCAAAAACAGATGGCACAAATGAAAAAGAACCCCGAATCATGTTAGCCTATGCTAGCACGGTATAGTATTTTTATATCTTCATATTATTTTTACATTCATACTGAATGTTTTAGTGTACGGAGCATTTATTTAAGTTTTTTATAAACGAATGTGTGAACTGAGAACAAACATTATAATAAGTGATGCTAGTGTTAAAGTGTTTTGTGAGTAACAGTACTTGCTTTCTTCTGTGAGCACCATTGTTTGTAATTGAAATGTGAGTGGGTATTGCAGGGGTTGGTAATTACATGATGGCAGCAACATCCTAGGAAGTGTAAGAAGAAACGAGGCCCATAGGCTGACATAGTGAGGATCACAGGTACAGCAAGAAAGATTGAATTTACTCAGAATGTAGCGATACTTATTGTCTGCCTGTAAATGAATACTTGGAATAACAAAATTGCTTGTAGCCGACCATCTTAACTGCAAGAAGAGGGATGTCTGCAGACTACATGTGCTAATTTGTACATGAAATCACAGAATGCATGCATATGAAGACCATAGGGTGCATTAAGTTTGAGTGACACATTTCTCTATCCTTCAGACTCATGCACCAATAATGCCCCCTCCCCGCCCTATAAAAGAGCAATAAAATCACACAAGTGTACTGTTAAGGAACACTATTGTTCTGCAACGTTGTCAGTGAATGTATTTTCTGCCAGATGGAACCTTTATCAGTAGTTAGAAATGACCATAACTAGCTCAGTTTTTGAAGGATGTTGTTCAGCTCCCTTCAGACCACAAGAAAATGTGACTGTTCTGCACACATTGGTTAGATCGGCCTTATACATCAATGCCTGCCCCATTTTCCGTCCTGCATACTGCCACTTCCTGTTTTACAAAGATGAATTAGCTGAAACTTAAGGCTGAGAGACATTACTAACACTGTAACAGACCTGAAAACCTATTTTACACATTCTCTGTCTTCTTGCATATTTATTGCATTTTTTCCTTTTTTCCCTTTTTCATTACTGCATAGTAAGTTATTTTGTACATATTGCTTTATATTGTTTTGTTGTACTTTTCTGCATAGTCATGCCTTGTATTGTCATTGATTTTATTTATTTATTTATTTTACATTTGTTAACCAGGAAAATCCGACTGAATACAAATCCATTTTCAGTGGAGGCCCGGGGACTAATACTTAAAGGGATGTTGGGTACATTTCATGGCTAGTTAACAAGGAGGATATTAATGTCAAGTAGAAGGAAAGTTGAAGGTAGGTAAAGAAAGATATTTACAGGGTAAGTAAGGAGGAAACAGAATCAACCAAGGGATGAACAGAGGCAGATCCAATGATCCAGTAAGTGTGACTTAACAGCTTTTTTGAAAGCTGCGTGAGAGGATTCAGTAGTTAAGGCAACTGGGAGAGAATTCCATGATTTAGCAACATAAGTGGGAAATAAAGAATCCCCAGCTGAGTTATTTGATTTGGGACCTTAAGTAGAAGTTTGTCACTTGATCGGAGAGGTCTTGCAGTGGTATGAGGCATAATTATGTTTTTTAGTGATGGAACTCTGTCTGGTTGATATAGTATTTTATGAGCAAATATAAGTTGGTTGTAATGGAGGAGGTGGGGAAATTCCAGCCAATTAAGTTGTTTGAGAGAAAGACAGTGATGAGTTGGATTGGCGGATGTAGTGGCAAATCTTGCAATTTTATTATAGCATGCTGAAAGTTTGTTTAATTCAGACTTGGATAGGTTAGTTAAGATGGGAGATGCATACAATAGAGTTGAAAGGAGATGAGTGCGAGCAATGGTAACTTTGGGATTATGAGATAGGAAGGATTGGTTCCTGTAAAGGCAGCCCAGTTTCTTATGTGTATTTTTGATTATCTGATTTACATCATCATCTTCTTTTGGCTGTTCCCATTAGGGGTTGCCACAGCGGATAATCTGTTTCCATTTCTTCCTGTCCTCTGCATCTTGCTCTGTCACACCAACCACCTGCATGTCCTCTCTCACCACATCCATAAACCTTATCTTAGGCCTTCCTCTTTTCCTGTTACCTGGTAACTTCATCCTTAGCATAATTTTCCCAATATACTCTGCATCCCTCCTCAGCACATGTCCAAACCAATGTAATCTTGCCTCTCTGGCTTTGTCTCCAAACCTTCCAACCCGGGCTGACCCTCTAATATACTTATTCCTAATCTTGCCCACCCTCATTACATCCAGTGCAAATTTTAACATATTTAACTCTGCCACATCCAGCTCTAACTCCTGCCTTTTTGTCAATGCCGCTGTCTCCAACCCATATAACATAGCTGGCCTCACTACTCTCTTGTAGACCTTCCCTTTCACTCTTACTGGTACTCATCTGTCACAAATCACTCCTCACACTCTTCTACACCCATTCCATCCTGCCTGTACTCTCTTCACCTCTCTTCCACACTCACCATTACTCTGAAGTATTGATCCCAAGTATTTAAACTCATCCACCTTCACCACCTCTACTCCTTGCATCCTCACCATTCCTCTGTCCTCCCTCTCATTCACACACATATATTCTGTCTTAGTCCTGCTGACCTTCATTCCTCTTCTCTCTAGAGCATATCTCCATCTCTCCAGGGCCTCCTCCACCTGTTCCCCACTCTCACTACAGAACACAATGTCATCTGCAAACATCATAGTCCACGGGGACTCCTGCCTGATCTCGTCTGTCAACCTGTCCATCACCATTGCAAATAAGAAAGGGCTCAGAGCTGATCCTTGATGTAATCCCACCTACACCTTAAATGCGTCTGTCACTCCCACCAGAGACATCACCGCTGTCACACTACCCTTGTACATATCCTGTACCACTCTTAGATACTTCTCTGACACTCCCAACTTCCTCGTACAATACGGCAACTCCTCTCTAGGCACCCTGTCATATGCTTTCTCTAAGTCTACAAAAACACAATGCAACTCCTTCTGACCTTCTCTGTACTTCTCCATCAACAGTCTCAGAGCAAACATAGGTCCAAAGGTAGGTACTAGGCTATCGGCCCAAGGGCCTACGTAAGCCTAGCCAACAAGGTTCCCTGGCTTATGCCACCCACTGTCGAGCAGAGACACAGAAGTGATCCCCGGGGTGTATTTCCTATTTCCCATCCACTCATCAAGATTTTACTTGAAGAGTGCTAATGAAGAACTTTGCTTGACATAGATGGGTAGCCTGTTCCAGAGTATGGGAAGTTTCTGGGACAGGAATCTATCCCTGCAGCATGTCCTGTTTATTGTGGTGACAAGGTTTAGGTCCCTAGAGTGTGTAGCTCAGAGGGATTGGGATTTCTTTAGGTGTAACATGTCCAACAGCTCTGGGTTTGACATAGCTTTATATGTTAGGCAGAGATCACATCGGAGTAGGCAATATGCTACGGAGTAAAGCTGGAGTTTTTTGAGGCAGTCAGTGTAGGGCATTTGTTTGAGGCCAGTAATCCTCTTTGTGAGGTTCTTTTGTGGCCTTTCTAGCTGTTGCAGATGTCTTGTGAGGTACATTCCAAAAGGGGTGTTGTACTCTAATGAGTGTCGAGTAGAGGGGAACAATGACCTCTTTCTTCCTGGATGAGAGCCCTTTTATGATGAGATGTGCCACGTAGAAGGACTTCCTGACTACTGTGGTGATGTGACTATCAAAGGAGAGACTACTGTCCACCTGGGTCCCAAGGTCTCTTATCACACATTTGGTGTTAAGTTGATTGCTGCCTATGTGGTAGTTCATGAGTTTTTACCAAACGGGATGACACTGCACTTTTTGGCATTGAGCTTGAGGCCATGGCTCTGACACCAGGCATCTGTCTCGGCGAGGCCCTTCTGTAGGATGTCCACATCATTTGGGGACTTGACTATGGCTCCTAGTTTGCAGTCATCTGTGAACTTCATTAGCCAGAGGCCTTCTGTGTTAGCCTGAACTTCAGAGAAGTAGATACTAAACAGGAGAGGTCCCAGGACAGAACCCTGTGGTAATCCACTGGTCACTGCTTTGAGGTCAGATTTGGAGTCTGCAACTTTTACAGTGTGGGTTCTGTCAGTGAGCCAGTTGGCAACCCATTTTGTGACGTAGGGATTTATACTTAGTTTAGTGAGTTTAGCTATAATTCCAGAATGCTGGATGGTGTAGAAAGCTTTGGTGAGGTCAAGATAGGCTGTGTGAACCACCTTACCCTCATCTACGGCTTTGGTGACTGCCTCAAAGAAGTCGATCAGGTTCAGGAGGCATGATCTGCCTTTCACAAACCTGAACTGGGTGGGATACAGAGTCTGGAGGTTAACAAAGTCTTTGTTTATGAGTTCCATGATGATACATTCAATAGCTTTGCAGACCAGGCTCATCAGGCTAATAGGTCAATAGTTCTCGGGATCAGTGCTGGCTCCCCCTTTGTGGAGTGGGATAACTGTTGCTGTGTGCCATTCACTGGGCACAAAGCCTGATGCAAGGCTATTATTGAACATGGTGCTTAAGTGGGGAGCTGGTTCATTCTGAAGATCATGTAAAATGCAGCCTGGGATGTTGTCCGGTCCCATGGATGCTGTGTTTTTGGCTTTAGAGAGTGCAGCTTTTACCTACATAGTTGTGATTACAGGGACTCTGCATTCTTCCTGTATAGATATGGTCCCTTTAGGGGGTGAGGGGGGATAAAGTTAGCACTGAACCTATCTGCCAGGATGCTGGCAATATCAGTTGGTTCTGTAATTTTCCTGCTATTGTGCTGTAACTCAGAGCAGATCTGGGTGTTGCCATCGAGATTCTTGACATAGCTATAGAATGCTTTGTAGTTGTCCTTAGAATTAGTGGTGATTTTGTTTTCATAGCTAGCTTTGGAGGATCTTATAAGGGATCTCAGCCTCTTACTGAGGCTGACCAGGGATTTTAATCTCTTTTGCAACAGTTTCTTCCTTCTGTTGTACAGTTTATTTATGGCAGGGGACCACCAGATTTGCTTCCTTTTTTTGGAGGAAAGCGTCTTGGTTCTGTTTGGGATAGCAAGATCCATGCACTCATGTAAGTGCTTATAGAGTGCATTTGTGTAGGATTCAGCAGTTGTAACTGTATTGTCCGTCTGCATGGGTGTCATGAAGTTCACCACTTCTGTCTTAAGAAGCATGAAGTGGGCTTTGGAAAAATTTTTTACTGTGGTTTCCTTAATGGGGGGTGGGGGTGGGATGTGGATATCAAAGGTGATTAGCTTATGGTCGGATCAGACCAAAGAGGAGTTGACTTCAGGCGTGGAACACCGGTCACTCATGTTGGTAATGACTAGGTCTAGGATATTGTTGCCCCTGATGGGGTTGTGGATAAGTTGATCCAGGGCATTGGAGTTTATGAATTCCAGAAAGCATTGAGCTAAGGAGTTGGTACAAGAGTAGTTTTCCCAGTTAATGGTGGGGTGGTTGAATTCACCCATTATTAGGGTGTTTGGTTGAACCCTAATATTTTCCAGTACATCAAGAAAAGAGGAGTGGGAATCCTGGGGCATGGTGGGGGAACTGTAGCAAGCTACAATTTGGATTGCAGTTTTGCCCAGAGTTAGTTGCACTTGGATAACTCGGATGCATTATGCTGAGCAACTAGCCTGGAGGTGTAGATATTCTTAATGAATATAGACACACCTCTGCCTTTGGTGTTTCAGTCCAGGTTACATGGCCGAAAGGTGTGGTATGAGTTATAGCCTGGTAGTGCAGAGGTGCTCTCTGGAGCCTTGAACCAGGTCTCAGTCACTGCACAGATATCAATGTTCTCCATTTTAATAAATTCCTCAAGGGAGTGCATTTTGAGGTTTAGGCTTCTAGCATTGAGTAGCATTACCCTCAGTTTTTGCTTGCCTGTTCCTGTTATGGTGGTGAATTTGTTATTTGAACCTTGCGTAAAAAGGCACTATACGGGCAGCAAGAGCCTTAGCCAGTATCCTGAATCCCAGGGGTGACAGGTGCAGACCATCTGTGGCAAAGCATCGTGGTCTGTCGACCATGTCATCCCAAGCAGACAGATACTGGATCCCATTAGAATGACACCAGAAGCTTAGCCAATTGTTGGCTAAGCATCACAGACAGACATCGCATCTCTAGTGCTCTTTCCCGGCATGAAACCATACTGCTGATCACTAATCATCATGTCCCTTCTTAACCTGGCTTCCACTACTCTTTCCCATAACGTCATGCTGTGACTGATCAATTTAATCCCTCTACAGCTCTGCACATCACCCTTATTCTTAAAAATCGATACCAAAACACTTTTTCTCCATTCCTCAGGCATCCTCTCACTTTCTAAGATTTCATTAAACAATCTGGTTAGAAACTCCACTGCCATTTCACCTAAACACTTCCATGCTTTCACAGGTGTGTCATCTGGACCAACAGCCTTTCCATTCTTCATCCTCTTCATAGCTATCCTTACTTTCTCCTTGCTAATCCATTGCACTTCATGATTCACTATCCCCACATCATCCAACCTTCTCTCACACTCATTCTCTTCATTCATCTGATTTACATGCAGGTCATATTTTAGGTTGTTATCAATTTCCACTCCCAGCAGTTTAGTATGGGAGTCAGAGGCAATTAATGTGCCATTACTGGAAGTGATACAAAAGTTTGGAAGGGATTTGATATGAGTGGGTGTGAACAGTAACAACTTGTTTTTTTTTTAGGATTTAATATTAGGCAGTTATTAATTAGCCAGTTTTCAATAGAAGCAAAGTTGGACTGGGTAATTTCCTGAAATTCAGTCACTGAGGACGCAGAGTAGATGAGTGTAGAATCATCTGCATATTGAATGATATTAGCTTCTGGACAGGCAATATACAGGTCATTGATAAAGATGGAAAATAGGAGGGGGCCATGAATTGAGCCTTGTGGAACTCCTATGGATACTGGAAGTGTAGAGGATAAGCTTTTCTGCCAGAGAACTGCTTGTTGTCTACCCTCTAGATAGCTTTTAAACCAAGCCATAGAGTGATTGCCTAAGGCCAGGTTTTGTAGAGTATAACAATTTTGAGTGGTTCACCATATCAAAAGCTTTTGAAAGGTCTAGGAAGAGAGCAGATGATAATTTTCCACTGTTTCTATAAAGGTTAATGGTATTTGTAAATGTCAGTAAT
This sequence comes from Protopterus annectens, assembly GCF_019279795.1. NCBI lineage: Eukaryota > Metazoa > Chordata > Ceratodontiformes > Protopteridae > Protopterus > Protopterus annectens. Next base: position 181,632,717 of record NC_056739.1, read on the forward strand.
GCAGTAGGTGTGCTGTAGGATGGTCTGAATCCATGTTGAGAATAGAACAAGAGACTGTTTTTGATGAGGTATTGCATGAGTTGCTTGTGAATACATCGTTCCAAGATTTTGGCTAAAGGAGAGAGTATAGTTATAGGTCTATAATTGGATATATCAGTGGAACTAACACCTTTGTGCAGGGGGATAACATGGGCAATTTTCCAAATAGAGGGAATAGTTGATTCAGTTATTAATCTATTAATAAGGATTGAAACTGGCACAGCTATGGCATCTGATACAATTTGAAGGTATTCAGCTGGGAGATGATCAGCAGCTAGGGTTGTAGGTTTTAGTTTGTCCAGTTGATTTTTTATATAATCAGTTGATACTGACTAGAGTCTAAAAGAGAGGTCTGGTATTGGGGAAGTTGGGGCTAGGTTGGTTATTTGGTTTGGTAGCTGATTGGCAAGGGATAGTATAACTTCTGTAAAGTATCTATTAAAGCTATCAGCTATGTCACCTGGTTGGTTATTGGTAACTGTTGGGGATGGAGTAGTAGGTTTGCCTGGTTGAAGTACCTTATTTATCCCTGTCCAGCATTTTTGTGGGTTTCTTTGATATTTTGTTTGTAACTTTAGAAAGTTTTTCTTATCCTGGTACACTGATTTTTTTGTGCTATTCCTAACTTCACAGTAGAGCTGCTGGTCTATAGGGGATTTAATAGAGTCATGCTTTTATAGGTTCATAGGTGTTTACTAGGCTAACAACCACAAGGGCTTTTTTAAGCATAGCCATGCATCCCAAATCTCTGACAAGTCCCGATACCCTTGCTAAGTGTAAGCATGGTCCTGGGAGATGAACCATTTACAGGTTACCTGTTTGCATCAGAGACATAGGTGCCAAACCAGAGATGAATTTCCGGTTTCCCATCCAATTGTCCAAGTTGCACTTGAATTGGACTAGGGAGGAACTCTGCTTCACATGGATGGGGAGCCTGTTCCATAGACAGGGTAGTCTCTGGAATACATACTTATCTCTCCAGCAGGTCCTATTTATATCACAGGCAAGGTTTAAGCCTTTATAATGGGTAATTCTAGTACTGTTTGTTTTGTGGATATGCAGGAGGTCCATCAAAGTGGGGTCTGACAATGCCCTGTATGCCAGATATAGATCTCCCCTCAAAAGCATGTAGAAGACAGAATACAGGGACAGGGCCTTGAGGTGGTCTGCATAGGCCATATTACGTATGCCCGGTATTTTTTTAGTGAGGAACCTCTGTGGATGTTCCAGTTGTTGGATATGCCTGGTTAGGTACATACCAAAGGGGGCATTGTACTCAATGATAGGTCTGATGAATGCCGAATACAGTGGAACAATGACTTCCTTGGACTTAGATGACATACCTTTGTTTATAAGTTGCACAATATAGAATTATTTCCTCACCACTGTAGACACATGAGGCTAGATTACTATATGTGTGTCCCTAATTCCCTGACTACTGGGTCAACTCTAAGGGGTGTGTTTTCAATATGATGGTTACCATGGATGGATGACTTCCCAAAGAATACTATTATGCATTTCTTGGCATTTAGTTTTAGTCCATGACTCAGACACCAGTTATTTGAATGTGTCAGCCCCTCCTGGAGAACATTTGTGTCAGTGTTAGATTCAATAACAGCTCTTAATTTGCAATCATCTGCAAATTTAGTCAACCAGAGACCACTGCCATTGGCATTGACTTCTGAGAAGTAAATGCCAAAAAGGAGCGGTCCAAGGACTGATCACTTGTGATTTGTGATTTAATTGTGTCTGTATGTCCCTAGCTTGTGTCATGACTGAAAAGAATCCTTGGGATCAGTCCCACCTATCAGTTAACAAATAAATACAAATCTGCCAGGTTTCCTGCCTAATGGTTACACCGAACCTTCTGCTTTAACTAGCATGTTATATTCTTCAACCCCTTCTACCCATGTAGAACAGTCCCTAGTACTAATTCCCAGAATTCTTGAATTAGGTACTGTTATTTTGGTTACTGCTTAGTATAGCTGTAAATAAATGTAACTTCTCACTGTTAAGGATTATCCAGTTTGCACCAGTTTCTCGTATGCTGAGTAACTAGTAACATGCCAGAGATGGAGTAAACACTTGCAAGTCAGACTCCAGTGATTTTGTAATAAATCTCTGAAGGTCACTGCAAACCTAGAATAAGGATTTTGAAACAATTATAATATGAAGTTCACACACGCAGTTTGGCAGATTTTGCAAGTAATGTTGGTGTACAATGGTGTAGAAGTAAAATTATAAACTGTCATTTTGGGGGAAATTATCCTACTGTTCCTACCACAATTCAGACTGTGGGTTTGTATCTGGCATGCAAAAGTTTTAGAGTTGTGAGTACCACAATGTTTTGATATGCAGGTAAATAGAATGTGTCATGAAGGAACCAAAGTCAGCGTGGCAGGTTACTGTGATGTTGGCAATACAGGGGGTGAAATCAATGGGGTCCTGATGTAACACTTGGAGTAACATACAAAGGTAGCATGTCCAACAGAACAACGTCTAAGCCAAGGTGTACCTGATAACAAAGTTAACATCCGATAATAAGCTGTGAAGAACTTTATCAGTGTTGAGCAATTGTTATGCAGTAATAGTCATAAATTGTTTCTTTCTCAGAAAGTGTCTGACTTATTTCTAGCTGCTTCTGTGCCCATTTAAAAGCAGTAATCTGGGTTCAGTTTTGACATGAATGTCAAGATCTGTTTACCCTAGCAGTACAGATGGCTACCCACATTTATCAAATGCATTGCCAGTCCCAACATACCTTTGAATTCATGTCTGTCAGGTCAAAAGGTGCAGTGCTCGGTGCCTGGAGATATCCCCGATCCTGTAAAACTACATGAAATAAAAAATACCTGAATTGCAGGCTAAAAATGAAATGCTGCACTTTTCATTATCTGTAGAAGAATGAAGCATCTAAGTAGATCAATGCTGAGGTTTCAATTTTAATCATAGCTCTCAACCTTCCATCAACAAAATGTGCCTAATGTGGAAGAAATGGGCAAAATATGGGATACTAGCAGCTTTGGCTAGGAATTGGCTCATGAGATGGTTTAGATGCGCTGCTTAATAAGTTCTGTTGCTGAACTAGTGCAAACTCAGTATTACAACAGATAGTCATTAAAAATCTTAACAATGACTGTGCAATAGACCTCCTCAGTTTGGAACAATGGGGAACATATGCTTTTTAAGACTCATAATGAGGAATGTCCCTCATAATAGATTTCAGTACTTTAGTATTCTTTGGCCAGGAAAGTGTCCAGCATCATTTGTAGATGTTACAGCGATTTTCAGGGATGCCTTTTTCCTTTTGTATCTGCTTCTTTGTTATTTTTTCCATGAATTTGCAGTGAAACAAAGCCGCCACAGGCAGCCAAGTTCTTTTTTTTCTGTAGGCAGTCTATTGTTTCTTTAGAAAATACTTCATGCTAACATATTGTTCTAATCGTGGTTAATTGTGTTAACCGAGAGGTTTCAGAGATTAAAACATAAAGTTAAGCATGTCAAAAGTTACATCAGACAAGGCATTGTACAAAAAATGAAGCAATACAAGTTAGTCTCAGTTTTGAAATCATTTGCTTTCATGAAGCAACTTTATTTTACTTGCTGAAACTAGATTATGAGTTTTATTTTTAGCTTCTATATATATGGCACAGAGCCTTCATGTTCTGGCCTTTGTGATGCATATAATCAAAGAAGCTGAAGCAGCCATAAAATCTACATCATCACATTTTTGAAATATTATATTTACAGAGGCCATGAGTGGGGTATGACTTTGTACTTGAAACACCTAGAAGATAGCTTCATGCTTCCAGCTGTTTGCTGTTACTTCTGTAGTATGTCCCCATCCGAATGGTGGGTGTACAGAAGTCTTAGTGTAGAAGAGCATAGTGGTTCTATAATGTCAGTAGATGTTGTTGTTGTGTCTTTCGGCTTTTCCCGGTTAGGGGTCGCCACAGCAGAACTAGGTCCGCTAATGATTGGCAGTAGATTTTTACGTGCCGACTTACCGGGCCTGATGTCAGTAGATAACAATATAAAAAGGAATAAGCTAAGATGCCTTGCTAACAAATTTTGACACTTATACAGGAGCTCAGAGAAATTTTTGAACTCACTGCTACGGCACATAAAGGACCTTAACCTAGCCTAGGGTCAGGTTTGTATTCCTTCACTTTAAACATCTGCACAGTTTTGGAAGGGAATGTCCTGCATGTGACTCTGTTCTGCTGACACAGGCCACTTCCTGGTACATTAAAAGGGTCTGCTGAGTTTTGCTGCACCCTATGATAATATCAGTCATGAAGTTGTTATATACCATGCAGTATGTGCTAGTGACATGACTAAGGCTGCACAAAAACACTATAACTTTAAATGACTTCTCAGAACACAGCATCACTAAAACCTGAGTAACATAACTCTGAGAACTACAATATCACTCCTTCCCTGCCAGAAAGACGCAGCTCCTAAAATGAGGGACTAGTACCCTCTGATTGCAGGAAGGGAGCATTATAGTTACTGTTAAATACTGAAACGTGCTTTCCTTATAGCATTACTTGCCCCACCACTCAGGGAATCAGCTTGTCTTGCTGCTGGTATAGTACTCTTACCTGCCACCAGCTAGCTATCATTTAATGTCTGACACCCACATGGCATATGAAACAAATGGTTTTACTTAGGAGGGGACTGAGTGGTACATGGTTGAATGGTCAGACATGGTCCTAGGAAGGGCTAGTAAAGTGTAACATTTAAATATAAAAGTCTTCTTTACCACCAGTAAGCATAACAATCATTTTGTCTTGTTTAGACAGAAGGGATCATCAACATCTTTCATGTTGCGGGTTACCAGCAAATAGTTTAGCAAGAGCACAGCTCAAAGCATGGTATAAGAGAAGCCTGGGTCATTTTCTCAGTCACGCATTAAGTTTAAGTAGATTTGTCTTTCTCTCTTCTGTTGTGAAATACAGGATAATGTTTGCCATTACATAGACCCATTTCTTACCTTTGGCAGGGGAAGAACATTGTTCTTTGGGGCACACAAGGGTGACTTGCTCCAGTATGTACACCAGTGAGATTTTACTAAAATAAATAAATAATAAAATTGAACAGAAACCATGAAAACTCATGGAAAATGGAATGCAAACATGAGTTAAGTTCTTTCTTATGTTCTGTATGTCGGTCTACTGAAACAACCCTGCAGGAAGTAAGTGTGGTCCAACATGCAAAGAAAAAAAAAATTGTACTTCTGGACTGACTTTCTTATTTCATAGGTTCATAGGTTCATAGGTGTGTACTAGGCTAATGGCCCTGTGGCCTTTACAAGCCTAGCCATAGGATTACCCTGGCATAGTGCCACCCAACCTTAGTTCCCAGTGCCTCTGTCGAGTAGAGCCACTGGAGTTATCCCCGGGATGAATTTTCTGTTTCCCATCCACTCATCAAGATTTATCTTGAAGAGGGTCAGTGAGGTGCTCTGCTTGACATGTATGGGAAGTCTATTCCATAGCATGGGCAGTCTCTGTGTTATGAAACTGTCCCTCCAGCATGTTCTGTTAATTGTGGAATTAGATTGAGGTCTCTGGAGCATGTGATGTGGAGGGATTGGTAATTCTTTAGATGTAGCATTTCTAACAGAGCTGGGTCAGACATGGCTTTGTAAGTCAAGCAGAGATCACCTCTAAGTAGGTGATATGAGACAGAGAATAGTTGGTCTTTTTGAGTCTGTGCATATAGGACAAGTATTTAAGGCCTAGGATCCTCTTTGTGAGGTACTTTGGCAGCCTCTCCAGTTGTTGCAGGTGTCTAGTGAGATACATGCCAAATGGGGCATTGTACTTGATGACTGGCCTAATGAGGGAAGAGTAGAGGGAGACAATGACCTCTTCCTGGATGCAAAACCTTAGTAATGAGATGTGCCATATAGAAGGACTTTCTGACCACAGTGGCAATGTGGTGATCAAAAGAGAGGTTGCTGTCAACCTGTGTTCCCAGATCTCTTATAATGCCTTCTGTGTTCAGTGGACTACCATCAATGTGGTAATTTATGGGAACCGGGTTTTTCCTAAACAGGATGATGACACATTTTTTGTCATTGAGCTTAAGGCCATGGTTCTGACACCAGTTGTTGGTCTCAGTAAGGCCATTCTGTAGGATGTCAACATCACCTGGGGAGTTAATAATAGCTCCCAACTTGCAATCGTCTGCAAACTTTGTCAGCCAGAGTCCTTTCAAGTTGTCCTGAACTTCAGAGAAGTAGATACCAAACAGGAGAGGACCCAGGACCGAACCCTGTGGGACTTCAGTCATGACTAGGCAGCAGTCTGACTTGGAGTCAGCTACTTTCACACTGTGGGTTCTATCTGTGAGCCAGTTTGCAACCCACCTAGTGTTATAAGGGTTGATGCCTAGTTTAATTAGTTTTTCTATGATTCCTGAGTGGGGAATGGTATCAAAAACCTTGGCCAGATCAAGGTAGGCTGTATGAACCACCTTGCCTTCATCCACAACTCTGGTCACTGACTCAAAGAAGTCGACCAAGTTGAGCAGGCATGATCTACCCTTCACAAAACCAAACTGTGTGGGATCCAGAGTTTGGAGATTCCCTATTTCCTTGTTTATTAGGTCCATGATTATGCATTCCATAGCTTTGTATATCAGGCTTGTCAGGCTAATGGGGCAATAGTTCTCAGGGTCTGTAGTCACTCCTCCTTTGTGAAGAAGGATGACTGTAGCAGTGTGCCATTTGTTAGGGACAAAGCCTGAGGTGAGACTCTGATTGAACAGGGCAGACAGGTGAGGTGCCAGTTCACTCTGTAGTTCATGTTGAACACAGCCAGAGATTTTGTCAGGTCCTATAGAAGATGTATTCTTGGCCTTGGACAGTGCTGTTTTAACCTGCACAGCAATATAACTGGGTGCCTGGCAATCTACTGGTATTGTGATTGGTCCTTTGGGGGGGAGGGGTAAAGTTTGAATCTGTTGGCCAGTTTACTGGCAATATTTGTTGGCTCAGTATAGGAGGTACCATTGTGCAGTAACTCAGAACAAATCTGGGTATTGCCGTGGGGATTCTTTACATAACTATAGAAGGCCTTGTGGCTGTCTTTACTATCTGCTGCAATTCTGTTTTCATAGCTAGCTTTAGAGGATTTGATGAGGGATCTCAACTTTTTGTTGAGGCTGATAAGGGAATTTTTCCAGACTTGGGACTTCATCTTATTCTGCATCAGTTTCCTCCTACTGTTGTAGAGTTTGTTTATGGCAGGGGACCACCAGATTGGCTTCCTTTTTTTGAAGGAGAGTGTCTTGATTCTATTAGATATGGCAAGATCCATGCATTTGTGTACGTCTTCATACAGTGCATTGGTGTATGATTCAGTGGTCATACAACTATTTTCCATTTGCATGGGTGCCGTGAAGTTAGCCACCTCTGTTCTTAGAAGCCCAAAGTTAGCTTTGGAGAAGTTTTTCATGGTGGTTACCTTTGTGGGGGAGTGGGGTGGGAGGGATGTGGATTTCCAAGGTGATTAGTTTGTGGATGGATCTAACCAGGGAGGGGCAGACTATTGGTGTAGAGCAATGGTCGCCCATGTTAGTAATGACCTGGTCAAGGATGGTGCTACCTCTAGTGGGGGTAAGAACAAGCTGTTCCGGGGTATTGGAATTAATGAACTCCAGGAAACGTTGGGCAAGAGTACTGGTACAGGAATAGTTTTCCCAGTTAATGGAGGGTTAGTTGAACTCACTTAGTAAAACAGTGTTAGGCTGGACCCTAATATTCAACAGGGTGCTTAGGAACATGGAGTGTGAGTCTTGGGACATGATTGGGGACCTATAGCAGGATACGACCTGAATTACTGTCTTACCTAATGTTAGCTGCACCTGAAGTATCTCTGATGCATTATGTTGGGCTACCAGTCTGGAGGTGTGTGCATCTTTTATGAATATGGAACCACCACCGCCTTTGGTGCTTCGGTCCAAGTTCTGGGGCTGAAAGGTGTGGAATGAGTTATAGCCTGGTAGTGCAGGGGTGCTTTCTGCTGCCTTGAACCAGGTCTTTGTTACAGCACAAATGTCAATGTTTTCTATTTTAAGGAGTGCTTCAAGTGAGTGCATTTTGAGATTTAGACTTCTAGCACTGAGCAGCATGACCCTCAGATTGTATTTTTTCATAGCTGTTACAGTGGAAATTTGGTCTTTGGCTCACTGCCTAAAAAGGCACTATAGGGGTGGAAAGAGCCTTGGCCACTATCCAGAAGCTCAGGGGTGACAGATGCAGGCCATCTCTGGCAAAGCATCAAGGTCTGTCGATCATGTCTTCCCAGGCAGACAGATACTGGATCCTTTTAGAATGACACCAGAAACTTAGCCAATTGTTGAAATCAATCATTTTCTGCTTGCACTGTGGTATAATTCTGGGTGATGGTATGATGCTGCTCAGGGCTTGGGTCATACCCGTCTGGGTTACATAATCCGACAGCTCCTCCATGTCTCTTTTCATCTAGTCCAGGGAGGTATGTCTCAAGTCATTCACACCCACATGTACAATGACAGAGTCATAGTTGTACCTGTTGTTGAGAGACCTGAGTGTGTGCATTATGTGATGGATCCTGGCACCTGATAGGCAGCTGACTGTTACTTTCTCCTTATTCAACCTAGTGAGTGGGACATTAATGTGCCTCACTAACACGTCACCTATGATTAGTGTGCTGGGGATGCTGTTTTGCCTTAGGGGCTTTGGTTGAGTGGCACAATGTTTAGGAGAGTTATGTGTCTCATGATTAGTGTTGTGTTGTGGTGGTCGAGTGCATTTCTGCCTTGGAGGTCTCTGCTGCTTGGGTAGATTTTTATTGAGAGCCTCTGTGAAGGTGGATGTGTGGTTTGTGTTTTTATGTGAAGGCAGTGCTGGAGTGTGTTCTTGAGGGCTATGTGTTGCATGTGGTGCAAGTGTTGACCTTCTTCTCTTGACCAGCTATTCCAGTCTTGGCTGGAGAGTGCATGGCTCCCAATTTGGATATATAAGTAGACCTCTTGCAAGTCTGAGTGTTGAAAGATAAGAGGAGAAGGTTGTCGGTGTACATGAGTCAGTTGCTACATTGCCTCAGGATGCTGAAGTTCACCAGGTTAATAGGAGAAAGCACAGGGAACTGACCTTTAGACATGCCTGGAGGGGTGGTCATTGATAATAAGTACTGGATATGTTTCCTTGTAATATGTTTAGTGCTGGTAGTACTTTTGTGTGCTACAATAATTGCTACAAGAAGTCTGGTACAGTGCTAGACTAATAAGCTAGTATTAGTGCAGGTGAGGAGAGAACTAGTAGATCTAAGGGGCAAATTGGAGAGCAGATTTTTGCACCAGTCAGGAGCTTACAAACAGTCCTAGATATAGCAAGTCTGTATCTGGACTAGACTAGTTACAGGAAAGGTGGGAAACAAGCACAAATGTGGGATTTTAAACCAGAAAGTTGAGAGAGATGGAAAAACTGCCCAAACGATGCCCTTGGCCATGTGTCAGACAGCCACTTCAATTCATACAGCTAATCTAGGATGTCATGTTGGCACCAATGAAGGATGCCATGTTGGCACCAATGTAGGATGTCATGTTAGCACCAATGCAGGATGCCATGTTAGCACCAATGCAGGATGCCATGTTAGCACCAATGCAGGATGCCATGTTGGCTGGCTACAGGGATATCAAAACAGTAATATAAACAGCAGGAAATGAGGCTGGCAAGAAGCATTTCTGCCCCCAGTGCCACCAGTAACATAAAGGACATTTGGCTTATTACTGTTGATGGCAGGGAGTAAATCTAGACAAATATTACTACTGGTGTCACAGACCATCTCTGCCCAACCAATAGCCAATGATGGGAAGGAAAACCAGAAGGTTATGTGTTATCTATCACAGTTTATGTATTTATTTATTTACATACTTACTTATATGTGTTCTTATTTAATGAAGTTTGTTATTGGGGGGGGGTACATCTTGCAAGTCTGAGTGTTGGGAGATAAGAGGAGACATAGGACAGAAGAAAGTACATGAAGAATAAATACAATTACATCAGTGTAACAATGCACACAACATAGTTGTCTAAAAAATGTTAGACACATAGACCATCATCTTACATGTTTGTTAAAATAATAAATATATTACAAAAAACTTCACATAACTATGACAGGAAAAAAGAGAACAAAAAGAAATGTAATAAATATATGAATATACAAAGTATTTGCAAAAATATTTTAAGTATAACTCATTGATAAAGGACATAGTAAGCATCATACACAATTCATCTGGAGCTAATCATTTTAAGAGTAGTGAATAAAATCCTATAATGCACTTTAAATATTGTTTATTATGTAGCAGTCATGGCTCTTATCTAGGAGGACACCTGACTGAGACTGCAGCATTATGTAAATAACTTACACCATTTACAAATAGATTGACTTGATTATTTGATTCTGAACAGAAACCACAAAGATATCATCAAATGCACTTTTTTTTTTACAAATGGAGACCTATTGATATTTCACAAGATGGCATATTGGTTTATAAATGGAAATGGATTTTGACTTCATTTGCCACTTTCTACCTAAAAGTGAAGTGACTAAATCATTGGGTTTCTTTGCTGAATCATTACAGCACTTCTCTGTAAACATAACTTTTATTTATTGAATTAATAATTCAACCACATACTGAAAATCTAGTCGCACACTTCAGGTGTAATATAGACATCAGTCCAGGAGTGAAGCATATTTTTCTACTATTATGATCCATCATGTCTGCACCAGGGAGATTAACCTTACTTTTACCACCATGGCAGCTAGTGGGTGATGCCTCAGGTGGGTAAACCCTTACATATGTATCATGAAGTACAACATGCTAGAGACAGAAACACTCACATAGTGAATCTGGTCATGTCAGCCTTACAGGCATTTCAGGATTTCACATGAAACGGCGGTCTGCACCACGTGTGTGGGCTTCCATTCATTATATGCTTTACTGATTTGCAGTTTTTACAGCACTGGAAACTGGGATTGTACAAAGGACAATTGACACATATGAATACTTCCAGACAAAAATCTTAAACCTTAGAACATTTTAATAATTTCTTAGAAACCTTATACATATCAAATTAAGTGACATCTTTATGATAAAGTAGTAATTGGTAGATTTAAGAAAAAAGTATCATCCAGACTACAGAAATTGTGAAAAAGTCAGGTTTACCATTAAGCTAACTACTCTATTAAAAAATGCTAGCTAAACATATACAGTGTAAGAGATTATAGCCGGGAAAGAATGAATCTGTCCCATTCATTTGAAATGGACAGTTGGACACTGTCTCACAATCTCCGGTACCTCTCACCAGACCTGTAGTATCTAGTGTTCCTTTCAATATTAATGAAACACAGTTCTATTATGTGTATTATACAATAATAATTCATACAAATGCAAATATGGTTATCTGAGTGGAAATATATGAATCTGTAACAAATTAGCCTTATGACCAGGACCCTTTTCAAAAAAATGTCAGTTTGCACCATCACTTTTTCTGTAGCAAACACCCAAAATAAGAATGCAAAAATATCACTTAAAAAAGGGGGAAAATTGTGTTTATGCATAATTTTATTATGGCACAAGCAGAGTATAACAGAATGAAAACAACATTCCAAAAAAAAGCAAAGAAGATACATTAAGAAGCACCATCTGTTGCATCCCTCTGCTACTCTATGTTAAGCTGAGAATGTTCATTAATGTATGCCTCCACCATACAGTGGTAGGTAGCTGCTTTCATTTGCAGATGTGATACAGCATCACACAAGCAGTCTAATGTTATATAGTTATTTCAAAAGATAAGAAAGTTAACATATGTTTTAAATAAACTTATTTCACATCAGCAACATGGCACTCGGGGCACTGGGTGACATCTGCCTGTATTACATGTTGATGACATTTATTCATATTGATTTAGTAGCTTGTGCATGACATTTTATATATGTGTGAGTGTAAGACTTGTATGCTTTTAGACAGTCAGAACACAGAATATATAGAATGTAGTAATTGTTACATTTAAGTTAAGTAAAGTTTATGAGCAATTCCATTTCATTCACCTTGAAGTTTTGCAGTATAATAAAATGTTTTTTAACTTAAGGAAGTCATGAGCTGAAGGACATATAAATCTAGCTAATCTAGTTGACAGAAGCCTGAAATACAGGAAAGTCCACTCTTTTCATATTATTACAGCAAACTGGTATGTCCAGTTTATAATTAAACTTTGTGAAAATTTTACCAGATGTTTTGTTCCTTTGCAGTCTTATAATGGGTAAACATAAAAGCGCACAGTGGATTATTTGTGTAGTTTGAAACTGCAGTGATGAAACACCCAATGAACATAGCAACAGTTGTTATAGAAGACATTGGGCTATTATTGAAGACAGGGTAATAGGTTTATATATATATATATATATATATATATATATATATATATATATATATATATATATATATATATATATATACATATTAAGAACGAACTTTGTGACACAAAAGCATTCAAAAAGAATTAAAAGGAAAACACCAGCAACTCTTCTTCAGAATGACATGTTTCATTAATACAAGCAACCATTTTAACATTGTTTAAATACATTACTTCAAGTAGATATTTAAATTAACACAACAGTTCCTATCCAATAATAATGTAACAACAGTAGTCTTGCAAGGTTCTGAACAACTACTGTCGTTACATTATTATTGGATCGGAACTGTTGTGTTAATTTAAATAAACATCTTGAAGTAATATATTTAAACAATGTTAAAATGGTTGCTTGTATTAATGAAACATGTAATTCTGAAGAAGTCTTGATATTAAAGAAGACGAAAGTGCTAAATAATACAAGAGTTGCTGGTGTTTTCCTTTTAATTCTTTTTGAATGCTTTTGTGTCACAAAGTTCGTTCTTAGTTAGTGAAATTTATCTCCATTTTTAATGCGTTTTTTTACCACACACACACACACACACACACACACACACACACACACACACACACACACACATATATATATATATATATATATATATATATATATATATATAGGGTAATCCTATAGGCTAGGCTTGTAAAGGCTCCAGGGCCATTAGCCTAGTACAAACCTATGAACATATACATATATATATATATATATATATATATATATATATATATATATATATATATATAAAATAGACAAACATATATATGTGTGTGTGTGTGTGTGTGTGTGTATATGTATATGTATATATTTAGGCTAATGATCACCAGGGTCTTTATAAGCCTATCCATGCAACCTAACCCAATTGTGTCCCCATGTAATCATGAGTGTTTATTAGGAGAGGGTGTGTAAGGAAGTTTCTAGAGGTTATGTGGAGCAGGATATGTTAGATTGAGCATTAGTGTCTGCCTCTGTCGGTCAAAGACATGGGGGTCAGACCCAGGGTAAATTTTCACTTTCCCATCCATTGGTCAAGGTTATAAAAACCTCAGCTTTGGCCGGCTAAGAACTTGCTGTATTCAACTGGACGTATAAGAGAATTTAAGTACCTTTATCTGCACTTCTTTTCAAAAAAATACAGTATTTAAATTGATTTTAACTGTGTGTTGCAGGAATATTAACTGAACTGGAAGTTAGTCAGTGTTTGCTGAATTTTGTTATTTGCTAGTAATTACAGGTGTAGGGGTAGCCACATTCTTTGATTTCCTGTCCTTGCCTATTTAAGTGGTACAGTGTGAAATATTTTCTGCTTAAAAACCTCAGCTTTGGCCGGCTAAGAACTTGCTGTATTCAACTGGACGTATAAGAGAATTTAAGTACCTTTATCTGCACTTTTTTTTCAAAAAAATACAGTATTTAAATTGATTTTAACTGTGTATTGCAGGAATATTAAGTGAACTGGAAGTTAGTGTTTGCTGAATTTTGCTATTTGCTAGTAATTACAGGTGTGGGGGTAGCCACATTCTTTGATTTCCTGTCCTTGCCTATTTAAGTGGTACAGTGTGAAATATTTTCTGCTTAAAAACCTCAGCTTTGGCCGGCTAAGAACTTGCTGTATTCAACTGGACGTATAAGAGAATTTAAGTACCTTTATCTGCACTTTTTTTCAAAAAAATACAGTATTTAAATTGATTTTAACTGTGTGTTGCAGGAATATTAACTGAACTGGAAGTTGGTCAGTGTTTGCTGAATTTTGTTATTTGCTAGTAATTACAGGTGTGGGGGTAGCCACATTCTTTGATTTCCTGTCCTTGCCTATTTAAGTGGTACAGTGTGAAATAATTTCTGCTTAAAAACCTCAGCTTTGGCCGGCTAAGAACTTGCTGTATTCAACTGGACGTATAAGAGAATTTAAGTACCTTTATCTGCACTTTTTTTTCAAAAAATACAGTATTTAAATTGATTTTAACTGTGTGTTGCAGGAATATTAACTGAACTGGAAGTTAGTCAGTGTTTGCTGAATTTTGTTATTTGCTAGTAATTAAAGGTGTGGGGGTAGCCACATTCTTTGATTTCCTGTCCTTGCCTATTTAAGTGGTACAGTGTGAAATATTTTCTGCTTAAATACCTCAGCTTTGGTCGGCTAAGAACTTGCTGTATTCAACTGGACATATAAGAGAATTTAAGTACCTTTATCTGCACTTTTTTTTCAAAGAAATACAGTATTTAAATTGATTTTAACTGTGTGTTACAGGAATATTAACTGAACTGGAAGTTAGTCAGTGTTTGCTGAATTTTGTTATTTGCTAGTAATTACAGGTGTGGGGGTAGCCACATTCTTTGATTTCCTGTCCTTGCCTATTTAAGTGGTACAGTGTGAAATATTTTCTGCTTAAATACCTCAGCTTTGGTCGGCTAAGAACTTGCTGTATTCAACTAGACGTATAAGAGAATTTAAGTACCTTTATCTGCACTTTTTAAAAAAAAAATACAGTATTTAAATTGATTTTAACTGTGTGTTGCAGGAATATTAACTGAACTGGAAGTTAGTCAGTGTTTGCTGAATTTTGTTATTTGCTAGTAATTACAGGTGTGGGGGTAGCCACATTCTTTGATTTCCCGTCCTTGCCTATTTAAGTGGTACAGTGTGAAATATTTTCTGCTTAAAAGCCTCACCTTTGGCCGGCTAAGAACTTGCTGTATTCAACTGGACATATAAGAGAATTTAAGTAACTTTATCTGCACTTTTTTTTCAAAAAAATACAGTATTATATTGATTTTAACTGTGTGTTGCAGGAATATTAACTGAACTGGAAGTTTTGACTCTGCTCTTCAGTTAGTCCCACCCACCCTCCCTGTTTTTGTTTTGGTGTTAATCTTAATGGCCTTGAAACTGCCCGCCCCTCTTGTAAATTTGTGTTTGGATACTCCTTCTGGGCCCATCTCATTTGCTCATGCAACTGAGTGCAGTGAGATCATATTCTGATTTCAGGCACTCCTACTGTGTACAAAAAGAGCATCTGGGAAACAGAAAAAAAATAAGCTTGTTTCCTGCCTTTCCTGTTAAGTGGTATAGACTATTTGTAGGCTTCTGAGCCCCCAAGCCCTTCTGTGTTGGAGGGAAGCCTTCTAGCTTAGTTTTTTTTTCTTATAACTAGCCAGTTTTCTAGTTTCAGTACTCAAATCTGTTTCTTTGATCTCAGCACTTGTTCAGAAAAAAAAAATTCATCTGATTTTACTGTACTTGTGTTTCCACCTACTTTATTTTACTTTTGCATCATCTTAAAAGTACTCAGTTGTATTTATTACTGCTTGGTGTAACTCATTCTAAGCCTTTTGGTTTAAACACTTGGGCTTCGGACCAGTTGTTTTGCACTGAGAGGGTTTGTGGTCTGCACTGTAGTGGCAGAACAGGTAGCTTACATCCTTCTAGGTTGGGAACTGCTGATTGAGGGCTCAGTGTCTGTTATTCTAAAAGTGTATTAATTCTGGTTTAAGCACTTGGGCTTTCAGGCCAGTTATTCTACATTAAGAGGGTTCGTGGTCTGCTCTCTTGTGGGAGGAGAGGCTGGACTCTGCCCTTCTGAGCTGGGAATTTCTGGTTAAAGGCTTATAGTGCATGTATATCTGAACTGCTTCTTACTGAAGTTGGTGCACCTTGTTTGTTGTGGCATAGACTGGATTTGGGCCTGCTGGATCTAGCTTTGTTTGTGTAACTTGAGCACTAATCAAGGCATTCTCTAAAGTATTCAATTGTATTTATTACTGCTTGGTAGTAACTTGATTAAAGTGTAGCTATCATTCTAAGTCTTTTGGATTAAGCACTTGGGCTTCAGACCAGTTTTTTTACATTAGGAAGGTTTGTGGCATGCACTGTGGTGGCAGGACAGGTAGCTTTCATCCTTCTAAGTTGGGAACTGCTGATTGAGAGCCCAGTGTCTGTTATTCTTTAAGTGTATTAGTTCTGGTTTAGGCACTTGGGCTTCAGGCCAGTTATTTTACATTAAGAAGGTTCGTGGTCTGCACTCTTGTGGGAGAAGAGGCTGGACTCTGCCCTTCTGAGCTGGGAATTTTTGATTAAAGGTTTACAGTGCCTGAATATTTGAACTGTATCTTACTGAAATTGGTACAGCTTGTTTGCTGCAGCATAGACTAGATCCAGGCCTGCTGAATCTAGCTTTGTTTATATGCTTGTTGTTTGTTTGCTTGTTATTTCCCTGGAGCGCTAATTCCACCTAAAGTGCAGCTTCTCAGCGCTTCTGTGGATCACTAGTGATATCTGCATTGCTTACTGTACTTATTTCCTTGTTTCACTTGAAAGAAAGTTACTGTTTGTCGTTTTTGCATTTAAATTACCTGGCACTTGCACGCTAAAGCAATTATATAAGTCAGCACTAAAAATTAAAAGCACTACACCCTCACTCCCCACTGGCCCTTGTTTTCAATTATTAAGGAATTCCCAGTATTATTCTAGCATGTCCAAAGGTCAGTTGTCAATCTCCTCTCTGGTCCAGCTGGTGAATCTGGGAATCCTGAGGCAATGTTACAACTGCCTCATGTACACAGACAACCCTCTCTTCCTCCCAACAAATTACAACACATGTGAGAGATGCAACCATATAGCCAAACTGGAGGCTAAGCTCTCTCAACTCAGTACTGGCATAACCAGTCAGGAGGAGAAGGAAATCACACTCACTACAATTCCAGTCTCACATAGACCTACCACGACAGCAAACCAAACACATAATCACACAAAAACATACTCGGAGGCTCTAAATAAAGATCTGCCTAAGCAGCAGAGACCTCCAAAGCAGACACCCAAGCAACCGCTACCCCAAAACAAAACAAGTGCAACACATATCTCACAAAGCCAGTGTGCCGAACAGTCACAGCCCTTAAGACTAAACAACACACCTGATACACTTGTAATAGGTAACTCTATCGTCAGGCACACTGACGTCCTGCTCACCAGGCTGAACAAGGAGAGGGTTACGGTGAGCAGCCTGTCGGGAGCTAGGATCCGCCACATAACACAAGCACTCAGGTCAATCCAAGGCAAGTACAAATATGATTCAGTCATTGTCCATGCTGGTGTGAATGACCTGAGACGTACCTCCCTGGACTACATGGAAAGAGACATAAAGGAGCTCTCTGAGCATGTAGCCCAGGCCGGTATGACCCTGACCTTGAGTAGCATCTTACCCTCACCAAGAATGATGCCACAATATGAAGACAAGATGATCAATTTCAACAATTGGCTTAAGTACTGGTGTCATTCAAAGGGGATCGAATGCCTGTCAGCTTGGGATGATATGCTCGACAAGCCACGATGCTTCGCTAGGGATGGCTTGCACCTGTCACCCCTGGGCTTTCAGATATTGGCAAAGGCTCTTGCTACCCCATAGTGCCTTTTTGAGGCAAGGCTCAAAAGACAAACCCACTTCCATAGGTATCACAAGGGATAAGAAACTAAGAGTAATGCTACTCAACGCCAGAAGTCTAAACCTCAAGATGCACGCACTCGAAACTCTCCTTAGCATGGAGAACATTGATATCTGTGCAGTAACAGAAACCTGGTTCAGGGCTCCTGAGAGCACACCAGCACTACCAGGTTATACCTCATACCATGCTTCTCGGCCCCAAAACTTGGACCGAACCACAAAAGGAGGGGGAGTATCGATATTCATCAAAGATACCCACACCTCCAGGTTGGTGGCAAAGCACGAAGCATCAGAGACTATCCATGTGCAACTAACAGTGGATAAAACCGCCTTCCAGTTTATAGCCTGCTACAGACCACCCTCCCAAACCCAGGAACCCCACTTGGCCTTTCTGAGAACACTGGAAAATATGAAGGTCTCTCCAAACACCATTATATTGGGCGACTTCAACTACCCAAACATAGACTGGGAGCATTACTCTAGCTCCAACACCCTAGCCCAAAGGTTCCTAGAATTTATAAACTCAAATGCTATAGAACAACTTGTTACCATTCCCACAAGAGGGGAAAACATACTGGACCTGATCATCACCAACATGGGGACTCTATGCTCCAGACCAGAAGTGTATCCCTCACTGGTAAGATCAGACCATAAACTAATCTCACTGGATAGTCACATCCCGACCCCACCCCCTGCCCAGAAAACCACAGTGAAAAATTTCTCTAAAGCAAATTTCACACTCCTCAAAACCGAGGTGGAATCCTTCAAAGCCCCCAGGCCTGTGGAAAATACGGCCCAGACCGCAGAATCCTTTATAAACGCATTCTATGAACACCTTCAGGAATGCATGGATCATGCGATCCCAAATATAACCAAGACCCAATCCTCCAAAGACAGACGTCCTGTCTGGTGGACCCCAGCCATAAACAAACTATACAATAGAAGTAGGAAGCTACTAAATGATAGAGCAAAATCCCAAAAAGGGAAGGCATCACTGATCAGTATTAGCAAAAAACTACGGGCACTCATAAAATTGTTTAAGGCCAGCTTCGAGAGAAAAATTGCACAGGACACTAAGGATAATCACAAGGCTTTCTTTAGTTATGTTAGGAACCTGGGTGGTAATTCCCAGATATCCTCAGAATTAGTCCAAAATGACAAAAAATACACTGAACCCACAGACATTGCCAACATCCTAGCTGACAGGTTCAGTGCAAACTTCTCCCCCCCTCCACACCAAAAGGGCAAATATCTATCCCAGCAGAGTGCTGCTCCCCTGACATCTCAGATGCTCAGGTAAGAGCCGCCCTCTCCAAAGCAAAAAAACACAGCATCAATGGGACCAGATGGTGTCCTGGGCTGCGTCCTACATGAACTCCAAGAAGAGCTAAACCCAAACATAAAACTACTGTTCAATCTCAGCCTTACTACAGGATATGTGCCCAAAGAGTGGTGTACAGCAACAGTGGTCCCTCTCCATAAAGGTGGTGCCGCAATGGATCCTGGAAACTATCGCCCCATAAGCCTGACTAGCTTGGTCTGCAAAGCTATGGAAAGGATCATCATGGACCTCATAAATAAAGATATTGGGGACCTACAGACACTGGATCCTACCCAGTTCGGCTTTGTTAAGGGCAGATCCTGCCTCTTAAACCTGATTGATTTCTTTGAAACAGTCACCAAGGCCATTGACAAGGGAAAGGTGGTCCACACAGCCTACCTGGACCTCGCAAAAGCCTTCGATACAATACCCCACTCTGGCATTATAAATAAGCTCACCAGCTTAAATATAAACCCCTATGTCACTAGATGGATTGCAAACTGGCTCAAGGACAGAACCCACATGGTTAGAATTGCTGGAGCCATGTCAGACTCCAAACCAGTTACAAGTGGTGTCCCACAAGGCTCAGTCCTGGGACCGCTCTTGTTCGGTATATATTTCTCAGAGGTACAGGCCAACACGGAAGGACTGTGGCTGACCAAGTTCGCAGATGACTGCAAACTGGGTGCCATAATCGACTCTCCAGCCAACACAAGCATCCTCCAAAACGGCCTCATAGAAATCTGGTGCCAAAGCCATGGCCTCAAGCTAAATGCTAAAAAGTGTATAGTCATCCCCTTTGCAAAAACAAAGTGCCCACAAATTACCACATAGGTGGTAATCCATTAAGTACAGAAGAAGTAATTAGGGACCTGGGGACCCAAGTTGATAGCAATCTCTCATTTGACAAACACGTGGCCAAAGTGGTTAGAAAAACATTTTATATAGCCCACCTAATCATGAAGGGATTCACATCTAGATCAGGGGAGGTCATCGTGCCTCTTTACTCATCCCTCATCAGGCCCATAATTGAGTACAATGCCCCTTTTGGGATGTACCTTACCAGACACCTGCAGCAACTGGAAAGACCCCAAAAGTACCTCACCAAGAGGATCAAAGGGCTCAAACAGATGCCATATGCTGCCCGGTTAAAGAAACTCCAGCTCTACTCAGTGGCATACCACCTGTTCAGAGGCGATCTGTGCCTGACGTATAAAGCCATGTCCAACCCTGAATTAATGGACATGCTGCACCTCAGAAAATCCAAATCCCATCGAGCTACGCACTCGAGAGACTTGAACCTCAACACTGAAATAAATAGGACATGCTGGAGGGACAGATTCATAACCCAGAGGCTCCCTTCACTCTGGAATAAAATCCCAGTCCAGGTTAGGCAGAGTCCCTCATTGACTCTCTTCAAGAGGAATCTGGATGAGTGGATGGGAGATCATAGGTTTACCCCAGATATCACTTCTGTGTCACTGTTAGACAGAGGCACAGTATACTAACCTCGAAAAAGGGCATAGCAAAATAAATTTAAAATGGGTGCCGATAGCCAAACACATTCTGGCTAGGCTTATAAATGCCCTAGGGCAGATAGCCTAGTATGAACCTATGAACCTATAAGGTTAAGGATGGACTCTGCAACACATGGATGGAGAGCATTTTTTTTGAGCACGGAGATCCCCTTTGACACATACCTGTCTCACAAACATGTCTTATTTATGGCACAAGTAAAATTTCAGTCCTTGGATCTAGTAGCTCTGATGCTATTCATTTTCTGGATGTGCAAAATGTCCATCAGAGCTGGATCTGAGGATGCCTTGTATACCAGGCATAGATCATCTCTCAGTAACCTATAGGAGACTGAGTATAGAGATAGGGCTTTAAGATGATTTGTAAAGGCAATGTGTTTATACCCTGGATTTTCCTTTGTGGGCATTCCAACTGTTACATATGTCTAGTCAGGTACATGCTGAAGGGGGCATTACACTCAATGATGGGTCTGATAAGTGCTAAATAAAGTAGCACTATGGCTTCCTTGGAATTGGGTGTCATGCCATTACTTATAAGTTGAGTAACATAGAATGATTTCCTTACTACCTTGGCCACATGTTGGTCAATGGCCAGATTGCTTTCTACATATGTTCCCAGATCCTTGACTACTGGGTCAACCTTAAGGGATGTCTTATTGATGGAGTAATTAGCCTGGGTGGCAGTTTTCCCAAAAGGCACTATAATGCATTTCTTGGCATTGAGATGTAATTTTTACTTTTTACAAGTCATTTATGTGTCTTAGACCCACTTGTAAGATGTTTGTATCTTTGGGTGAGTCTTGAATAGCTCCCAATTTGCAGTCATTTGCAGACATGAACAAACAAAGGCCCTTGACATATGCCTTTACTTTTGAGAAGTAGATGCCAAATAGGAACATTCCTAGCTCAGAGATCTGAGGTACCCCACTGAAGACCAGTGTTTTAGTGGTGGTAGCATCATGAATCCTGAATTTCTGGGTCCTGTTTGTGTGCCATTTGGTTATGTATGGGGTTTATTCCCAATTTGGTGAGTTATTTAAGAGTTTATTCCCAGTTTGGTGAGTTTGCCAGCTATACCCTTGGGGGTATTGTAATGACCACCTTAGCCAGGTCCAGGTAGGCAGTTTGCATAATTTTCCCCTCATCCATTCCCTTGGTGACCTTCTCAAAGAAGTCCACCAAGTTTAGTAGGCATGACATTTCCTTAACAAAGCCAAACTGGCTTGGGTTCAGTCTCTAAAGGTTGCCTATGTTTTGTTGATCATTTCCATGATAGTTTCTTCCATGGCTTTGCATATTAAACTAGTCAGACTAATAGCTCTGCAGTTTCCAGTGTCAGTGATGGGTCACCCCTGTGAAGTATGATAATTGTTGCAGTCCTCCATTCTCATGGTACAAAGCCTGTTTTGATGCTATAGCTGAAAAGTGACTCAAGTGGTCCTGAAAGGTGCTATTAGGACAGGAGTTTCCCACTTGTATTTGACTGCCACACTTAACATTTCCACTTTTTTCTCTGATATCATACCAAGTACAACAAGGAATCTGAAGAGGTTTTGCAGAGCAAACCATTATCTTTGCTATTGGCCCGGTGAAACAAACACAACATGTTGGATATATTTGTGTGCAATGTGGTGTATAATGTATGCACTGAATCCTGACATGGGAAAAGACTGAGAGGTACTAAATGCAGAACTGCCTTTTCTACAGAGAGCATTTGATAGGTTAACAACATGGACAGAGTGTGCATCTAAGGAGATAGGTCAAGCATTCAATATCTGACTTTTGTCACTGCAGAGAAAGGGTAAGGGATGTGACATTGTAGCAATTGCAGAGGAAGGGTAAGGGATCTAACATTGTAGCAATTGCAGAGGAAGGGTAAACAATGTAACACTGTAACAATTGCAGAGGAAGGGTAAGAGATGTAACATTGTAGCACTGGCTCCTAGGATGCAACATTGCAGCATTGGCTCCTAGGATGTAACATTGGAGCACTGGCTCCTAGGATGTAACATTGCAGCACTGGCTCCTAGGATGTAACATTGTAGCACTGGCTCCTAGTCGAAGTGAGGAGCAGAGTAGTTGCATTATGAGCTGTATGCTAACAGCAGGTGTGTGAGTGATGCTCTCAGCAGATTCATACGAAAGCATACATCCATATACTGGCTTCACTGCATATAGTATTCCACTGGAGAAATGGCTTGTCAATTAAGGAAAACTGCCCCCTCCAAGGCTTATTTCTATTTTGAATTATCTTTATTTCCTATTCCTCACACAATTTTGATGTCTCATGACCTGGATCACAGGTAAGCAACCCCTGAGAACTTCTCACAAGGTGTGACAACAGGTGTAGGCAGATGCAAGAAGGTTGCAGGGTCGTTTATATATATATATATATATATATTTATATATATATATATATATATATATATATATATATATATATATATATATATATGTATACATATAGATAATATAGATGTACATACAGATCAGTCACCTATTTCTTGATAGATAAATACAGATATGTATGTGTGTGTGTGTGTAAATATATGGGTCCTTATCAGTTCAGCGAAAAATCAGTTAATTCAGTGGCATTTTCAGTGCAATTACATCGAACATGATATTCACTGAATGGTTCATACTGAGATCGCGGTACAGTGAGGATCTGGAAAGTTGCCCTTCCCCTACTGTAGTGCAATCTTGGAGTTGGTGTATATAATTAGTGGGGGGGGGGTATGGGGGACACAGTCCTCCACATGAGAGGAATTTGATGAACGGCATTTCTGATGAAATGTCTTTTGTTGAAGTGACAGTTCGCTGAAGTGATATAGACATACACACACACACACACACACACACACACACACACACACACACACACACACACACACACACACACACACACACACACACACACACACACACACACACACACACACGCACACACATTTTGAAGGCAAGTCTGGAGCATTATATTTAAAACTAAAGTTCCTCAAAATGAAATGGGGGGTTTGCTGTTCAAGAGGCAAGACAGGAAGTAATAGGATGTAAAGATTAAGGAACACAATTCCCAGAAGGATTAAAGTTAGCAGTTGAATTATCTTGATGATTAATGCTGAGAACTTGGAGCTTTAGGCCTTAGATGAATCAATTATATGCAGTGATAAGGGAGGATAGAATTAAGAGTAGGTGCATTACACAAACATATATCACTAGGGACACACACGCTCACATCACTAGGGTAGATATTAGCTATGTTGCCACATGGACACAGCCTTTATATGTAGGTAAAGGTGATTAAATTACTGGGACGGGATTGCAGTATATCTGAAGGACAGGCTGGGATATATAATAAAAGTAAAGAATAAAGGAGACAAGAAGATAACGGCTGACACATGACTCTAATACTTTAATAAATGACAGGAAAACACTGGAAGGTGGTTCTTGTAGTCAGGCTAACAGATGCTGGGATAATGGTACAGCTAGATGTACTTAGTTTTATTTATTTTTGTTTAGGGTACTGGTGGCTACACCAAAAATATCTTTTTACATGTATAACCTTGTTAAAACTGAATTATATGCTTGGTACAACAGCAAGAATCAATAGATGCAAACATACCCAAAAATATTAAAAGTGTGGCAAACAGGGCCTCAAAAATAATTAACATTTATTCAAATATGAACTCATCTGGCAGTATACTCCATCTTTAGTTAAGTGTAACTTAAATGGTAAGGACTATACACAAAAAAAAAAGAAAGCCATTTAATTAAGAATGTATCATGATATATAATTAACATGGTTCATTGCCTTATTTCCTGCTAACCAAAGGGTAAAAAGGTTACAGTGTTGTTTTAAATGTAATGGAGATGCAATATGAATCCGATTGTTTAGCCTACAGCCTTTGTTGAGCTTTGATTTACACAGCTATTAACCTTCAAAGTTCAACAGCGATGTAACAAAAGGTTCATCAACCTGCAACTACAGGTTTTGGTTTAGTGTTCATGTTTGTGTGGATGTAGTTACTGTAACCAGTACTGGTACATAAGTTGGTTTTGGTTTCCTGTACTGTAGCAGATGAGAATTGTCATGTGCTATACTCAAGACCTGGTGCTACAGCTTCTATATAAAGATGCAGCATGTTTCTCTACAGAGAGAACAGAATTCATCTCTTTTAAATAGTTCAAGTGAAGCCAGAACTGTTGCTACTCAGAAAGAATATGTGGATAGTCCTTTATCAGAGTTGGAAATCATCCATAAATGTATAGAAATCATATTAGAATTGTACCTTTTTTCTCAGCTTATTTTGAGGGGAAGGGAGTGCCCAATGGCTTTCAGTTGTTTAAGAAATATAAGGTGACGTTGCCATCATCTGCTTGAGAAATGGTATGAAGTCTTTCTAAAAACAGTTTTGATTTAGACTACTTGTTCTGGATTTGCTAAAACTACAAGAGGAAATTAAACAACACAAGTTGTTGTTAATGCAGTTCCATCCACATGATTTGGAATACCTTCAGATTTTGAGTAGGTTATTATGAGATTTTTATTCCCGAAATGAAACTTATGAAAAGTTTTTTGGAGACAAGTGTGACTTCAAAGTAGGATATTTTTTTCTTGAAAAAATAATAGTTCATGCTGTGATGGCTATAGCAATATAAAGAGTAACAGCAATTTTTTACACAGTAATAACTGTGAAGCTAGCAATGTGATTGATTAATCATAATGATCTTGTTATTAAAACTGCTAATTGAAATATCAGCATGAAATATAATACTTTTATCAGCTGAAATGATGGACGCACCACTCACCCCCACAATGTTCCAAGCCCATCATAATATGCATGTGCAAATGAGCATCAACACGACTTATCTGAGTGACTGACCATAGACACAGAGAAAAATAGGCATGGGGTGTGGAGAAGAAAGGAACTAAATGCAAACAAATAAACTGGAAAATCTAATGCCAGAAAAAGGAGTTCCATCAAAGCAAGTATCCAGCAGCCTAAGACATCAGGCGTCTATGCATTGTGACTGCTATCTTAACAATGTTTTAATGTGTCTGCAAATGCTCCTGATAAATATGAATGCTCACTTCTCAGTTTAGGTTTATTTTATGTTCTGACTTGGTTCATTGATTTCCATATATATATATATATATATATATATATATATATATATATATATATATACATATATATATATATATATATATATATATATATATATATATATATATATGTATATGAACACTACTAATATTAACTTCATACAGTACAGGACCATCTGGCACATTATACAATATCTTCCCTGCTCAGTCTCGTACTGAATCAGCCCTTTTCCCCACTTAGCCACAACTCAAAACCATAACCCCTCTTTTTGCTCCTTTTTTCTTTTCATTCTCCATTTAACATCGTTTGGGTATATTGCAAGTACACAATGTTAATGGATATCTACACATCTATCCTTTTATTTCCTATGATGTGATACTGTATGAAATAATTGTTTTCAGATTAAAATAGTACTGTTTTATACAGCTCTTTATTGTACTTAATGGCTGTGGCCAACTGGGCTAAGCCTAAAAAATGGTCCAGTTGGATTATTGTTCTAGACTAGTTAACAAAGGCTTAATAAAAATAAATAAATAAATAAGACTGGACCCAACCCAGTTTCATTTCGTAAAGGGCAGATCATGGCTACTCAACCTGGTGGACTTCTTTGAGAAGGTCGCCAAAGCAATGGATGAGTGCAGAATCATTCACACTATCTACCTTGACCTGGCCAATGCATTTGACACAATACACCACTCAGGCATTGTTGACAAACTTAAGAGGTTTGGTACAAACCCGTATGTTACCTGGTGGATAGATAACTGGCTCACAGACAGGACCCAGGAAGTTAGAATTGGGGAGTCCACCTCTACAAAGAGTCCAGTCACAAGTGGAGTCTCTCAGGGACCATTCCTTGGACTGCTCTTTTTTGGCATTTACTTCTCAGAAGTCAAGGCCAATGTCAGTGGTCTCTGGCTGACTAAATTTACAGATGATTGCAAATTAGGACCTGTCATTGAATCTCACACTGACACAAATGTTCTCCAGGAGGGGCTGACATAGACAAACAACTGGTGTCAGAGTCATGGACTAAAAATAAATGCCAATAAATGCATAATAGTATCCTTTGGGAAGTCATCCATCCCTAGTTACTATCATACTGACAACACACCCCTTAAAGGTGACCCAATAGTCAGGGACTTGGGAAACACATAGATAGTAATCTATCCTTTGATCATCACGTGTCTACAGTGGTGAGGAAATCATTCTATGTTGTGCAACTTATGAAGAAAGTTATGGCATCTAAGTCCAAGGAAATCATTGTTCCACTGTATTCAGCATTCATCAGACCTATCATTGATTACAATGCCCCCTTTGTTATGTACCTATCCAGGCATATCCAACAACTGGAACGTCCACAGAGATTCCTCACTAAAAGAATACAGGGCATAAGTAATATGTCCTATGCAGACTGCCTCAAGGCCCTATCACTGTATTATGTCTCCTACAGGTTTTTAATGGGAGATCTATGCCTGGCATACAGGGCATTGTCAGACCCCACTCTGATGGATCTCCTTCATATCCACAAAACAAACAGTACCAGAATTACTGTTCTAAACACTTAAACATTGCCAGTGATATAAATAGGACCTGCTGGAGAGATAGGTATGTATCACAGAGACACCCTGTCTGTGGAACAGGCTCCCCATCCATGTGAAGCAGAGTTCCTCCCTAATCCAATTCAAGTGCAACTTGGACAATTGGATGGGAAACCAGAAATTCATCCCTATGTCTCTGACGCAAACAGGTAACCTGTAAATGGTTCATCTCCCAGGCCCATTCTTATACTTATCAAGGGTATCAGAATTTGTCATTGATTTGGTCATTAGCCACATATGAACCTATGAGCCTATGAAGTGAAAAAAAAACAATAACTTATTATTTTTGTCAGACAAGACCATGTCTATATAAAGCATTTTACTCTTTTTTTCATTTTTATCCTATAGGAATGTTCATATATTCTCACCTCAGTTCCCTTTCCATTTTTGCCCCTAT
Organism: Protopterus annectens; assembly: GCF_019279795.1. Lineage (NCBI taxonomy): Eukaryota > Metazoa > Chordata > Ceratodontiformes > Protopteridae > Protopterus > Protopterus annectens. The sequence goes on from NC_056739.1 coordinate 181,660,617, forward strand.
AAAACAACCACATGATAGGCAACTTGCAATGTAAGCTATTCATTATAATGTCCCTTACATGTGATTACTCTGGGATGCCCAAGAACTGTAATATTGGGTACCACATTAGCAAATCTGCACTGCTTACAGGTACCACTTTTGAACAGTTTACCAGTTATTTGTTCTTTTGCATTTACCATTAATTTTGCTTTCATATTCCTTCCTGTCTCATACATCTCACCCAAACTATTTTTTTATTCTAAATGGCAATAATCAAATTAAATTTTCTAACAAAAACTTATTTTTATAATATTATATTTATTACAAAATGGAATAAACAGATAATTTACAAAATTATCTTCTTCCATAGTAAAAGGTCTCCTCAAACATTATTTGTCTTATTGTCACCCTTTTTATTAAATATATTTTTCTTCCTATCATTCCAAATAGGTTGAAAATCCATACTTCTGTGATCAGTTTCTTCAGAAATATTATCCATATGGGAAAACTCCTTCTAAAATGTGGTTTTTCAGATTTTCCACCTTCATTAAATTTTTTTTTTATCATCAGTGATTGGCCTTAATAATCTTATTATTTAACCCTTAACAAAGCTCTTCTTTTGTCACAGTGAGTAATCACATGAAAAATGTAAACAGCTATTTGAAAATGTTTGCTTCCAAAATGTTATGCAAATGAATCCTTTATTATATGTATCTTTATACACCCTTATATAAAAAATTACATTAACATTTTCAAATTTATAGGTGAATGTTAAGAATCTATTAGGGGATTCATGATACTTTACCAATTATTGATATTGAGTTACATTCACCTTCAACAAATAAACATATCATTAAATAAATGCAGATACAATTTCAGAAATGTGGCAGAAATAGATTCCATATCTATTTATAGATAGATGTGGTGAGATTTTGATTTGTTTTTATTCTGATGAAGTCCTTGATGAAAAGGGGACAAAAGTGTTAAACAGCCTTTATCTTGGCATTGGTCTCATCAGAATGTCCACTACTTCAAGACCTGTTCTATCAAGAAGGTCAATCCACTAGAAACACTGGTTTGGATTTGGTCCTTATAGCTACCCCACTTTTTTGTTGAAAGTATTCACCTTCAGAAATAGGAAATTGTTTTTCAAAGGTATTTCCATAAATAAATTAATCTGCTAAATATCTAATTTAAACAAATTTTTCAAATACTTCAGTAAGCCATGACAGTTCTATATTATGAGGAATTGATATAATACTGTAATGTCTACTGTAATTCATTTAACTTCCATATCAAAAGACACTTATCCCAAAGATTCTAAAAATGCCACAGATCTCTAAGCACATATGGGATGTTCACAAAACAGTGCTTAAGCCTTCCATCCGCAAATGTTCTAAAAGGTTCAGTGAAAGTACCAGGTGATGACACAATAGGTCTAAAGGGAAATAAAATATCACTGTGAAAGGTACCATAAGTCTAATACCACACCAACAAAAAAACAAGGGACTTAGTAGTGTCAACATGAAGGCTGTTTAATGGTTCATTTAGTCTTTTTATTCACTTTTTATCCACGACTTAATCAGATTAAAAAATACAAATTCCGCTAGACAGACAGATAGATAGATGTTAATTAGAAACACATAGTAACAAAACTAAAATCTGTAAAACGGAACCAGTCCTAACACACTTGTTGAGACCTGGCAACATCATAGCATTTAACTTAATTTGCTACGCCAATTCCTTTTATAATAAATTAATTTTCTAGTCACCATATCTAGAATCCATTCTAACCATAGCAACAATAAAAAAATAATAAAATGAATGCATTTGTGAATGTTTAAATAAAGCATTTTTGTTGTCCATGTGCTTCATAGCTAACATGTTAATATATGAGGTTTGGGAACAAACCAATTTCTCCAGGGACATATTTGGGTGAGGGTCAGGCAGGAATAATAATGGGAGTTAAGATGGTAGTGGAAGAAAGTGTTGTGGGGATGGAAGGGTTAAAATTGGGAAAGTAGGAAGGCTGAGAGGAAATGAGGTAAGTGCAAGGAGGGGCTTAATTGGTTTTGTCTGAGTGTAATTGGGTAAGGGATTAGATTTTGGTGTAGACTTTCTGCAGTAAGTGCAATGTCCCTGATGACCTCTTGGTACTTTTGGGTGCAGGTAGGTCTTGGAAGCAGTGTTACAGTTAGTTGTGTGTTGTGGTTCTATATCTATTTTAGATTAGACTACAAAACTAAGAATTTTTGTGAAGAAAGATATTTGAAGACCGATTTCAACAGAGGGCTTTTGTGATTTAGTGTTTGAATTGCAAAACAACTTTGATTTTTCTCTTTAAGCTAAAGATCAAATGTGACAAATCAGTTAAATGTGTTAGTTTCCATTTTCTTTTAAAGCTTCTTGTATTGCAAATCTTTGTACTGCAGTGCAAAGAGCAAGAAATGAAGGCTGTAATTTATAATGAACGAAATTGTATGGGTGAATCAGAATTCCTAGTGCAGCAATACCTCACAGTGAACACTCCAAAAAAACATAGTTATAATTTAATTACTTTTAAGTATTTTGGGAAAGTGGTTTCCTAAGGATTAGTTGCAATTGCTTTGGGTCACTTGGTTATTGATTTTAGTTGTATTGTCTTTTACAAGATGGTGGTGGGGCTTTGTGAAGCAGTTCTTACTTGAGTAGCAACATTTATTTATAGGTTATCATTTAATTTGTGAAACGGTTGATCTGGATTTTAAGTATTTATAAAGGACTTTATTATCTAGACATGTTTTAATTTTGAATAGTTAATGATTTTGTATGTTGTCTTTTAGTCTTTTTGCATTATGAATCAAACTTGTTCATGATTGATGAATCTAAAATGCTGACGTATGAAATGGTAAATATGATTAAAGTCTTCAAATGAAGTATAGTTCATACTGTTTATTAAAGGAGGTAATTCTTTGTATGCAGCTAGGAGTGGAGTGTTTAATTTTGTTCAGAACTGCTTGTTGTAATAAAGAATAAGGTTTCAGTTGGGGGTGTCTTTTTTGTGGGTAGAAGGGAAGATTGGGGGATTCATTTTCCAATTAATGTACATGTATTGTGTCAGTGGCACACACAATTTCCTGATTCAGCAGATGCAGTCGAATTAATAAATGGGTCTTCTGAGGGATTTTCTATTAAATCAGGTGTGGGGAGGGTGGTGTCAACTTGAAGGAATGTACGTTCCTTGCAGGGAAAGAAAGAGAGTTTGGAAGGCTTGGTTGAGAAGGAATGGCAGGTGGGTAGGTTATTGGGTCTGTTTGATATTCATCCCTTTAACAGTTTTAAAGTTTCTTCATTGAGGTTGGTTCCTAGGAAGTCGGCAGGGAATTTCATTTGATTCACCACTGGCCTTTTTCCGAGAATTCTGTGTATGATTTTATTTCGGGAGATGACATAAAAGTCAGTTCTGCATCTTTGGATGATGCAGTGCAGGTCATTTGGGAGTTTACAGAACCATGGTTGGTGAAGGTACAGTAGATACTGAATATGTTTTTTGTTTATTACTGGTTTGGGAGGAAGAGTGGCCATTGTTGGTCAGGGTAGTTGGGTTTAAGTTTTACTTTGACAAGGCTATGCCGATGGGATGCTCGGTGGCCTGAGCTACTCTGAGAGGTTTAGCACTGCTCTCTATTAGATTTGGCAGCAGCCAGGAGGCAGTACATTATCTGGATGACTTCTTAAGGCTAGGTGAATGATTTGATGGAGCATTGGAAGGTATGAGGGGGTTTTTAGGGATGTGTGAGGAACTGGGTGTTCTATTGGCTAGGCAGAAGTTAGAAAGCTCAAGCAAGGCATTGTTTTCTGGGATTGCTAGTGGATGCAGGCCATGGTTTATTTTGTTTACCAGATGTGAAGGTAACATGTCTGAAAGGAAGATTCAGTGGGAAATCCAAGGACAAGATGCAGATTAAGGATGTCATGGAGCTCTTTAAGTTTGCATGTCGGCAGTTCACCTGGGTAATTCCTTTTGTGGGTTTGTGACTCTTTTTGTTGAATGGGGGAAAGCAAACCCCATTGAGTGAGGGTTAATAAGTTTTTGCATGCTGATTTAGCATTGTGGTTGTCTTTTTGGAGCAATTTAATGTTATGGCTTTGGGTAGGCAGGTTGGGTTGTTTAAGGAGATTTGTGATTGTATACAGATGCAGCAGGAAGTATTCGGATATAGGCATATTTTGGGGGGAATGGTTTGTGGCTCACTGGCAAGCCGGATGGAAGGATCACTGGAGGAAGGATGTTGACTGCTTGGAATTTGTTCCAATTTAGCTTGTGTTGAAGGTCTAGCATGAGAAGTTGTGGGGGAAAAGGGTTAATTTTCATTTGAACAAAATGGCAGTGGTACGAGCAGGTGGTGTTGCCAGATGAGGTGTGTCAGGTTGGGTTGTAAGGGTCTATATTATAAAAACAAACACTTAAAATGCCGAGCACCAGTTTATCAACACGTATTAAGCAAACGATCTTATAAGTGAAAGCTCTAAAGATCAAAAATTTTAAGTTCAAAATGTCATAGTTGGCCAACACACGCAAATGGCAAATGTAGCAGTGACGTAAAGATGTATACATTATGAATTATGGATGTTTACCTTAATTTTAGTGTGATCTCGAAGTTGGTATATATAAATAGAAGGGGGTGTAGGGGGCCCCCCTGCAAAAATTAGAGAAAAATTAGTGTATGTGTGTTAACTGGTTTGTGTTTCGGGAAAGTGCCATTTTGGTCAAGTGTAATTTTGGAGATTTATTGTTGGCAATTGGTATGGTTACTTCATTTACTTTACAGACAGGAAGGATTGTAGCGTATATATTTAGGGTGTTTGTTACAAGTGAAATTTGCTGTGTTTGCATTTCATGTTCAATGTGGCAGTGGGGGATTGGTGTTGGACAACTAAAATATTTTGACTATGTTGGTTTTAACTTTGTTAGCTTTTGCTTTTAAGAGTGTTTGCTTAAAACGTGTCGATAAAGATGCGTTTGACATTTTAAGCATTCATTCTTATAATATAGACACAGTTGGAAGGATCAGATGCTTGGTACCATGCTTTTTGGATGTATTATGGAGCTTCTAGGATGTCAGAGTTGTTTTGGTTGCTAGTTTGGCAGGATGTTTCAGTGTTTTCTGCTTCTGTGCATATTTCATTGTGATGATCTAAAACAGATCAGTTGGAGAAGGCCTGGCAGATAGTATTGGGAAAGGACAGGAATGATTGGCTGTGTTAGGTGGGTTGTGCTAAGATGTTGCTGTGGTCTCATTTTGGGAGTCCTCAGGGCTTCATTTTGATCAGTAAGGGGCAAGGTGATGATGTGTAATCAGTTTGTATATATGATGGGGAGATCTTTTCAGTGTTGGTTTTATGGGAGAGAGGTTTGCCACTCATTCTTTGTGCATTGGAATGGTATCGGATTTAGCTTGGGAAGGCAGATTAATTGAAGTCATTAAGAGGGAGGGTTGTTGGTCATCTAATGCTTTCTTGTCTAATATTAGATAATTGGGTATGGTGACTGGCTTAGTATTAAATTAATTTTCTAGGAAAGGAAATCTCATTTTGGTCATTCTTATATGTACTGGGTGGCAAAAGGGGGCTGCAGTTAAGCTGGATGGCACGCAGTTGGATTGGCATTGTTTTGTGTGGCATTGGTCTCCTTGGAGTCCTGGTGGTATATTTGTCTGGGAATAATTCTGAAGATACAGTTGGTAGCTAGGATAAGTGAGGATCTGTTTATTTTAAAGAGGTTATACCTAGGTATGTGTATTGTGTGGTCAGAGGTATTACCAATGTTAGTTTGGCTTGGGAGAGGGCTAATTGATTTGTTAATTTTTGGCTAGTTAGGCAACTGGCGGCTTTGGGTATATGATAGGGCATTGGGATGTCAATGATAGGGATCCAGTTTGGTTCAGAGAGGATGGGGTACACCTGAATGATTTTGGTGGCACCTCTTTAATGTGCACTTAGGTTTGTTTTGGAGGATTTTCTGAAGGTTTTAGAGTGAATGAGGGAAACAGCCTGTGTCAGGCTGGTTGGCAGACAAGAAGGGCAAGTTTGACTCTCTTCTGTTCCCCCTCTGGTGTTGGATGTTTAATTCAATGAGTTGGGGAATGAAAGTGAGCAGTTGGATGCTGCTTGATAAGTAAAAGCAAGTGAGTAGAGGTGAGAACATTGCTTTTTGGTTAGGGTGAGTAGGGGTTATGCTGCCTAGTAAATGGTTATATGGATGTTTATGCTGTGATAAATAAATTAAAATATTGTTCAATAAAATTATGTTTATGGAAGTTTAATAAAGGTCGTCAAATGTCATTTGGTGTGGTGTGTTTATTGAAGGAGGCTGGGACAAATACATTTCAGCAAAGGTCTCTCAGTTTTCCTGACACAATAACTTGTGCAAGAGAGGCAAATAGTAATACAGAATACTCCTTTGGTATGACAATTCAGAAAAGCAGAGGCTGGTTTAGTTTTACAGATTAGAAGCAATAGATTTAACTTTGTTACAATGTAATTTTAAGATAGCTAACTCACTATAAGCTGCTGATTGTGCGTTTAGATTGTTAGGGAAATTCTACATTTGGAGACTCCCTGGCACTTGTTTTTGAGGAAAAAGCAAGGACCATCACCAAGCCAACAAGCTGGAAAAATTTATATCTCACCAGCTTCTTCTCAAATATATTTATTTGCTCACTAAACTTCAGTTTGTGCTGTTTACTGCAAAACTATAAAGATATAAAAATTTAAGTAGATAACTTTTTTTATTTATATGCTAAAAAACAACAATGTAAAATGTTTTTTGGGTTTTATCATGTGTGATTTTATAAATGTGATATGACTGAAAACATGGTTATGTAATGTATAATGTAATGACATCATGTGACAATAGGAGTTATAAACAGAATTTTTGCAAGTTGGTTGTGTTTGTTCTAAAAAAGTTTGATATTTAATAAGATGAAAGGGATTAATTTGTTATAACAGTTTCTTGATAAGTTCAGCGGTTGAAGTAGTTTATTTTGTTCTTTAACAAATCCATACATAATATTTACACAAGTTGGAGAAATATAAGAAATGCCATGACAATACATATTTTACACACTTCATACCTTTTCATACATGATACTTAATTTACATGTCCTTGTATAGAAGTAGAAAGGTTAATGTTAGTATGCTTACAGCAATATATAAATGAAAATATATTTTACTGATTTGCACATCAGTTCAGCTATAACAAGTGTGTATAGAAAAATGTGTGTAACAAAGGGAAAGACAAAGGGAAAGATGAGAAACATACTTTTGAGGAAATAAAGCTAAAGATAGCAGAATACAAATAATAGAAAATATCTGTATCAAGTAGTAGAATTGAATAGATTAGTAGGAATTATGTATGTATCAATTCAAACAAAGGCCCCGATTTCAAAAGACTTGCTCTCAGTGTAAATGACCACTTACATTGAGAGCAGGCTGAGAGCAGGTGTTTTGGAATTTGGTCCCTGTAGTAAGCCTGGTCATAGATAGGCCTTACCCTGAAAGAAGTCATTCACACCAAGGGTAAGTCTTTCAGAATCAGGGCAGACTTACACTGAGAGCAACTCTTTTGGAATTTGGCCCAAGGAGTAGTATGAAATTATAGTTGCAGAGATGTATTATAGATGGGGCTGGGTGTGGTGATGGATTAGATATATCCTTTGGGTAATCTGCTATCTGAGTAGTACAAATTAGTTGAGATGTAGAGTTAGTGGCAATTGTATGTTACTGAATTTCATAAAAAGATTGGTGACAGGTATACAGGTTTGGTAGATGATTAGTTTGCAAATGTATTCTTTCGCTGAGGAATATTTATTTATTTTATTTAATATTTGTTAACTGGGAAAGTCCGACTTGGAATGAAGACAATTTTCAGCAGAGGCCCGGGGAGAAATGCTCCAGATGCATGTCGTTATAACGTGGGAGGAAACCAGAGCACCCAAGGGAAACCCACATGAATGCAAGGAGGACATGCAGACTCCACACAGAAGATACTCCAGCCGAGAATCAAACCGGAGAACCTCTTGCTCTGAGGTGACAATGCTTCTGCTACACCACTGTGTGCCATCCAATATGTATCCTATGTATCCCTCTGTCTTATGTGAAAGTGAAGGCACAAATGGCCACAATTATATTTCAAGCAGCTGCTGTCACACATATATATACAGATTACCCCATGACCTCTGCCCCAAAAGGCAGACACTTTCTGTGTACCCCTCTCTTGTTAGACTACAATGAAACTAAAAGAAAATATAGAATACAATAATATACTTCATTCTGCTGCTGTCAGATGGATATAAACTGCGTTCCATCTTACTGCTATCCCTAAAAGATAGCCACCTGTATATTAATTTGATGTCTGACTGTGAAGAAAGTAAAAAAAAGATGATCACAATAATCTATTTCAACTTCTTGCTCCCAAATAATACAATGCCCCTAGACAAACTATAGTGACCATCTGTGCACACCTATTTAGTTTGTGAAGAAACTTAAAAAATAATGGCCACACATTCCCCAGTCTGGAAACAAGCCATAGTGACCTTATGTGCACAACTCAAGCTACAGCAACCTGTGCACACCTTTGGGCAGGGCTTATGTTAGATTTGGTTGGGCCAGGGTAGATGCCACTTCTAAGTTTGTTTCAAAATGTATCTTACAGACTAGGATATGGAGGGGCACCAGAGTCCTGATGCTCCCAGGGCCTGGATGTTCAAAAATGTATTATTAACTGTTCTTTTTATTTTTGTCACCACTACTCAAAAGAGTTATGCCTGTGCCCCAGCAATATAGTGTCTACAGAAAAAAAATCATCATTGATATTATGTTTTGTGCACATGTGCGTATATACACACACACACACACACACACACACACACACACACACACACACACACACACACACACACACACACACACACACACTGACCCTGACAAGCCAGGTCTATTACATCATTCGCTGATTTTTTGCACACACACACACACACACACACACACACACACACACACACACACACACACACACACACACACACACACAGGCGTGCGCACAAATTCTGAGTCAGACTGTGTCAAAGTTAAAAAAGAAAAGCCAGCACTAAACTCCTGGAGTCAGGCAATCTTCATTTAATGTCCAAATTCAAAACAGCAACATAACATAACCGTACACCAACATGGTTGTACCGGTTTCGGTAAATCCTTCATCAGCAACCAAACATGATGTACAAAATAAAGACAAAAACTAATTTCCTGTCTTGCAACTTATATAAACTTCATATAGGAAGCATGGAGCACCCTCTAGTGCATCAATAAAATAGTGCACTAGTTCAGAAATACATGAAATGTGTTACAAATGAACCCAGTTGTCCCAATTATATAAATGAGTATATAAACCCAAATATAACAACAAAAATATAACAACAACTATATGAATTGGATGCCTCAAAAATGATCATTCAAGCCAGGGGAAAACAGAGTCCCTAGTTTGATGATCCACATTTTCTCTTTATAAGTGAGCTTATCATGTAGAACATGGGATTGTACGTCTGTCCTTAATGTGATCAATGACCATAAAACAAAACTTGCCAGTAGGGTGTTTAGAAATGTGTTTATATAATGAACCGGACCCCTTTTTGTTTTTAATATCACTAAGATGTTCCCCTATCCTCACTTTAAAAGGACGGAAAGCTTGTCCAACATAGAAAGCCCGACAATTGCACTGGGCCAAATAAATCACCCAAGATGTACTGCAATTGGCAAAACATAATATATCATAAACTTGTGGACAATTTTGTGAAGAAAAAGTCCGACATTTCAACACCCTAGGGCAGTAGGTACAATGACCACATGGATAGCATCCAAAAACAGGGCCTGTAAAAAGGTGAGCTTGAGTAATGGAACATGTATCTCTGTAATAAACCTTCTTGTAATGACTAAAAAGAGAGCCCAAAGACCGCCCTTTCCGAAATGAGTAATGACACTGGTCCCCTACATATTTCTCTAAGACATTATCCGATTTTAACAGATACCAATACTTATGGATAATGTTCATGAATCCAACTGTATTCCTCCCATAAGTTGTAACCAATCTAAGCAAATCAGACTTGACATGATCCTGATTTTGATAGAATAATAAATCAGTTCTATCTTGCTGATTTGCAAAACGATTGGCCCTCGTGATGTCACCCCCTACATAACCCCTACTTTTAAACCTGGTGATAAGATCCCTCCTGTGATGGTCGTATGTGGAGGAACTGGAACAAATCCTTCTGACACGAAGGGATTGGGACTTGGGGATGTTCTTGATGACATGCTTGGGGTGGAAACTAGTGGCATGTAATAAGGTATTGAATTGAGGAAATTTTCTAAGTATCTCACTCTCAAGAGTGTTGGTGTCCGTTCATTTTACCAAAACATCCAAAAATGTAATTTCAGATCTAGAAAATGGCAAATTAAACTCAATCCCCCATATATTGCCATTTAGATACTCAAGGAATTCAAAAAGGAATTCCTCACTAGCTCTCCACACCATCCAGCAGTCATCAAGATACCTCCTCCAAATATCCATCGCTTTAATATAGATATTGTGACTGATGTCATAAATTACCTGGTCCTCCACATACGCCATAAATAAGTCTGCATAAATGGGGGCAAAAGAAGCCCCCATAGCAGTGCCCTGTGGCTGCCAAAAACATCTGTCCTTAAAAAAGAACACATTGTGAATCAGGACCTGTTCAGTCATGCATACCAAGAGGGTATTAAAACCAGGCTTATAGATATTATCCTTATCCAACCAATATTGCAGGGCCAAAAGTCCTGCCCAATGGGGAATACTGGTATATAGGGAGGTGACATCCAAGGTGCATAAAATCCAATGGGACTCTAGTTGGGTCTCAGAGATAATAGATAGGAACTGTGTAGTATCTTGAATTCTAGAACGTATGTGTGCCAAAAGTGGTTTTAGATACGGTCTCCCGGGTGGCCTTGTGGGATCTTTGTGGATCTTTGGGAGAAAATAGATATATTGCCTGCTAGGAAAATCAACCTTGAGTTGATGACACACTTCATCATTAATAATGCCCTCCTCTGTAGCCAAATCCAAAAACTTGTCGACATCCTTTTTAAATTGCAAAGTGGGATCCACCTGCATTTCCTGATAATGATTATGGTTAGATAACTGACGATCAGCTTCAGCTTCATAGTCCCCCAGATCCTGGACCACCACTGCTCCACCCTTGTCCACTGAAAGAACAACAATGTCTTTGTTGTTAATCAGTTTCTCCAAACACATTCTCTGATTTTTGTTCAGATTATCTTTAAGCCTGTCCTGTTTATGTAAATACAAATGTAAATCCTTGAGGACAGCATTTTGAAATGTTTGGACAATGGGTTGCATAGGTGGCCTGAACCTGGAGGCATGGAAGCGAAATTCCCTAACCTCAGAGGCATCACAATCAGTCCCATGAAAAAAGCATTTCAAATTCAAATTTTGACAGAATTTAACCACATCTTCAGCAAAACGATGTTCTTGGACAAAAAAACCCAGGGACAAAACTTAATCCTTTACTCAATATATCAACTTGTTGGTCATCCAATACCACTGAGGAAATATTATGCACATTATTAACATTGGATACTAAATCCTGGTCATCTGTTGAAGGATGTCCCCCAGCCCATCTGGATTTGTGATGCCTCCTACCCCCTCGTCTCTGGGACTTGTGCCTAAAGGGGTCTTTCCAATAAAGCCTCTGTCCAAATTATTCCTCTTGGAAACAGGAGAAATGCTGATATGAGTATCCTCCCATTCAGTATTGGAGGATGAGTCATCACCAGATGGCGTAGACTCCCTGCTCCTTTTCTTCAGAATAGATTTAGGCCGAATAACTTTCATTCTCTTAGATGAATCTATAGGCATATCAAATTTGACCGTAGGTCACAAATCAAATGGCTTCCCCCTGTCATAGTCCTCCACATCCCTATTAAATTTCTTGACCTTCCTATCCTTCAAACCTAAATCCAAAGTTGCCAATTCCTTGCCAAGTTTTCCAATATTATCTTTATAGCAAGGAAGTGCAGAAAACACCTCCACAGTTTTACTAATCTGTGATACATTGGCAATTTGCTGTTCAACCTTTCTCTCATAAAAACTACTCAAAAGATCAAGAAAAGTCATATAAACATTTTGTTGGGCCTCGGCCCATTGTGTGAGAAGACATTCGTCCGGTTCAGCCACCATGGGTTGAATCCTAACCCTAAGTCCCCTAGGAACTATTTTTCTACATTGATAAGCCGGAAATAATTTTAAATGCCAAACATTTTTACGAAGAGAAATGAGGTCCTTGGTCAATTTAGCGAAAGCTAAATTGCAATCCTGAATGAGATCCCGGACACCCGGAACAACATCCCCTGAACCCAAAGCTAGGCCAAAAATACCCAGATCCTCAGAGTCTGAAGCCAAACCTTTAATTAAATTTGCTAATTCCATCCCTGGCCAAAAATGAACACAAATTCAGTATCAAATACAAAGATATGTGTAACAAATGTGAAAAATATAGGTTCCACACTGAATATATTACATGAACAAATGGTTGGACAATCAGTATGCTAAATGCATAATTCATGTAACCAACCTTAAATCTTAAATACACTCCAAATTAGGTGAAACCATATGGCCACCTTATTATTATACTTCAAAAACCACAAGGGAACCATATATAATCACAGATATCAAAAATATCAAAACTCAAGGCCCCTATAGAATACTATTATAGCCAACAAGCTTATAAAAAAGCCTGACTTGAGCCTACAAAAAGCTCACACTACGTAATCAAAAAGGGGCCATAAATATATGCATATTGAATCCCAAATATAAAAAAACATATGAGTGTCCTTGGCCAGTGGTGAAAAAGCAAAAAAAACAAAGAAATTTAAATAAATTAAATATGTTCAGAAGGGCTGTCCTGGTGTCCGGAATAATGAAATAAAAATTGTCCAAATCTGCTAATAATAAACCAAAATAATTTTTTGAAACCAAAAAAATATTTTGGATGGACCAAATAAATCCTGCAGAAATAACCCCCAAGGTATGGTATATCACATAACATATACCATCAAAAAAGAAAAAAGAAAAAAGAAAAAATTCTAAACCTACAAAAAAGCCCAGAGACAAAAAAAAAAGGGGGGGGCAAAAGACTTCCACCCTTGTAACCCACTAAATCCACACTACCAATTACAGAGAAGGGAAATAATGCATATAAAATGTATATCAAAGTACATGTAAACTCAAAAGCCCACCAACTTGACATATAATAAGCTGTTCAACCTGTAAAAAACTGTTATAGAGGCCAGCTTTTGGAAGTAAACCAAATGAAACTAACCAAAAATTTTTGGCCCACAACAACACTTATGTAAAAAATAAACTGAGGCCTAAATACAGATCAGAAGAACAGACATATAACATATCTGAAAGATATATACGGCTCATAACCTGTCCATATTAATAATAATAATGGCAATACATGACACAAGAATGCAAATATGTTTAAAAACAACCAACATATCAGATTGAACAATTATCTAAACTTGTCATCGATATGATACCATACAAGATATCTAAAAATTGATAAACATAAAATAATAAACATTGGCAGATACTTGCAAAAATATAGTCCTCATGAAATGTGCTGCCAAACAAAAAAGAAAAAATGTGTCACTTTAAATCCTCAGTTCAAACAACCACAAGGTCCCAATATGAACCCAGATCCAACTGGGAACATCCAAACAGAAACTAAGGACCTTGAAAAAGGAAGGATCTGCATCCAAAACACCAAACGACCATCATTCCACCGTATTATAGGGCACTCTAAAGCTTTCTGATCCAAATATCCAACGCCATCCAGGGGAAGCCATCAGCAAGAGACAAAAACCTTCAATACGTCCAAAACCTCCTCCTGCATGAAAGGCTGGTGCACGGCTTAAAAAACCAAACCAAAGTTAAAAAAGAAAAGCCAGCACTAAACTCCTGGAATCAGGCAATCTTCATTTAATGTCCAAATTCAAGACAGCAACATAACATAACCATACTTGACTGTGCCAAGCCTGGCCGTTTACAAGATGTTCAAACATATCCACACACTGCATGCCTACATACAGGCAAACTGGAAGAGTGCCAGTTCACCTATGGCATGTCTTTGTGTTTTGGAGGAAGCCAAAGCATGTGGATAAACCCACAGAGGGACAAGGAAGCCATTCAGCTTCCACAGCAAAGAAGCCAAAATCAAAATCTCAACCAAATCAAAGTACTACAAGATGATAGTTCTACTCATTGCTGCCACTGTGCCAATAAGTAGTTGCTTTTTTCACACATTCTGCTCTTATTCATTTATTTATTTGTTTATTGACATTTGATTACTGGGAAGGTCTGACTGGGTAGAAGCCCATTTTCAGTGTAGGCCTGAGGAGAAAAGCTGCAAATTATAACAAAACATTTTAAGAACATGAAATAGTGCCCCTTATGCAGTATGCTAATGTCTGTGATGTAAAGTGAAAGAAATTGCAGCCAACGTGCCACTCATAAATGCACTGGAAACTCAGACCCTGAGCACATGCAATCATACTAGTATTACACTCATTTCAGCAAATACAGTACATTATATGACAATACTTTTTCCACGCCAGATTGATGACTGTTTTTAGCAATGGTCAAACAATAGTAGGAGTAAGTCACTTTTATCCACAGACAGCCTGCATACCCATCAATTACAATTATTTTAACAACTTTGTATACTTCAGATATCTTATTGCAGTTAAACAACACCAATAACAATTGCAATAATGTACTTCGTTTTTTTCACAAACACACAGTAAAGTATTCTGTCTTACTTCACACAAATATATACTAGTCCTACATAACCAGACTAGTGAATGTTTAAATTGAACAAATAGCAAGACGGTTAGGTAGTTTTATCCACAGTCATAGCCCCACCCCTGTCCAACAGTTTATACCCACTTTTCTGTACAATTCAGTCCTGCACATCCCAAGCTTGTTTACATACTGTCTGTCCCTCTTTGTGCTCCCTTTTTCACCAGTTTTCTATCTCCCCATTTTCTTTTCTTTAAAAGAAATTAGTGCGGGGGTTAGTGGGAGTAAGCACTTTTAAGCAGTAGTAAGCGGGTTTAAGTGAGTGTGCACATGTGTGCTCTTAGCTAAGCATCACTAAGCAACGCGCAAACCCGCACAAACCTGCTTACAACTGCTTAAAAGTGCCTTAGTCACTCTATGGCAGGGCCCTTGTTCTGATGAACAGCAAAAGAAAAAACCTCTGCCAGTCTCGAACCCCAGACCATTGACACAATAGACTGCATGAATTACCACTAAGCCACAGCAGATATGCAAGCAACTTGGTTCTGAAATAAATATATCATGCATTACAATGAGGGAGTGTAAATGGAAATTAGGAATGGTATAACACAAATCCTTTTCTGTGGGTCTTTAGCAGCAGTGGTTGTGGAATTGCATGACATGACTGTGAAAGGAGAACCAGCCATCCTAGCAGGGAATAATGTTACAGTAGCACCTTACAAACACCACACAGTATCAGACCAGGATAAATACTGGCCACAGGAATACAGTGCAATAACCACATTTGTATGGCAGTTAATTGTGTAAGTGAGAAAAAAGTACATACTCCCATGTATCCTGTGTTAGCAGTTGGAGGGGTGTGTACATGTCTACACTGAGATGTGTGTACTGGAAGCAGCAACATTGAGGTTTGAGTACAATATGCATATAACTGGCTACAACCCTAGCATCAGATAAGAGACATATACCAACCTTAAGACTGACACAACGGTGTCCAGAGCAAACAAGCATGGGCCCCACCTTGGAAATCTGAAAGGGCTACGCCTACCTAACCTAGCATTTTATAGCAGTGGGCTGCAATCACAGTGAGTAATGCAATCACCAAACAGCAGGCTGCATGCAATTACTGAATAGTGGGCAGCAATTGGTGCAGAGGCTGTCACATGCACAAGTGCAGATACCTAGAAAAGCAGGCTGTACCTGCAGTCCACACATGCAATTATATCATTGCAGGTGCTGTGAGATAGAGAGTGAGAGAGAGAGAGACACGGACACAGACACAGACTGAGACAGAGACAGAACAGAGTGAGAAACTGAGACAGAAAGTTAAACAGAGGGCGGAAACCCTAAAACAAACCACCAATAAAAAAAAAAAACTACAAAACCGTAATACACGGAGCAGGGAAATACAAAGGTAAGGTATGTAACTCACATGTATGTGTTGGCATGTTGTAGATGTTCCTGAAGAGTACTCTACACACTGCAAATCATCCATGTGTGGCAGCAGTATGTATCTATCTGTATCTGCACATGTGCATAGGGCAAGGGACATACTGCAACTGTTAGTGAAGGGTGGACAGATATCTGTCAGTGAAGGTTGATATGTGCATATATCCATGTAGTTCGTAGTGTGTGGCCTAGAAAACAGCATGCAGTGCGCAGGAGCGGCCTTAGGTCAACTGGTGCCCTAGGCAAAAGGGCTCCACGGCACCCCCTATCACACTTCCTTGTGCCCCCATCCTTGTCTTACTACACCACATAAATAGTGGAAAAGCACCCCTGCTACAGCGGTGCCCTAGGCGGCCGCCCAGTTGGCCTATGCCTAAGGCCAGCTATGGTAGTGTTGATATATGTCATGTGGTGGTTAAATGCTGTGGGACAGATTTGTCAGATCTGCTGTGTTACAGCCAGTGAGGCCTGCTAATGCTACAAGGGCTGAGGACACCCACATGCATTCTGCACAACACTGTGCAATTTAATCACATACCTGTACATCACACAACTGTCGCATAAGTGATATCCCCACCATGAAAGGTGGACTGTACATGTGCCTATATGTACATCCATGTGTACAGCAATGGATGTGTACATGTATGTGTATAGATATGCATATATATATATATATATATATATATATATATATATATATATATATATATATATACATATAGAGTGAGAGAGAGAGAGACAGAGAGACAAGGAGTCATATGTACCACAACAGGTGTGTGGTGACCAAGGCATGGACTGTAGACAAGTGTTGATACTGCAGTGTCATTCCACCTTCTCAAAACAGTGTACCCATTAACTATCACATAGGTAGAGATCTACCTAACAGTGAAGGTGTGATAAGGGAACATGGCACACAGGTGGACAGTAGCCTCCACTTTGATGAAGACAGTGCCACACTACACCTGTAATCTGTCTGTGTGGTATGTGTCATGACAACAGGTGTGTAATCTATGGAAGTATAGGGTAGAGTTCCCCTCTACTCATCACAATGCCCTGTGTGGTATGTACTTCACATGTCAACTACACCAGGTGAACAGGCCACAGACAGACCTCCCAAAGGGTAATACTGGCTGCAAACAGATGCCCTATGCAGACTGACTCACAAAACCACAACTACACTGTATTGCATACTGGCCACACAGAGGTGACCTCTGCCGGACATACAATGGTATGTCACACCCGTAGCTGGATGACAACCACCATGGCAACATATCACAATCCATCCGGGATACACGCTCTAGGGTCCTAAACCTTGTCAGCTCACAAAACAGCACATGCTGGAGGGATAGGTTCCCATCTCAGAGATATGCCATACACCGGAATAGACCACATAGCAATAGCAAACAAGGCTCCTCCTTAGCAGTTGTTATAAATACCCCTGATGATTGTGTGGGAGATTGGTAATACACCCCAGGAAACACCTCTGTGGTTCAGGTTGGCCGGGGCAAGTGAAATCAAAGTACATGTGTGTCAAAGGCCAGGGTAGCATATGGCTAAGCTGCAGTAGGCCCTAGGGCCAATAGCATATTACCTACCTATGACACTATGCACGCACACATGTACTTAATGCAATAACTGCTATGTGAGGTTGAATAAGTGTAAAGCTGAATGTGTGCAAGGTCTGTAAAGGTGTGATAACTTAGTGTGATGTTGTATCTGTGAGGACAGCAACTGATGTGTAATGTACTGTTAGGCAGACATAGTAGTACGGCATATGATGTGACGTAGTTCTGCGTTGACGAATGTGGTGTCTCATTGTAGGCTAAAGCAATACATGTATGCTTAGTGAGTGGTACTGCTGGTGAATCCATCACCAATATGAACTGTAGTACTACCTGAAGCTGTAGGCCTAAACAGCACAGTATGGTGTGTGTTCACATTGCTTGGAAACACTGTCATGTGTGTTTCCTGTAGTCTGCACAGAGGACAGAATGCAGGCATAAGGGTGTGTAAGTAGTGGCACACAGTACTGTATGGTACACAAGTAATGCTCATCTGTGTTGGCAAACAGTGGTGCATTGTATGTTTGCCTGATGTGTGTGTGATTATGCCTGTACAATGGCTGCAATCATATGTGTGTTACAGGGTAATCATGTGTATCCAGCAACATATATAGTCTGTTACAGCAGTATGCCACCTATAGTAACAACTGGACACATCTGTTAGGCAGGGCTATGGCATCAATGACTAGGGTGGTTGATTGGTACTACTGTACCTGTACTTTACATCCATTGCAATGGATGACATCTCTGTTCATGCATTGGTGTGATATACACCCCTGTCTTGAGGTTGTGCAATGTGTCACAAACAGTGTGTTGGGTACTGTTGTATAGTGGTGTGATATATAGAGTCTGCCAGGCAGTGTTAGTTAGTTGTGGCCTGAGAACCAATAAGTGGGATTGAACGTGTATAACCTCTGACAGACAATAGGATGGTATATATGTCAGTAAAGTGATATCTGTGGGTAAAGGTGTAAAGTGTGCCACAGGACACTCTCACACATATTGTTCATATCTTTTTCAGCCAGATGGCCCACCAACGTAACCCAGCGTACACAGCGGATGAGGAAGAGGTGATACTCGACAGCCTATTGCAGCGGTACACAATGCTCTTTTCCAGAAGCAGCCAGCAGGAGCGGACTGCACTGTGGCAGGAACTTGTTCATTGGGTAAATGACATAGGCATGCATAACTGGACATATGAGCAGGTACACCATCACTGCAGTGATTTAATTAGACAAGTCCGGTGGCGTGCGTCTGATATCCAAAGACAGCAGCTTGCCACAGATGGTGGGGTGGCCATTCACCCCCCCCCTCACCAGAGCAGAGGATCTGCTCCTAAGCATGGTGGCTCCTGGACAACAGCTACATCAACCTCTGACATGTGTTGTAATGGAGGCCGGAGCAACCCAGCACATCCACCTGGAGCAAGCAGGTAACATGCCCTATCTGTAGACTACAGCTAACTGTATTGTTAGATTATGTGTACGTGAGATGTGTACTGTGTGTTTAGCAGTTCTGCTGCCTAGTGTTGTGCAATACGGATAGTTTGAATAATATCCCTATACCTGTGACTGTTGACTTTTGTAGTACTGCAGTTTAGCATACCCACTGTAGCAATGCCACAGTTGTGGCCACTGACAAACCCTCTCATATTCTCATAGGTCCCTCTGGTGTGACTGCAGGGCAGCCAATCCATGCTGGTGAGTGTGTTATACCTGCAATGTTGGTAATGAAATATGCATGTCATAGGTGAGGTGTAGGCCATGTACACGTAACACACCTATGCATAATGCATGCCATGCATGTTTACTGTGAGACGTTGCACAGCTCAGTAATGTAAGTAGCTGCCTCAATGACATGCAATACACAGAGCATGATGCACAGTTGTGGCAACCCCATACTGCACATTGGATAGGCATAGTTGCAACACCTGTACACAACATAACACATTTATCACATGCAGTACACAAAGTCATGCTACATATGGCGTAACCACACACCCGCTGTAAGGTCACACTTCAGTATCCCACATGTCATCCACACACACATGATGTACCTCAGAGGTAGAGGCCTATCATGGGGCTGTGCAACACTCTTCAACACATAACACAGTCATGTTAGGCAATGCTCCCTACTGGGCACCTCATACACCCATGTACAAAGTGGCTGTGTAATAGTGAACGTATCCACGGCACTGCAGTTCAGGTACAGCATGCTAGGCGGTGGTCTGTCACACAGTAGTAGCCGTGAGTGACCACAAGATGCATGATGATGATGATGGCACATGGTACTACACCCCATCCAGTTACAGTGACCACAGTACTACACATAGCAGTCTTTGCTGTGCACCTCATTGTTCTGTGAGTGCAAACATAGGCACCTATAGACACCATGCATAGCATGTTGTGTGTGTGCTTACAAATGCTAGTATACACATTTTGCACAACAGTCGCCATCTGTACAAAGAGTCACATATATGTCCTGGAATGCTATTGGGTGTATAGGTCACATGACACACATTGGGTATGTGTGGTGTTTAATGTTGCAGTCATGTAGCATGCCATGTCATGGCTGGCACCAACATATCTGCAATATGTCCCACACTCACCATATCCACTGTACAATGTCCATGTCGTGCAGTGGGATTCCTTCACGTCTACATGCACCATTCATCCCATGTCTGTACATTGCATGCATTTGCTACACCTGTGCCCACTATTATGTGCTATGGACACAGACATTGTCATCAGACATGGCACTCTATGTGTCACACAGATAACACATGCGACCATGGTATGTATACCATTGAGTGATGGTGCACATGACATTGCAGAGCAGATATTACTTACACAGCAATGTTGTGTCCATGTACACATTGTGTTCCAGGGTGTAGCCAATCACTGAACAACTACACACATGCATCAAAGCCATGTATAATGTCATTAGATAGGGCTGTCTACACTTGCACTGCATGGTGTTGAGCAACACATGGTCTGCATGCTGACACGTGTGTGGTGACTGTTTGCCTTGTGATACTGTGTGTGTGTGTGTGTGTGTGTATGTGCTGTGGTGAGCTGTGTATGTCTGTGCATGTGTGCATGTGTGCATGTGTTCATGTGTGCATGTGTTCATGTGTTCATATGTGCATGTGTGCATGTGTGGATGTGTGCATGTATGCATGTGTGCATGTGTGCATGTGTGCATGTGTGCTAACATCATGTACAGATTGTAAAGTGTGTTTCCTGTCTTCCTTCCACAGGTGCTGAGTTAGGGGTGGCTGAATGCAGCAGGGAACCTGATGTCACCACCATATATATAATAGTGGAGATGATGAGACATGTATTGTGGCACAGGAAGGTCTGACAGGGTCTGTTGTTGGTCCACCAATTGACAGTACACAGCGGTCAACCCCATCTATGCGCACACTCATACTGCCAATACATCCCTCGTCACCAATGGCTGTAGCTGAGGGACAGCATACAATTGGCATTGACCAGGAGAGTGTGGTACCTATGGCACGTGCATCCCCTCACAGCAGCCATAGCCAGATTACCGGAAGGGTACCACATAGGCGGATGTCCAGGGGTTCTCGGGGGAGCACCACTGGTCGTATTGCCCCTGGCAGACGTGCCTCTGGAGGTATTACAACCTCCAGTATGTTTGGGACTGTAATGCAGGCACAGACACGTATGGAACGGTACATCTGACAGGGACTAAGGGTGCAGAGGGCCCATTACACTGCTATCAATGACAGCATCCTTGACCTTGCTGGTGCCATCCGGAATTACACCGAGGTCATTGATAGCCATTGGAGGGAGACATTAGATGTCCTCCATAATGTGTTAGCCATGAGCCAGGACCATGCGGGACGAATAAGAAGCTGACGCGGATGCATGCCAGCAACAGCATCAGCTGGCAGTCGTCACGGACGGACCATGGATCACAGCTGCTCCCGTAGTGGCAGTACCAGCTCCAGCAATGCTGGGGCTGGCCTGTCCATTGACCGTCCTACTAGAGCATGTGCACGTGGCGCTGGCCAGTCCCAGCAGGGACATGGGTCCAGTCATCATACCTCTGCCTCTGATGATAGCATCCAGTCAGGGTTGGTACCCGATACTGCCCGTAGCACCCCTGCTAGGCACAGGTACTGTGTCCGTGGCCAGAGACAGTGATCTGTATGGCCTAGCAGGTACAGTCTGTGGCTGTCCCACAACCGTCCATATATGGCAGCCACATGGTGGAGTTGTGTGCATGCAGACACACACACATTTACCATAGAACTAGGGCTCACACATACACACACACATTACATCAACATTGGCCCATGCAGTACTGTTGTCCCTCACACACACACACACACACACACACACACACACACACACACACACACACACACACACACACACACACACACACACACACACACACACACACACACACACACACAGACATGCCGATTGGATGGGTCAATGTCAGGCTCTGGCAAGCCTACAACACACCCTGTGCATATGATGACACCTGTGCCACCTCCTGTCATCTGTCACATTGATGCAGGAATAGGCTAACATGGTTCTGATGCACAGGGTGACATTATAGCAATGTAGCAATAGTAGCAAGTTGCCAGCAGGAAAGTGTACTGATATCCTTGTAGGTATATCTGAGCAGGCATTATGCATCACAGCTCTGATAGTCATTGTAGCATTGTTTACACCAGTGTTAGGTCTGAGTATGTATTGTCCACCCATGTGCCACTTGGCTAAAGTGTACAGTGTTGCCAGCATGTGTTAGTGAGTGGACAGTATGTGTGTGATGTGTGCATTACAAATTAGCGGGTGTACATCTGTGAACATGGTGTGTGCACACTGTCTGCATGTACATGCATAGTGGACACGTGTGATGTGTGACATACCCTGTTCTACACATTGTTAACATCTCATGGTATCTTTCGATGGCCAGTATGCATTCTACTACAGATATCTACTAACATGGGTACACATGTGTGTATGACATGGGTTGGAACTATGCTGTGGGTGATACCATTGATATCTGTCAATGATCTGCAATCTGGTAGTATACACCACCTCAACAGCATGACTATAACCAATCATTAGATGATGTCCTGACAAATGACTCACAGTTGTGGGGAACTCAGTAACAGTTGGATCCTTCCAGTACTATACTATAACAGTAACCAGTGGTATTGACCACCACACATTCCTGGGACCACACCTGTGTGGCATATAGCCCTCTTAGGTACATGCAAACACACTAGGGATATGTCCATCCACATCTGGAAATGCATGCATTGGCCTACACTTCATTCCCCGGATGGGACGCATATCCTACACAAGGGTATCATACAGACAGATACCTGTTGTCCAATACATGCTGTATAGCAGTACGCCGTCTATGGCATAGTCATCCACATTTACTATACATACTATCCCGACAGTACCACATAGGTGGTAGCCCTGAACATGTATGTTGGGTACCACTGTGTACAGACAAACACATGTTATGTCATCTGTCCCTTGGTGTCCACATATCCATAGGAATTGTGGGGTCACTCGGTGTTTCACATAACACATTAGGGGCCTGCATGCATATCCACAGGGCTGGTGCACACCTATAATGACTGTCCATTATTGCCAGTCATTGTTGTGTATGAACATGTCTGACATATACCCCGGCAATTACCCTCACTCATAGTACTCTATAGTACATGTCATGGGTGTGTGTGGCAGGGATGTCCTTGGCCATGGATCACTACATTGGCTGGGCTTGACGCATGCATACATATGTGACCTATGATCTGAGAAGCAGCGGCACAATCTGTCGAAGGTTACAAATGTATCCATGTAGTATGCAGGCTTCACACCTATGTACTGATTGAGGTCACATGTACACAAGTGTATTTGACACGCAGATAACCGATGTGTGCAATGCTAGCCGTTTTATAGCATTTACTGTTTGTTACTGTATCTTTTCTCCCTTCTCTGTGAAAAAAAGAAAAAAAAAAAAAATCCTTGTTTTCCCGCTTTTCTGAACTAGAATAGTCCAGTCTTCAGATTTTGCTGATCTCTGGGCTTTGTCTTGGTTCCTGTGCTATCCATACCCTTATTTGGATAAGAGGAAGCTTCTTTGTTCACCAGTGGGAGTGGGGAGCACTGAGCAACCTATTTGTCCCTAGAGGATTGGTTCCAGCCCAGCAACTTGTAGTTTATTGGCCATTTTGGGCGAATTCCTGGCTCTTTTCAACCCCCTGCTATAAAGCTCGCTTTTGCGCGCTTTAGCGCATTTTAGCGCGAAGTTGCTCATAGAGCAGCATAGGGCAGCGCCGGTTAATCAAGTTTAAACTATTTCTGGTTCCGTAAAGTCTGCTCTTCAATTTTTCCCTTAGAACTGTTCTACTTGCAATCTATACAGCCTATACTCTATCTGAAAAGCTCAGCACTTGCTCCTAAGGCATTTCTTTATACAAGTAAAGCACTCTTAAACAAAAGAAAGTACTTCATTCACCTAAATTCCCTTGAGTACCCATTTCCCTATAGGTCCTTTCTGACTCAGTTACACAGCAATCTTTTTCACTATTTCTAGCATGTCGAAGGGTCAGTTGCTAGCGTCCTCTCCTGTTCAGCTGGTGAATCTGGGAATCTTGAGGCAATGTTACAAATGCCTCATGTACACAGACAACCCTCTCCTCCTCCCAACAAATACAAATATATGCGAGAGATGCAACTATATAGCCAAACTGGAGGCTGAGCTCCCTCAATTCAGTACTGGCAAGACCAGTCAGGAGGAGAAGGTAACCACGCACACCACAAACCCAGTCTCACATAGAACTATCACAACTGCAAACCAAACACATAAGCACACAAAAACATACTCGGAGGAGTTGATTAAAAATCTACCAAAACAACAGAGGCCTCCAAAGCAGACACCCAAGCAACCGCCACCTCAAGACATAGCACATGCAACACATAGTTCACAAAGTCAGTGTGCTAAACAGTCACAGCCCTTAAGACCAAACAACATGCCAGACACACTTGTAATAGGTGACTCCATAGTCAGACACACTGACGTACCGCTCACCAGACTGAACAAGGAGAGGGTCACAGTAAGCTGCCTTTTGGGAGCTAGAATCCACCACATAACACAAGCACTCAGGTCACTCCACAGCAAGTACAAATATGACTCAGTCATTGTACATGCTGGTGTGAACGACCTGAGGCACCTCCCTGGACTACATGAAAAGAGACATAGAGGAGCTCTCTGATTATGTAGCCCAGGCCGGTATGACCCTGACCCTGAGCAGCATCTTACCCTCACCAAGAATGATGCCACAGTACAAAGACAAAATGATCAGTTTTAACAATTGGCTTAATTACTGGTGTCATTCAAAGGGGATCCAATGTCTGTCTGCCTGGGATGACGTGCTTGACAAGCCACGCTGCTGCCATGAGGCGGCTTGCACCTGTCACCCCTGGGCTTCGGATATTGGCCAAGGCTCTTGCCACCCCATAGTGCCTTTTTAGGCAAGGCCCAAAGGACAAACCTACCTCCCTAGAAAACACAAGTGGAAAAAAACTAAGGGTAATGCTGCTCAATGCCAGAAGTCTAAACCTCAAGATGCACGCCTCAAGCCCTTCTCTGTATGGAGAACATTGATGTCTGTGCAGTGACTGAAACCTGGTTCAAGGCTCCTGAGAGCACCCCAGCACTATCAGGTTTTACCTCATATCATGCTTTCCGGCCCCAAAACTTGGACGAACCACAAAGGAGGGAGTATCCATATTCATCAAAGATACCCACACCTCCAGGTTAGTGGCAACGCATGAAGCATCGGAGACCATCCAGGTGCAACTAACCATAGGCAAAACTGCCTTACAGTTTGTAGCATGCTACAGACCACCCTCTCAAACTCAGGAACCACACACAGCCTTCCTGAAGACACTAGAGAGTATGAATGTCTCTCCAAATACCATCATATTGGGAGACTTCAACTACCCAAACATAGACTTGGAACATTACTCAAGCCCCAACACCCTAGCCCAAAGGTTCCTAGAATTCATAAACTCAAATGCAATGGAACAACTGGTCACCATTCCCACAAGAGGAGACAATATACTAGACCTGATCATCACAAACATGGGGACAAAATGCTCCACACCGGAAGTATATCCCTCTTTGGTAAGATCAGACCATAAATTAATCTCACTGGAAATCCACATCCCGCCCCCCCCCCCTGCACAAAAGACCACAGTGAAGAACTTCTCAAAAGCCAACTTCACACTTCTTAAGACTGAAGTGGTATCCTTCAAGGCTCCTGAGCCAGAGGAAACCACAACCCACACTGCTGAATCCTTTGCAAATGCCTTCTACGGGCACCTTCAAGAATGCATGGATCATGCAATCCCAAATAAAACCAAGACCCATTCCCCCAAAGGCAGGCGCCCAGTCTGGTGGACCCCAGCCATAAACAAACTCTACAACAGGAGGAGGAAGCTACTACATGACAGAGCAAAATCCCTAAAAGGGAAGGCATCTCTGATCAGTACTAGCAAAAAACTACGATCACTCATAAAATCATCCAAGGCCAACTTTGAGAGAAAAATCGCAAAAGACACAAAAGACAATCACAAGGCCTTCTTTAGCTATGTTAGAAACCTGGGTGGAAACTCTCAGATATGCTCAGAGTTAGTCCAAAATGATACAAAATACACTGAACCCACTGACATTGCCAACATTCTGGCAGACAGGTTCAGTGCAAGTTTCTCCTCCCCCTCCCCCCCAAAAGGAGAAATAACTATCCCAGCAGAGTGTAGCCTCCCCAACATCTCAGATGCCCATGTGAGAGCCGCTCTCTCTAAAGCTAAAAACACAGCATCAATGGGACCGGACAGTGTCCCGGGCTGTGTGCTACATGAACTCCAAGAGGAACTAAACCCACACATAAGGCTGCTGTTTAATCTTAGCCTTACTACAGGATCACGTGCCAAAGAGTGGCGTCTGGCGACAGTGGTACCACTTCACAAAGGCGGTGCTTCTACGGACCCTGGAAATTACCACCCCATAAGCTTGACGAGCCTGGTCTGCAAAGCTATGGAGAGGATCATTATGGGACTCATAAACAAAGACATTGGGGACCTACAGACATTGGATCCTACCCAATTTGGTTTTGTCAAAGGCAGATCCTGCCTTTTGAACTTGATCGACTTTTTTGAAACAGTCACTAAGGCCATTGATGAGGGTAAGACAGTTCACACAGCCTACCTTGACCTTGCAAAAGCCTTTGACACAATACCCCACTCGGGCATCATAGACAAACTCACCAGCTTAAATGTAAACCCATATGTCACAAGATGGGTTGCAAACTGGCTCAAGGACAGAACCCACAGGGTCAGAGTTGCTGGAGCTATGTCAGACTCTAAGCCAGTCACAAGTGGTGTCCCACAGGGCTCAGTCCTGGGACCCCTCTTGTTCGGCATTTATTTTTCCGAGGTACAGGCAAACATAGGAGGATTGTGGCTGACAAAGTTCGCAGATGACTGCAAACTGGGCACCATAATTGATACTCCAGCGGACACAAACATCCTTCAGAGAGGCCTCATAGAAACGGATAATTGGTGCCAGAGCCATGGCCTTAAGCTGAATGCCAAAAAATGTATAGTCATACCCTTTGGGAAAAACAAGGTACCCACAAATTGCCACATAGATGGTAATCCATTAAGTACGGAAGAAGTAATCAGGGACCTTGGGACCCAGGTTGACAGTAACCTCTCATTTGACACTCACATTGCCAAAGTGGTTAGGAAGACCTTCTATATTGCCCACCTTATCATGAAGGGTTTCACATCTAGATCAAGAGAGGTCATTGTGCCCTTGTACTCTTCTCTTATCAGGCCAGTGATTGAGTACAATGCCCCATTTGGGATGTATCTTACCCGACACCTGCAGCAGTTGGAAAGACCCCAAAAGCTCCTCACCAAGAGGATAAAGGGTCTTAAACATATGTCATATGCTGCCCGACTGAAAAAACTCCAGCTCTATTCAGTCGCATACTGCCTACTCAGAGGTGATCTGTGCCTGACATACAAGGCCATGTCCAATCCAGAATTAATGGACATGCTCCACCTCAGTAAATCCAAATCCACCAGAGCCACGAGAGCAAGAGACTTAAACCTCAACACAGAAATAAATAGGACGTGCTGGAGGGACATATTCATAACCCAGAGGCTCCCTACACTCTGGAACAGAATCCCAATCCATGTTAGGCAGAGCCCCTCACTGACTCTATTCAAGAGAAATCTTGACGAGTGGATGGGAGATCATAGGTTTACCCCGGGGGTCATCTCTGTGTCACTACTAGACAGAGGCACAGTAAACTAAACCCTAAAAGGGCATAGTATTTTCATCCTAAGGGGTGGTGAAAGCCACACACAACTCTGGCTAGGCTTATAAATGCCCTAGGGCAGATAGCCTAGTACGAACCTATGAACCTATGAACCTATGTTTGAAACATGTCATACCGTAGTAAAAGCAAAACCCACAATGCATTGACCACCTGTGGCACACACACACACACACTCAGCGTTTGCAGGACTCAAACCCCTATCTAACTATGTTATGATACTAGAGAGATACACATTAACATGGCACGCTATATGCATATACAATACTGGGTGGTTTCTGTTCTCCATGAATATTTGTAGGATGCTGACATCATCAGACTTTCCAAAGAGGGATGTACCTCTTTTAATGTGTTTTCCCAGTCTCTAAAAAGGCTACTCCTCTCAAAGGAAATCGCACACACAGTTGGTGTTTGCAGGACTCAAACCCCTAACTGACTATGTTATGATATGCATTAACATTGCACGCAATATGCATTACTTGGCGGTTTCTGTTCTCCTTGCATATTTGTAGGATGCTGACATCATCAGACTTTCCAAAGAGGGATGTACCTCTTTTAATGTGTTTTCCCAGTCTCCAAAAAGGCTACTCCTCTCAAAGGAAATCACACACACTTGCAAGACTCAAACCCCTACCTAACTATGTTAGGGTAGTAGAGAGATACGCATTAACATGGCACGCTATATGCATTACTGGGTGTTTTTTGTTCTCCTTGCATATTTGTAGGATGCTGACATCATCAGACTTTCCAAAGAGGGATGTACCTCTTTTAATGTGTTTTCCCAGTCTTCAAAAAGGCTACTCCTCTCAAAGGAAATCACACACTTGGCATTCGCAGGACTCAAAACCCTACCTACGGTTATGACAGTAGAGAGATACGCATTAACATGGTGAGCTATATTGATTAGTGGGTAGTTTCTGTTCTCCTTGCATATTTGTAGGATGCTGACATCATCAGACTTTCCAAAGAGGGATGTATCTCTTTTAATGTGTTTTCCCAGTCTCCAAAAAGACTACTCCTCTCAAAGGAAATCACACACAGACACATGGCATTTGCAGGACTTAAACTCCTATGTGACGATACTAGAGAGATACGCATTAACATGGCGTGCTATATGCATTACTGGGTGGTTTCTGTTCTCCATGCATATTTGTAGGATGCTGACATCATCAGACTTACCAAAGAGGGATGTACTTCTTTTAATGTGTTTTCCCAGTCTCCAAAAAGGCTACTCCTCTCAAAGGAAATCACACACATGCACCCCCCCCAACTTGGCATTTGCAGGATTCAAAACCCTACCTGACTATGTTATGATACTAGAGAGATATGCATTAACATGGCGCGCTATATGCATTACTGGGTGGCTTTTGTTCTCCTTGCATATTTGTGGGATGCTGACATCATCAGACTTTCCAAAGAGGGATGTACCTCTTTTAATGTGTTTTCCCAGTCTCCAAAAAGACTACCCCTCTCAAAGGAAATCATACACATACACACACACAGACACGTGGCATTTGCAGGACTTAAACCCCATACTTGGCTATGTTATGATACTAGAGAGATACGCATTAACGTGGCGCGCTATATGCATTACTGGGTGGTTTCTGTTCTCCATGCATATTTGTAGGATGCTGACATCATCAGACTTACCAAAGAGGGATGTACCTCTTTTAATGTACTTTCCCAGTCTCCAAAAAGGCTACTCCTCTCAAAGGAAATCACACACATTTGGCGTTTGCTGAACTCAAACCCCTACCTGACTATGTCATGATATTAGACAGATACGCATTAACACGACACGCTATATGCATTACTGGGTGGCTTCTCTTCTCCTTGCATATTTGTAGGATGATGACATCATCAGACTGGACATGGTAATGTGTGTACACATTTTTATGCAATCCCAGGAATGATACATGTAGGTCGGCAGGTATCAACAGCTTGTACAGGACCCCGTGAGTCTCACCTTGTGTGATCTCTCTGTGGACACATTGCCATCCCTTCATATGTTAACACATATCTATGCACAGATTGTTGGTTTTGTGGATACGACATGTGTCTGTGATGTTGATGAAGAGCTGTTCAAAGTCTATGTGGGACATGTGTAGCTCTGTTCCGTGATGTATGTCCTGGGTGGCTGCCTTGCAGACGGTGTAGCATGCTTGGGAACCATGATATGCACGTGAACATACCACAGTTGGTAGGGTTGTGTGTTTGTCGGTTTCCAATAGCTCTGTTTATGACTTCTGCCATGATGCACTCCATGGCCTTGCAGATCAGACTTTATAGGCTTACTGGAATATACTTCCCATGGTGTGCTGTGCACCCACACATGTGGGGAGTGCCATATATTGCTGTAACACATTCAATGGTTCCAGGTCCTGTGGAGTGGGTGAGGCTCAACAGACTGTTCAGGTGCAGGGTCTGTTTGTTCTGTAGTGCATGCATGACACATATTGGGAAACAATGTAATCCAATTGCTGCCATGCTTTTGGCTTTGGGAGGAGATGTTCAGCCATTCTACACGTGATATCTCCTGGTATGATGTCAGGGACTATCATCAGTGGGGGTGTGGGTATGTATACATGGGCCTGTCTGACAGGATGTTGGCAATGTCAGTAAGGTACAGTTGTCCCTGACTCAGCACATATATGCATGTACATTAATATTTCTTACATAACTGAAGGACATGTCATGATTCTCAGCCTGGACTCCTTCTCAGCTACTCTTTACAAAACACCGACAAACCTGAGCACTAATCCCGGTTATACTCTTTTACACACTTAACACCCTACTGATCCTTTGTGATCAGGCTACAGAGTATGTCATCATAATACACTGGCATGTCCAGGGGTTGGTTTCATGTGTACTCTCCAGTCCAGCTAGTGAATATTGTGGTTATGACACAATGTCACATCTGCCTCATGTACACAGACAACCCTATCCTCCTCACATCACACTCACATATATGTGGGAGATGTAACAATATTGACATACAGGATGCTGAGCTCTCTCGACCCATGACTGGCATAGTCTATCAGGTGGTGAGGGTGACCACACACACCACATATCAGTCTCAAATAAACCGATAGTGACAGCAAACAAACCACATTATCACACATACACATATTTGGAGGCTCTACATACACTCTGCTTAAGCAGCAGAGACCTCCAAAGCAGACACACATACAACTGCTACCCCACTACAATGCCAACATGTCACACAGTTCACAATGTCAGTGTGCAGCACAGTCACTGCCCTTTGGGCTAAACAACACACCTGATACACTTGTTATAGTTGACACTTAATGTCAAACACAGTATCATCCCACTCACCAGGCCAGACAGGGGAATAGTCACTTTGAACTGTCTCTCAGGTGCCAGGATCCGCCACATAACACATGCACTCAGGTCACTCCAAAGCAAGTCCAGGACTGGCTCCATCATTGTCCATGCTGGTGCGTACAACCTCAGAAGTTCCTCCCGGGACCACATGGCATGGAACATAGAGGAACTCTGTGATCATGTAGCCCAGCCCAGTATTACCCTGACCTTGTCTAGCATCTTACACTCACCAAGTATGATGTCACAGTATACCAACAAACTGATCACGTTTAACAGTTGGCTAACATATTGGTGTTATTCAAAGGGGATACAGTGTCTGTCACCCTGGGGTGACATGCTCGACATGCCACGTAGCTTCCCAATGGACAGCTTGCACCTGTCACCCTTGGACTTTTGAATACTGGCTAGGGCACCTGCTGCCACCATACTGCCCTATTTAAGCAGGGCTCAAAGGACAGAACCACCTCCATACACATTACAGAGTACACAACACTGAGGGTAATGCTGTTCAGCACCAGATATCTTAACCTCAAATTGCGCCCACTCAGGAATCTCCTCATTATGGAGGATAGCAATATCTGTGCACTAACAGACACATGGTTGAGGCTCCCACATGCACACCAGCACTACCAGGTTGCATTTCGTACCATGCTTTCTGACCACATAACTCGGAATGGCCAACACAAATAGGGGGAGTATCCATATACATCACAGATACACATACCTCCGGGTTGGTAGCACTGCACAATGTATCACGGACTATACATATGCACCTAACATTGTGCAAATCTGCCTTTTGGTTTGTTGCCTGCTACAGACCACACTCCCCAACACAGCAACCTCAATCAGCTTTCCTGGGAACATTGGACCATATGAAGGTTTCCCCAAACACTATTATATTGGGTGACGTCAAATATCCACACATTGACTGTGGATAGTACTCAGGCCCCAACACCCTCGCCCAACAGTTGCTACTATTTCTAAACTCATATGCTATGGCACAACCGGTCACCACACCCACAAGAGGGGACAACATATTGGACATGATCATCACCGACATGGGGACTCCATGTTCCACACCTGCGATATACCCCTCATTGGTAACGGCAGAACATACTTTATCTCACTGGGCATCCATATCCTGTCCCCACACCCATCCTGGGTAACTTGGTGAACTTCCCAAAAGCAAATGTCACACTCCTCCAAACCATGGTGGTATCCATCAGAGACCCTGGGTCAGTGGTAAGTATGGCTCAGATTGCTGAATCCTTTACATACACATTCTATGGATACCTAGTGGATCGCATGGATCGTTACATCCAAAATAACAACTGGACTCACTCCTCCAATGGCAGTGGAACTGTCTGGTAGACCCCAGCCATTAATACGCTTTACAACAAATGGAGGAAGCTACTACATGATAGAGCACAATCCCAGACAGGGAAGGCATCTGTGATCTGTACTAGCAGACTGCTACAATCACTCGGGTATTTATGTCAGGCACGCTTCTAACGGACAATTGCACCAGACACGTCGGACACTCACAAGGCCTTCTTCAGTTGATTCAGGTAACTGGCTGGACACTCACTGATATGCTGTGTGCTACTCATACTGACTAAACATACCCTGAACCCACTGACATTGCCATCATCCTGGCAAACAGGTTCAGTGCAGATGTGTCCCCCCATCCCCCCTAAGGTGGTACTGTCCATACCAACAGAGTGTAACCTCCCAGACATTACGAGTAAACAGGTGAGTGCTGCCCTCCCCACAACAGACAACACAGCATCAATGGGACCAGATGGTGTCCTGGCCTGTGTCATACACAGCCTTCATGACAGATGTAACACTCATTACATCACTGTTCGATATAAGAGTTACTGCAGGATATGTACCCATGGAATGGCGTACAGCAATAGTGGTCCCGCTCCACTGAATACTGCCACAACAGACCACAGACAATATTGGCCTAAAAGGCTAACTAGCCTGTTCTGCAAAGCTATGGAGTGTATTGTAATGGGACTCATGCACATAGACATGGGAAACCTACAGACACTGGGTCCTACACAATACAGCATTGTTGTAGGCAGACCTTGCCTGTTGGACCTGTTCATATTCTTTCAACAGTTACCAGGTTCATCAGTGTTGGGGCGGTTGTCCATACAGCCTGCCTGGACCTTGCACAACCCTTCAACACGATACCCCACTTGGCCATTATGCATAGGCTCACCAGCATCAATATCGACACATATCTGACATGATGGATTGCTACCTGGAGCAGGGATAGCACCCACATGCTCAGTGTTGCAGGTACCATGTCTGACTATACACCAGTTACACCTGGCATCCCACAAGGCTCAGTCCTGGGACCTCTCTTGTTCAGTATATATTTGTGTGATGTACAGGCTATCACAGGAGGGATATGACTGCCCATGTTTGCAGATGACTGCAAACTGGGTGCCATAATCAGCTCTCCTGCTGGCACATGCATACTCATACAGGGTCTCACAGAGATAGGTTGACTGGAGCCTGAGCCATGGCCCATGGCTACATGCCATTAGTTGCATAGTCATCCCCTTTGAGGATGACAAGATGCCCACGCATTACCACATAGGTTGTAATCCATTAAATACAGTAGTAGTTGTTCGGGTTTGGGACACGACCTGTTCGTACTCTCGCCTTTGACAATCCTATTGCCATAGTGGTTAGACAGTACGTCTACATATCCCACCATATCCCACATGGTTTCACATGTTAATCACGTGTGGTCATTGTGCCCCTATACTCTTCATGACCATACTTGGTTACTATGCCACCTTTGGGATGTACCTTACCTGACACCTGCATCAACTGTAATGGCCACAAATGTTACTCTTTGAGCAGATGTAGGGACTCACACAGATGCCCTGCACAGTTCCAATACAGTAACTCCAGCTCTACTCAGTCACTTACCACCTACACGGATGTGGTGTGTGCCTGTAGTTGAAGGCAATATCTGACCCAGACTTACTGGACATGCTCCACCTCAGGATATCTGACTCCCTTACTGCTACACACTCCAGGGACATATACCTCAGTACTGATGTTAAAAGGACATGCTGGGGGGACAGATTATTATCAGGAAGCCTCCACTCACTCCGGAGTGTAGTCCCAGTTTTGCATAGGCAGAACCACCCACTGACCACCTACAGGTGACATCTTGACAAGTGGATGGGTGATCGCATGTTTACCCATGGGATATCTTCTGGGTCCCTGCTAGACAGAGGCGCAATACACTGAACGTACATGGGCTATCTTGTGTGACCTACTATTCACAGGCACAGTGCTCTGATTTGACTGGGTTGCAGTAGCCAAACACACTCTGGCTATGCTTGTACATGCCATAGGGCAGATAGCCTAGTATCAACCTCGGAACCTATGATAATTTTCATGATGCACAATGTTTATTGCTGATACTGTTTGCAGGTTTTTATCATCTTTGCTTTCACACTTTATATGAACTGCTTAGGTATCTGCAGAACATATTTGCTTATGGCAGGGTTCCACTATATTATATACGTGTCTGTTGTCATATAAGTGTGTGCACAGGGCAGATTGCTGTGTAGTGAGAGGTTCCTGGGTTAACACATGCAACTGCCTGCTATGTGTGGCCCAATGCTTTACTCCAACATGGCCTAAGTGTGTGAGCATGCCCAGTTCAGACTGTCAGTGTTCTGTTGCCTGACATTTGTTTCATGTATTCAAGTGTGTGAGCATGCCCAGTGTGACCTTTCAGTATGTCGCTGTCTGAGGTCCACTACATTTGTTGATGTATGTCTACATGTCCATTATTAACATTTGTACTGTGTGTGTTGAAAGTCAGGCTCTATTCTTACTGCAGGACCCACCTTTGTGTCATAACTCGACAGGGATTATGCTGTACCTGAAGGGTTTCTGTGAAATACTTTGCATAGACTTATCGACATTTCTTCATACAGGCTAACCACTGCACTACTGTCATGGTTTAGTGGTTCAGTACTATGACTATAATGCACAGTATTCTGGGTTCAAGGCCCATTGCCACTTATATTTTCATACTGAGCAGACTAGACTGCTTAGGGGCCAGTAGAGCAAATATGAGCATGTTGGCTTTTGTTCAGCTATGCCCTACCTAGACCCAGCTTGTCCAACATTGCTCAATATTAACCATCATTGCTGGACATTGGCCAATATTACTCTACATTGACCACATTTGTAGTAGTTGGTGTGTGCGATTTTGTTTACATTGACCTCATGATGGTAAATGCTATTTAGCACTGCTGTATATTGCTTAACACATGGCAATCATACCTCAGGTGTTGATGCAGGGCTGCCTATGTCGGATGCACATACTACACTCCCTATACATGTTTGAAAGCAGGTAGTGTCAACGTAGGCATCCCTTTTACTATATGTGCGGGTCAGAGAGAGGTATCATTTCCAGAGTTCCTACTGAGCCAGTGTATGTGCTATGTGTTGCCTCTTTGCCAAGGCCAAAGCATACTGGGCACGCCTCCTTTTGCCTACTGGGGCAGGCTCAGGTTGTTCCTCCTCTGAGTCACGCTCTGCCTGTGATGGCCTTGGCAATGGTGGGAGGCTGTTTGGCCCGGGCCTATGCTGTTCCTGCTGCAGCTGTTTTCACAGGATCATATTATGTAGCATAGCACATACCATGACAATTTGGGTACATGTAGTTGGTGAGTACTGCAAGGCTCCACCAGATGTGTCCAGGCACCGGAACCGTGATTTGAGCAGCCCAAACACACGCTCGATTATATTTCGTGTTTGTGCATGTGCCTCATTATGGCGTTCCTGTTCAGGTGTGTGTGCGTTTCTGATGGGTGTCATCAGCCACAGCTCCAGTGCATAGCCAGCATCCCCCACTAGGTGACCATGTGGGATGTCCCCATTGGCAAATGTCTGGTACAGCTGCATCAGATGCCAGATATGGGAATCATGGTAGCTTCCAGTGCAGCCAGCACACACATTCAGTATTATGCCCTGGGCATCGCACACAACCTGGCAGTTGATGGAGGGGAAGCCTTTGCAGTTGAAGTAGACCCTACCCCACTCACCGGCTGGTGCTTTGATGTGTATGTGCGTGCAGTCTATTGCACCCACTACCTCAGGGTATTCTGCTATTTGCTGGAAGAGATGCATATTGTTGGCCAATACCTCATGGGAATTGGGGAAATATACATGATCACCGACATGTGCTGACATGGCATCCAGGAACTGGTGCAGTACCCTGGATGCTGGTGCCTGTTATATCCCCATCATATCACCAGTTGGTCTCTGGAAGGTACCTGTTGCTAATATTCTTAGGCCAACACATACCTTAGTTTCCACTGGGATGGGTTCCCCTCTGTTGGTTCTGTGTGTGAGGCATGGCCTGCACAGCTCAACAATTTGCTGCAAGAGGTCTCTGTCCACTCTATAGCGCTCCACTATCTCCAGCTCATGTAGCCCCTGGTAGGTAACCCTGGGGCTGTACACTCTTCTCTGTCTCCTCACTGTGGGTTGTCCAGCAGCATTTGCATTATCACCACCCCCAGCATGTTGCATATGTCGCCTTATAACAGCAATGGCAGCCCCTAAAATTTTTTGTCTCAGTGAAGCCTTTTCAGTTTTCACTTCTATTAGCTTACTGCAGTGTTGCAGTGTCTCTTGAGAGAAACATAATGGACTATTGTTTGCAGAGTTTTAAGTGCTGGGCTAGGCTGGGATAGTGTTCTGCCTGGGTAATTGCCTGATTCTGATTGTTTTCACCTGCTAGCTCTGCTAGTACTCCCTGGTAACTTCCACTATTTGGTGTGCTTCCTTTTTCCTTTCTGTTTCCTCGGGGGGGGGGGCGCCGCACACACAAGCGCAAACATGCACACAGCAGCTAATGCGCGCACACATGCTTACATGGACTAAAACTTGCTTATTCTTGTTAAAACACGCACACATCGGTGCAAACGCGCTTACAGCTGTTTCCACAGCCTTACATATGCTTACTCAAGCCTACACGCATGCACACACGCTTACACACGCGCACATTGTCTAACTCGGGTTTACTGGCACGCACACACGTGCATGCACGCTCAGCAAGAAACGTTGGTGTTATCCACGGCATACACCTTCCATTTCTTGACTTTACCTGGCCTACCTGTTGACACACCTCTTTCACTATTATGTAAATGTAAGCTGACACGTCACTCTGCTCCAATGAGCTTCACTCCCTTCATACATAACCCCCTCGTGATGTCAACTATCTTCTACTCTGTTACTCCCCTTATCCTACTCCTATACTCCACTGACTGTGCTCATTTGCTATGTAAACTTGCGATTCACTATCCTAACTCTCATTTGCATAGGATTGCCTACTAATGCTTAGTTACATTTCTTAGACTGAGCTTCCCCACTTAGCAACCTCTACTCGGTGGCCATGTTGTCTTCAGCCTGCCATTCCCTTGCATTGTAAATTCATTTTAGCTATAAAATCCACATTTGTGGATCTTAATTATTAATTTTCTGCTTTTTAGGGCACAACTAAACCCCAGTGATCGGGATAAAAAAAAGTTATTTTATTTTTAATTTGCATCACTTCCCGTTGCCAATGGCTGTATTTTTGACCATTGGCATGCTTCCTCCTGTGAATGCATGTTTTTTTTCCAGCTGACATGGCTCCATTTTGATATTTGCAGAACCGTACTCAGTTATCAACTGAGTACATTTCTACAAATAACACTACTCCTACTCGGACAGGTTTGGGTTTCCTGGATCGCAAATTTACCTTATTTGCATGCCTGCAATTGAGGTAATTTGCATATCTCAGCCCTGTCCATGTAGGACTAGTTTAAGGAGCTCTGTTACACTCCCCTAACGGCACTTCCTGGATCGCTCAGCAGACATGTTGGCTGCATGGAGTCTTACTCTACTCTAAGACTCCGTGCAAGCCTTCGTGAATCCGGCCCAATGCCTTACATCAGTCTTGGATTGGATGGTTAATACCACCCCTAATAAAAATCACTCACGTGGGCAGTCTGTCTGATTTTCTAAGTGATCACCATGCCACCTGTATCATCAAAATGTTAAACAGACAAATCCTGTTCAGTATAAACAATTTTGAAACCTCAGTAAAAACAATGCGGACTCTTTCTCCAATGTCCTGCATCACTCTAACTGGCACTGCTTGAAACAGCTACCCCAGATAAAGGCATCACCAACTTTAACTCATTTAATCCTGACATCAGAAGGCTAATTAACACATTTACTGCCTGAGATCTTCTAAGCTAGGAAACTACAAGCTTCTTGAAAGATTATCTCCAAAATCTTCTACTGAAAACATACTTCTTCAAATTTATAATATCTGATAAATGGTAACAGTTACAAAAATGTAAAAGAAGATATTTCTTTGGCAAACAATGGGCTATAAGCTGATGTTAATATCAAAGGTTTGTAGACACTGATTTTATATAGGAATTTTATGAAAGAAAAAGCATTTTATTTGCCAAAGAACACTAGTGTTATTATCAAACAAAAAGTGATATCTCTGTAAGTATGCAAGATAGATCCATGATATTAGTAATGTATGACAAGAGGGGGTAGCATACTGTTATCTGATATTGCTGAATCTATGCAAATTATGCATATAATAATTTCACAATATTTCAAAACAATATTAATTTAAAAATGTGTGTTAAATGGCAAGTTTCAGTGGCAACATTGTGAGCTTTAATGTTTTGTATAATATGGGGGCATTTGTCTACCTGTAGGACACACAGCTTTTATGAAAGTAATGTAGTTATGAAAATCTAGATAATGGTCATAACTACTTTGCCAAAAGAGCATTTATATTTCCAAAAGTCTTCACATTACCCACTATGTTTTATTGTCATTTTTACTAACACTCACTGCTTGAGTATACCACCCCCAAGATGAAAGTATCACAGTTTGTTTTTGCATTACTAATATAAACAGTAGAAGAATGTCTTAATTTTTGCATAACTTTTTGTAAACACTCTTTAACAACCCCAGCTCTGTACATCCCATGCTGACTATTTCACCGCCATACTTAACAAATCATGTTAACGTATAGATGCCACTTTGCTGCTTTAGTTTTATGTACACACCTATGGCAGGACTTCAGAAATTAGAATTTGAAAATAATGACAAATATACTCATTTCAGGTGCACGGGGAAGTCTCTGTAAAAATGAGTTTACACTTAACAGAATACACAGGAACTCTGCTTTCCTGTTGACTATACTCTTTTAAGAAGCAATGAATTAATCAGGTCGTATTAAACTTTCTAAATGAGTATGCACTAATAAGGAAAACATGCATAAAACCTGGATCTGCACCTGGCTAATTCACAGCACTAAACAAGTCAAGAGACTTTGGAAAAAGGGATGGAAAATCAGGCAGAGTAACAAAACTCTTCCAATTTACAGACCTACTGCTATCCATAGAACCAAGTAAAAACCCTTGTAAAAAGGACAAAAATTGCTATGTAAACATTCAGAACTTTCTGATCCACCATCAATAACCTTCTTCACCCAGGCAGAAACTCCAGCAGTTGATAACTTGAGCAAAATGTATCACAACAGCAGCTGAGGCCTTTGCATTTTCATTCCCAGTCCTCATGTCAGATATTCCTGCAATATGGAAACAATCACACATAGTACCACTTTATAAGGGAGAAAACTTTTGTGGTTGATTTTGGAGGTGTTTGGGCAGCATTATGGCAGAAAATGAGCTTATACGGGACTGTTTATTGAACTTAACCACCCATTCAGTGTTAGACAAATCCCTTGTGTCTAATGAATCCTTTATGGACAACATTATTGCTGCTATCTGTGAAGGCTTTTCTCACTGTCAAGGTAATCAAGGAGGAGGAGTCCAGCTACAGAGCAGTAATGCTAGTAGTGTGCTGACTTCAGTACAACAATCCCTCATTCAGTTGGCTGGAGGAAACAAAGATGGGGGTGTTTCTTCATTCAGTGGATCTAGCGATGGCGTTTCTCATTCTAATGGTGCTGTTGGGACTTCAGCTAGCACAATTTCACATAAACATGTAGTTTCTCATGTTTATAGTGTGTTTGAAAACCCTTCAAATTGGACAGTCATGAAACACAAGTAAGTGCCACTATTGAAAGTAGCTGCTCAGATGAGTTTGAGATTTGCAAAATGACATATTTTCTTTAGAAAAGCTTTCCTTAAAAATTATTTCTTTGTAGTTAGAAGTATCTTACTTAGAAGAATGCATAAGACTCTGCTGTGTGCATCATGGCTTAAGATTATTTAAATTTCCTAACTGTTTTCAACAAGGGGACACTTTGTACCAGCAATTGACTGAACATTTTAATGGTACTGGTGTTGCCCTGATGAAAATATTAGTTGCCCATTATAAATGTAATATTACTAATTTAAAAACTGACGTGGAAACTCTGGACATGAAAGTTAGGGGGTCCAAATTTTTCCAACGCTTTTCTACTTTATATGAAGGTATTTCCATCAAAGTAGACAGACAGAGGGTGACCATTATTAATAGGAAACAAACAAAATTGAAGAGGGACTTGGCTACCTATAAAGACAAGACTGCCTATCCTTTACCTAAACGTTTAACATCAGTACAAACTGTGAAACCAACTGGTGCATTTGATAGTACTAATAGTCTTACAAGAGGTAATTGCTTCTACTTCTGTTTCTAGTCAGTGTGATGCTGGCAATATGAATGTTGTCAATAATTCTCCCAGTGTTGGTGCTGCTATGTCCACAATGAATGGACCTTTTTAGTGGACAAATCAGGGGTACAGAAAACCCTGAGGTGGTCGAAAGAAGTTCAGGCCACACACAAGAAGGCACAAGGGAAGAAAGGGAACAACAGAAACAACAAAAAGAGAACTTAAACTTTTGTATAGACATGTTAAACTTGTCTGATGTTAACTTAACAGATGACACCTATGAGGTGTTACAACGCGGCTTTACATTTATTCCTTCTAACAAAGTGAATGTAGTAAATTTGTTTGTGGATTTTAAGTTATACTTAAAGTTAAATTTGAAGTTCATTTTTGATGGTTTGTCTACTTCTGTTTTACCCACAGAACAATGTAAATGTAGAAGTACTTATAATCCTGACGTATGCTCTTCCTTACAAGTTTTTGGTAGACTATGTGAACAGCATTTTAGGGACATTAGTAGATGGTCCCATAGTACTGATAATCTTACTCAGGGAGAGAGGAAAGCATTAACTGACTTAGTTACTAACAAGGGTCTTAGAGTAATGAAGGCAGATAAGGGTGGGGCTCTAGTCATTATGCATACTGTGGACTATGAAAATGCTATGTTCCAACTTTTGAGTGACCATAGAAACTACAAACAGGTCAATATAAATGATGTTATTGTGTTTCAAGCATATTGACACTTTATTTGATTTGTTTTGTCAAGGTAATATTGAACACTCAGTATACATGTTCTTAGAGTTTGAACATCTGAAATTAGCAGTTCTCTTTGGTATTCCTAAAGTCCACAAATGCAGAAGTGCCCCCTCCTTTAGACCCATATTGTCAGCATTATACTCTAAGACTGAACCAATTTATATTTTGTTAGATAAAATTTTGAACCCTATTGTTCAAATTTCCAGGTTTTACTTAAAAGATTCTTGGCATCTATTAGCGTTGTTACGTGAATTTAATTTTGTAAATTTTGATATATCAACTATATTTTTTGCAACACTTGATGTCACTTCCCTCTATAAAAGTATAGATCAAGAAGCTGGAATTGATTTATTTATGGAATATTTGACTGGTCATACTGACTTTGACAATGACAAGATCAACACTTTGGGCCGGATTCACGAAACCTCCATGTAAGACTTAATATGTCTTACTCGGAGGCTGCAGTTGAACAGTATGACGTCAGCATGCCATGCATATTCATGAGGGCATGCTGAATCATACCCTAGTCTAACACAGTCCATGTAGGAAAGTAGGGGGCATGTCTGATTGCCGAGTACAGCAAAGGGACACTCCCCCAGAAGAGTCAGAGTCCTAAAAGTAAACACCCACGAGCGAGTCCGCTGAAATGTCAAGGAACACAACACCACACATCCCCACAGACTAAACCCTACTGAAAATGTGTAAAATGTAAAAATAGCAGTTTCCTTTTTTTTTTTTTATAATTTCCAAAATGTTTGCCCGCATTTGCGCTCGTTTGCGCGGGTATGCCCTTTGCTCAGCCACAGTTAGCAGACATTGAAAAGTATATAAGACCTACATATGCAAATTAAGCCAAGTAGCAATAGCGTAGCGGTAGAGACGTCGGCCAAAGAGGAGGTAGTCACAGTTTGAGCACCCACAATGTCATTCTCCAGTTTTATTTAAATAAGTATGAAACAATCCCCTGACATATATAACTATAATTTAAGTAAAATGTAATGAAATGGCCCATGTATTTGTGAACATAACCGATGTAATATATAAAAAAGGATCATAATTGCCCGTAGCTGGACAGCGCTGTACCCAGCTTAATATGAGTGCCCGTAGCTGAGCAGCATTTTAACAAGTGTAATATGAGTGCCCGTAGCTGAGCAGCACTTTAACAAGCTTAATATGAGTGCTTATAGCTAAATAACACGTTACCCTGCGTAAGCCGTTTGCGCGGAGCTGCGTAGCGTGCCAACCAGCTTACCGTCGGGCAATGTTGGGCAAGCTGTAGCAAAGTCGCCTTTACATAAACACACCTCCTAGCATGTCTAGACAGTAGTAAAATAAAAAAAGCAATGACAAGGATAGAACCCAGGATACTGTGTACCATAGTCAAAGTACTGGACCACTAAGCCTTGACAGTTGTACTTAGAAATACAGTATTACCATACATATAGGAATGAATGAAAATATAACCATGACAAAGCAGGTTTGCTGTAAGCAGAGAAATATCCAAAATGGCCAATCACAGATAAGTGTGGGAAAACCGGCATATATAAACCCCATAGGCGGGAATACACACCATAACTGATTGTGGTACCCATTTGCAGTCAGGATGGCAGGTGCAGAAGAGGGAAATCACTTTAGAGCACAAACATGGGGCGTTGAGGAGTCAAAATATATGGTTTGGCTCCTAGTCCACCATCATGAAGGCCAACTCATGCAGGGCCAGGTTCAATGGGGAGCGTACAAGGCAGAGGTGTGGAACCGGTTGGCACATGATCTCACCAGTCCCACAGGCATTCCGAGGACTGGTGAACATGTCTGTCACCACCATGTGGACCTGAAGCGGCGAAAGGAGGACCAACTGAACCAATGGATCCAGGAGGCCCGTCAAATGCCCAAAGCCCCAC
Source organism: Protopterus annectens (assembly GCF_019279795.1). Lineage (NCBI taxonomy): Eukaryota > Metazoa > Chordata > Ceratodontiformes > Protopteridae > Protopterus > Protopterus annectens. Next base: position 181,704,598 of record NC_056739.1, read on the forward strand.
TACTGAGTAAGTATCCATGTAATTAAGTATGTAAGAAAAGCTATCCTAGCCTATAGTATGGATAGGTATGTTCCAATATTCCTTCATTTATATTACAGCTGCAGGTGTTCGTTCCGCAAATCAGCAAGCCTATGCTGGTAGGCTGGCAAGGTTGTGCCACCAGGCAGGTTAGTAATTATTCTGCTGGTATTGTTATAGAATAGAAGTGAGACAGCCTGTAAAAGAGTTCAGTGTTGTAACCCAATAATAAAGGTCAAATAAGCCTAGAAGAAAGATTCTGCTAGTATTGTAAGATTAGATAAGTGATGCAGCCTGGAAAAGAGTATTGCAATCCAGTAATAAAGATTAAACAAGTCTCAAATAAAGTTTCCAACTGTATTGTAATATCAGATAACTGCTTCAGCCTGAAAATGAGTGTTGTAATCAATCAACAAAGGATAGACATGTGTCGAATACATCCTTGTAAATTCTGCCATATGAAATAAGTGAGTCAGCTGGAAAGGATTGTTGTAACCCAGTAATAAATGTTAATAAAGCCTAGAATTAAGTACCATCCTGAAATGTAAATATAAAATAAGTGAGAGAGTGTGAGAAAGACAGTTTGAAGCTACCAAGAAAGCTGTAATAAGTCTGGAATAAAGGTATACTGCATTCACTACATAATGAAATGAATGAGACAGCCACAACCAAAGAGTGAAATGTCTTTAATAAAGTACAGAACCAGGACTGTGTCCATCCCACAATTTGGATATGTTGCTGTACCCTTGCATTATGGAGATAGTATGGTTGTATGAAATGCTGAACATCCACAGTTGTCTAGATCCATATAAATCAAATGTAGCCGGATGCTTTACCTGAATACAGCCAGATATGAACATATATGAATAAAAATGGAATGTATATTAATGTAGCAGTAACATCCCCATCACCAACATTCCTAAGGTTACATACAGGAAACTGTACTAATACATGTAGGGGATATATATCTGCATCTACTAGGAATGTACAGTATATGTATAGGTAGTTTAAGTTGTTAATGTAATATTTCTCCACCCTACCCTATTCTCACAAATGATGCCATTCCACACCAAACTGGGTATGTGTATTCACAATTAATTCCAACGGACATTTGTCCTGTTGGTTTATACATATCTGCATGTACGTTGATGCATGTGCCCTGTTCACATATCCAAACCTGATGGCCTGTTGCCACCAATGAACCCTGCATGCTGTTGGAATGTCCACTGTTGTTCTAAATATGCATGTGTTATGCTTGCTGCTCAATGTTCGGAATTCATGTCTGTTTGGTTAATGGGAATACTGATGCATGCTGTTACAACTAATTTTGAATGGTGTTGTTTGTTACTAACCCAAAATGCCATATAATACTGCTAAACATAGGACAACAGGGAAAGAGGGTTCCAGTGGACCCACCTCTCCCACCTCATCTGGCGAGTACACCTGGCACCAGTGCCCAGGCCGGGACCTCCTCCTCCAGTGGCCCTGTGCCACCTTCAGGTGGAAGCGCTGCAGGGGATGGGGCTCATCCCCCCTCTGCAAGAGTGGCCGGAGGAGAGCCTCCACTCACCCTCCATTGGGTCCGGTCTGTGTTGTGTAGTGAGATCAGGCGTTCCATGACTGATCCCCTGTGCCAGCTTAAGGCGAGAGTGGCACAACTCACAGGTGTGCCTGCCCGTCCTATCCAGCCCCCAGCACAGCCCCAGCCTAGGCTGTGAAGGCACAGTGGTAACGGCCCATGGGTGGGGATCTCAGATCCACTGTTGCCATCTGTGGGCTCATGGGCTTGTGATATCCAAACATCCATCCCCGTCAATTGTGTTTACCCCCCACATGTGTCATACTCCGCCCCTGTATGTGTCTTGTGTGTCTTGTCTGTTAACCTCCCCAACCTACCTCCCCAAATATACCTACTTACTGTACCTCACATTTCTCTCTCACCTGAAAAAAAAAAAGGGCACTCTGTTCCCACAAAAAAATTACGCCCCATACATAGCTGCCCATTTCGCATACATGTCTGCTGGACATGTAAACTGATAATTACAATTGGCTGTACAACATACTTTGTTGTCCTTGTTCCTCTCTCAGGGGTGGAAGGTTTCAAATCTCACTCTAAATTTCTAACATATGCACAGCTGTTGCTGGTAAAGAATTGGGAAGCTATGGGCCTTCCCTACATCCTTCCTGCACATCCCAAGCTTGTTTTCCTACTGTCCTACCCTCTTTGTGCCCCCTTTTTCACCACTGTCCTATTTCCCCATTTTCGTTTATTTAAAAGAAATTAGCACGGGTGTTAGCGGGAATAAGCACTTTTAAGCAATAGTCAGCGGGTGTGTGCTTGTGTGCGCTTAGCTAAGCATAAATAAGCGTAGCTAAGTGTCGCGCAAACTCGCGCAAACCCAGTTACAACTGCTTAAAAGTGCCTTAGTCACTCTGTATGACAAGGCTCATCAGCAAAATAAAATACCCCTGTCAGTCTCAAACCCTGGACCTTGGGAACACTAGACTGCATGAATTACCACTGAGCCACAGCAGATATACAAGAACCTGGTGCAGAAAGAAATATATCATGAAATATAATGAGTGAATGTAAAGGGAAAATAGGAAGGCCATTACACAAAGCTTGTTCTGTGTATCTTTACTGGCAATTCTTGCGGAATTGCATTACATGAGTGTGATAAGAGAAACAGCCATACTAGTAGGTAATAATGTTACAGTAGCACCTTACAAACCCCACACAGTATCAGTGCAGGATGAACACCGCCATATCTGAATAGGTAAGAGGCCAGACCTCCCAACTGTGACTGCTTTACAGGGATGTCCCTGATTTGAAAACAAATGTTACCTGTGCCCCACTGACTCCCTGTGAAATGTACTAACAGTAGACAGAAAGGTGGGGAATCCCACGTAATGGTAACTGTCAATAAGTTACAGTAGACACTACTTGCATGTCAGAAATGATGTAGTAATACATATGCTCAAAATACCCCACAGTCACAACTGCAGAATATCTGAAATATATCACGGGTGTATCCCACTGATATGTACCTTTCCCTGAGGCTGGTCAAATATATACCTGAAAGTATCTCAGGCCTGGAAGTGTCAGAAACACACAGGCATATCAGCCTGTCTGCTGTTACAAACTCTGTGAATAGCTGTAGAATTACTTCCACAAGCATGCCCTTATGTAGGAGTACAACACAGAAATATCAAAGGATATAGCCATCTAACATACTAATGACAGTATAGCAGTTCACAAGCACTGCATGTGCCCGATAATCATAATTGTTAGTACAATATACATAGTTGTCCTCACCCCTCTCTCAGGGGTGGAAGGTTTCAAATGTCACACCAAATGTCAAACATATGTACAGCTATTGCAGTTAAAGAAATGTGCAGCTATGGACCTTCCCTACACCCAGCCTGCACATCCCTAGCTGGTGTCCCCACTGACTTCCTGCTTCCCGCTTACAACTGTTTAAAAGTGCCTTATTTACTCTGTATGACAAGGCCCTAGTACTGCTCAGCAGCAAAATAAAATACCTTTGTAAGTGTCAAACTCCAGACCTTGAGCTCACCAGACTGCATGAAGTACCACCAAGCCACAGCAGACATATAGGAACGTAGTGCTGAAAGAAATATCTCAAGCATTACAAGGAGTGAATGTAAATGGAAAATAGGAAAGCCATAGCAACACATTCCAGTAAAGACAAATATCAGGCATTCAAGGAGTGAATGCAAAGGGAAAATAGAAAAGCCATAGCAACACATTGCAAGAACTACTGTTGTATGCCAGTTAATCCACAAATCCCACAGGAAAGTGCATACTCCCATGTAAACAGTGTTAGCATTAGCAGGTGTGAGTTAACATACACACTGAGAAGAGTGAACTGGAAGAAGCAACAGCCAGGTTTCAGTACAACATGCATTTCAGTGGCTACAACACAGCCTCAGATAAGATAGATATACCAACCTTCTGACTGACACAACAGTGTCCACAGCAAACCAGCATGGTCCCCACCTTGCAAAACTGAAAGGCCTACGCCTACCTAACCTATCATTTTATAGCAGTGTCCTGAAATCACAGTGAGAACTGCAATTACCACACAGCAGGCTGCATGCAATTACTAAATGCTGGCCACCAATTGATGCCGAGGCCATCACATGCACATGTGCAGATACCTACAAAAGCAGCCTGTACTGCCAGTCCACACATGCAATAATATCATTGCAGCAACAGGAGGGAGAGAGAGAGAGAGACAGAGACAGAGACAGAGAGAGAGACAGAGACAGAGACCAAAAAAAAAAAAAAGCAAGCAAGCAAGCCAAAAGAAAAACGCTGTCAGAGACACCAATCCACAAAATACAGAAATATAACACATCAACAGGGACAACTGACAGAGGTGAGAAATACAAAGGTAATGTATGTAACATATATGTATTTGCTGGCATCTGAATGATGTGTCTGAAAGGTAATCTACATACTGTGAACCCTCCATATATGTTAGCAGTCTATATCTATATGTATATGCAGATGTGCATAGGGCAAGGGACATACTGCAACTGTTAGTGAAGGCTGGACATACATATGTAGTTGAAGGTTGCTATGTGCATATATCAATGTAGGTTGTAGTGTGTGGCATTGAAAACAGCATGCAGTGCAGGTATATGTCATGTGGTGGTGAACGTCTGTGGGTCTGAGCCAGTGAGGCCTGCTACAGCTATATGGCCTGAGGACAGCATAATGCATTCTGCACAGCACTGTTCAATATCATTACAGAATGGTATGTCTCACAACTGTTTCAGAAGTGATATTCCCACCATGAAAGGTGGCCAGTCTATGTGCCTAGATGTGCATGTATATGTACAGCAATGGATGTTTAGAAGTGTGCGTATATATATATATATATATATATATATATATATATATATATATATATATATATATATATATATATATATATATATATATATATATATATATATATATATATATATATATATACATATATATATATATGTACATAGATAGAGAGGTATGTATAGAGAGATAGAGATATATAGATAGATAGAATATGTATATACATATAGATATAATAGATACATACATATATAGATATATATGTAGATACATACATATATACAGATAGATATGAATGTTTATAGATAAGTATATATATATGGTTATATATAGCGGTGTGTGTGTGTATATATATATATATATATATATATATATATACACATATATGTAGATATGTATATATATTTACATATATATATATATATATATATATATATATATATAGATATGTATATATTGATATATATATATATATATATATATATATATATATATATATATATTTATATGTATATATATATATATATATATCTATATCTATATCTATATATATATATATAGAGAGAGAGAGTGAGAGAGGGGACATGGGGCAGATGTATTGTAACAGGTGCCTGGTGACCAAGGCATGGACTGAACACCAGTGTTGATACTGCAGTACCATACCCCATTCCAAAACACGTTACCCACTAACTACCACATAGGTGGTTGCCTGCCTACCACTGGAGGTGTCAGAAGGGAACATGGGACACAGGTGTACAATAGCCTCCCTTTGATATCCACAGTGGCACACTAGTCTTGTAATCCCTGTACATGGTACGTGTCATCACAAAAGGTGTGTCAGCTAGGGAAGTGTAAGTCAGTGTACCCCTCTACACCTCACAATGTCCTATGCAGTATGTACCTCCCATGAGAACTACAGCAAGTGGAAAGGCCACAGACATACCTAACAAAGACTGATAATGCCCTCAAACACATTCCCTATGCAGACTGACTCACAAAACTACAGCTAGAGTGCCTTGCATACTTCCTACACAGAGGTTACCACTGCTGGACATACAGAGTTATGTCACACCCATACCAGTTGGCCAACCACCATGGCAACACCTCACAATCCATCCAGCCTACATGACCTAGGGCCTTAATCATTGTCACTGCACTAAACAGCACATGCTGGAGGTACCGGTTCCTATACACAAATATGCCATACCCTGGACTAAACCACCCAGCATTAACAAACAAGGCTCCTTATTAGTAGATGTCATACATACCCCTGATGAATGTTATGGAGATAGGTAATGTGCCCTGTGAGTCACCTCTGTGTAACCGTTTCACAGGAGCAAGTAAAATCACATTACATGTGTCCCAAAGGGCAGGGTAGCATATGGCTAGGCTGCCCTAGGCCCAGGTACAATAGCATAGTACCTACCTATGACATAATGCACACACACACATACTCAGTGCACTACCAGCTATGTGAGGTTGAATGAATGTGACACTGACTGTGTGCAAGGTCTGTAAAGGTGTGATAGCTTAGCGTGAGTTTGTGTCTGTCATGGTTGTTTGTGTCCTAGGTGTGAGGCCAGAGAAAGATGTGTTATCGGGATGCAAACATAGTAGATTGGCATATGTTGTGCCGTAGTTCCCTGTGTATGACTGCGGTGTCCCATTGTAGGCAGAAGCAATACATGTATGCACAGTAAGTGGTACTGCTGTTGAATCCAGCTCACATATGAACTGTTGTACTACCTGAAGTTGTAGGCCTAAACACTACAGTATGGTGTATGTTCACATTCCCTGGTAACACTGTCTGGTGTGTTTCCTGTAGTCTGCACAGATTACATACCTCATGCATAGGTATCTGTACGTAGGGGCACACAGTACTATAAGGTACACAGTTAATGTTCATCTGTGTCGTCATACATTTGTGTGTTGTATGTATGTGTAATGTGTGTGTAATGATGCCTGTACCATGGCTGCAATCACATGTGTGTTACAGGGTATGTGTGTGTACCTGGCAGCATGTATACTCTGACAGCAGTATGCTGGCTATATTAACAACTGTGCACATATGTCAGTTAGGGGTATGGCATCAAAGACTAGGGTGGATTACCGTTGAAACTGTAAATGTGCATTGCATTCATTGCATGGGATGACAATATTCTTCATCCATTAGCTTGATACATACCCCCAGTGTGAGGTTGTGCATTGTATCCCAAACAGTGTGCCGAGTGCTGGTGTATACTAGTTTGTTGTATGGAGTGTGGCAGGCACTGTCAGACAGTTGTGGGCTGAGCACTGATATGTGGTATTGAACATGTGTATCCCCTGATAGACGGACAGATGCTATATATGGCAGTTAAGTGATATCAGTACATTAGAATATTAAGTGTGCCACATGACTTGCTCACATATTTTTCTTTTCCTTCCAGGGTGATGGTGCATCAGCGTAACCCACCTTATACAGCAGCAGAGGATCAGGAGATCCACCAGATCCTTGTGCAGAATTTCTCTGTGCTGCTTTCTAGGACCAGCCAGAACTAGCATGAGAGGGCTGCACTGTGGCAAGAACTTGTCCGTCAGGTAAATGACATAGGCATGCATAACCTGACATATGAGCAGGTACGCCATCACTGCAGTGATTTAATTAGACATGTCCAGCAGCGTGCATCTGATATCCACAGACAACAGCTTGCCACAGGTGGTGGGGTACCTATCCACCCCCCCTCACCAGTGTGGAGGAGCACCTCCTAAGTGTTGTGGCTCCAGGCCAACAACAACAACATTCACAAACATGTGTCATCATGGAGGCCGGAGCCACCCAGCATGTTGAATTGGAGTGTGCAGGTAACATGCCATATCTGTAGTTGACTGTTCTCTGTACTGGTAGTTTATGCGTGTGTGAGATGTGTACTGTGTGTGTAGCTGTTAACCTGCCAATTCTTCTGCAAGATTGATATTCTGAGTATAATCTGTATACCTGTGAAAGCCAGCTGTTGTACTACTGTACTTTATCATACTCACAGTATCAATGGCACAGTTGTGGCCACTGGCAATCACTCTCATATTTTTGCAGGTCCCTCTGGATTGACAGCAAGGCAGCCAATCCATGCTGGTGAGTGTGTAACAACAATACTATTACTAATGACATGTGCATGTCATATGGAGATGTAGTGTGTGCACATGTAACACACCTACGTATAATGCATGCTGTGCATATTTGCTGTGAGACTATGCATATCCCATTATTCTCAGTAGCTGCCTCACTCACATGCAATACACAGAGCATGACACATGTGTGGCAACACAGTACTGGACATTGGATAGGCATACCTGATACACATGTGCACAACACAGACATGTTTGGCATAGACACTGCACCTTAGCCTGCTACACATGTCCAATTATGACACCTGCTGTATGCCCACCCTTCAGTATCCCACTTATCATCTATGCAGCACTTATAATATACCTGAGGGGTAGAGGCCTATCATGTCTTTGTGCAACAGTCTTGAACAAATAATACATTCATGTTAGGAAATGCTCATTATTGGCCACCTTACACACCCATGTAACAAGTGGCTGTGTAATTGTGGATGTAGTCATGTTACTGCACTTCAGGTACAGCATGCTAGCTGCCTGTCTGGCACACATTATTATTGTTGACTGACCACAAGAAGCATGTTGATCATGGCACACGTTACTACACCACATCCAGTTCCATTGACCACAAAAGTACACATAGCAGTTATTGCATAGCACCATCATGTGTTTTGTGTGTGTGTGTGTGTGTGTGTGTGTGTGTGTGCAAATATATGCACCCACAGCTTGTAACACTTGCACAACATTGTTCTGTCCTTGTACACATTGTGTCCCAGGGTGGAGACAATCACTGAACAACTACACACAAGCATCAAGTACACGTATACTGTTGTTAACAAGGGCTGTCTACACTTGCACTGTATGTTCCTGTGCAACACATAATCTGCATGCTGACACATGTGCAGTGTTGTTTTTCCTTGTGATACTGTCACCCACCCTCAAACAGTATTGTGTATGTGTTGGATTGCAGGTGTGTCTGTGTTTGTATCTGCTGTACTGAGGAATGAGCCTGTGTGCTTGTGTGCCTGTGTGCCTGTGTGCCTGTGTGCTTGTGTGCCTGTGTGCTTGTGTGCCTGTGTGCCTGTGTGCTTGTGTGCCTGTGTGCATGTGTGCTAACATCGTGTACACATTTATAAACTGTGTTTCCTATCTTCCTCTCACAGGTTCTGATGTTGCTCTGGTGGAGTGCAGCAGGGAACCTGAAGCCACTGCTGGGGATAGTGATAATGATGATACATGTGTAATGGCAAAGGAAGGTGTGACAGGGTCTGTCATTGGTCAGCCAATCGACACTACACAGCAGTCAACCCCATCAATGCGCACAGTCATCCTGCTGATACATCCATTGTCACCAATGTCCTTAGCAGAGAGGGACAGCATACAGTGGGCATTGACCAGGGTAGTGTGGTATCATTGGCACATGCATCCCCTCAAAGCAGCCATGGCCAGATTCCTGACATGGTACCACACAGGCAGATGTCCAGGGGTTCTCGTGGGAGCATCCGTGGTCGTACTGCCCCTGTCAGACATGCCCACAGAGGTCTTTCAACCTCAGCTATGTTCCGGGCTGTAATACAGGCACAGGCACATATGGAACGGTACACCAAACAGGGTCTGAGGGAGCTTAGCGCACATCACACCACTATGAATGACACTAGGCGTGACGTTGCGGCTGCCATCCGTCATATCAGCGAGGTCATTGATAGACATTGGGGGGACACATTAGATCTCTTCCACAACTACATGTCCGGGAGCCAGGACAGTGCAGGACAGTTGAGGTGCTGACGTGGACGTATGCCAGCAACATCATCAGCTGGCAGTCGTCGTGGATGACAACAAACCTGCAGCTGCTTCCATAGTGCCAGTACCAGCCCCAGCAATGCTGGGTCTATGCTGTCATTAGACCATCCTAGAAGACCACGTGCACGTGGCTCTGGACAGTCCCAGCAGGGACATGTGTCCAGTCAACAACCCACTGCCTCTGATGACAGTATCCAGTCTGGCTTAGTACCTGATACTGTCCGTAGCACCCCTGCCAGGCACAGGTACCATGTCCGTGGCCAGAGACAGTGATCTGTATGACCTGGCAGGTACAGTCTGTGGCTGTCCACAAACACCCGTATATGGCAGCCACGTGGTGGAACTGTGTGCATGCATACATACACGCACACATAATGCTAACATCTAGGGCTAACATATACACGCACACATTGCATCAACATTGCCCCATGTTGTACTGTTGTCCCTCACTAACACACACACACATACATGTTGATTGGATGTGTCAATGGCAGACTCTGGCAAACCAAGTACACACCCTGTGCATATGATGAAACTGTGCCACCTCCTGCCATCTGTAACATTGATGCAGGAACAGGATAGCATGGTGCTGATGCACAGGGTGACTACATAGCACTGTAGTAATATTATCATGTTGTTAACAGTACAGTGTAATGATATCATTGTGGGTATATCCGAGCATGCATGATGCATTAACACTATGATTGTCATTGTACTTTTGTATACACCAGTGTTAATTCCCAAAGTGTACTGTCTGCACATGTGCCACATGGCTGTTGTGTGTACCTGTGCCTGCATGTGTTGGGGTGTGGACAGTACATGTGTGATGTTTGCAGCACAGAGTTGCAGGTGTACATTTGTGAACATGGTTAGCATGGAACATGACATGGTTTGACAGTATGCTGTGGGTGATACAGTTTCCAAATGTCAATGGTCTGAATTCTGGTAGCATACACAGCCTACATAGCCTGACATTCAGTGGTCATTACATGGTGTCTCCTCAACTGATACACAGATGTAGGAACCCGGTGTCAGTGATATCCCTGCAGTACTACACTATACCAGTAGCCATTCTTACTGAGCCCCACACATCCCTGGGAACAATACTCTTTGGCATATAGCACTCTCACGTACATGCCAGCACACTACGGATATGTCCAGCCATGACTGCAAATGCATACAGTGGCCTACAATGCATTCTACACATGACACACCTAACCACCACAAGGGTATCATACAGACAGATACCTGTTGTCCAAGCCATGCTGTATTACTGTAATGCAACTGTAGCATTGTCATTGGCATGTACTTAACATAGTATTCCAACAGTACCATGTAGATGGTAGCACCCATCATGTAGAATGGGTATTGGTGTGTACATGTGGACAAGTGTTATCTTGTCTATCCTGTGATATTCACATTTCCAAAAGTATTCTGCAGTCCCTCGGTGTATCACCTAAGCAAGAAGGTGTCTGTATGCATATCGGCAACAGTTGCCATACACCTGCACTGGATGTCCATCACTCACAGACCTTGCTGTGTTTTAACATGTCTGACATATACTCCAGACAGAACCCTCACCCACATTAATCTATCAAAGCTTTCATGGGTGTATGTCATATAGTTGGCCTAGGACACAGATCACTGCAGTAGCCTGCATTGTCACCAACATACATGTATGGCCTAAGGTCTGGGAAGCTGCGGCACATGCTGGCAAAGGTAACAACTGTATTCATATGAGGCAGGCTTCACACATAGGAACTATTAAAGGTCACAGGTACATATCTGTATGTGGCACACACCTACCTGATGTGTGCATTGAAATTACTGTTATAATAATATGTCATACAATAATATAAGCAAAACACACAACACATTGACAAACTGTGTGACAAACACACACACATGGCATTTATAGGATTCAAACCCCTACCTAACTATGTTATGATACTTGAGAGAGACACATTAGCACAGCACACTATTTGCATTACTGGATGCCTTCCCTTCTCCTGCTGTATTTATAGGGTGCTGACATCATCAGTCTTTCCAAAGAGGAATGTACATCTTTTAGTGTGTTATCCCAGTCTTCAAAAAGGCCATTCCTTTCACAGAGAATTGCAGACATACACACCCTTTAATGTGTTATCCCAGTCTTCAAAAAGGCCATTCCTTTCACAGAGAATTGCATACATACACACCCCCTGCCCCCTCCACACACACAGTGTTTGCAGGATTCAAACCCCTACCTAACTCTGTTATGATACTTAAGAGAGACACATTAGCTCAGTGCGATATTCACATTACTGGATGATTTCCCTTCTCCTGCTGTATTTATAGGGTGCTGACATCATCAGTCTCTCCAAAGAGGAATGTACATCTTTTACTATACCTCAGTATGGGGGATAACAATATCGGTGCATTAACAGACACCTAGTTCAGGGTCACATATGCACACTGGCACTGCCAGATTATGTTCTATACCATGCTTCGTGACCACAGGACTTGTAACACACAACACAGCTAGGAGGTGTATCCATATACATCACAGATACACACACCTCTGGGTTGGTACCACTGCACTAAGCATGACAGGCCATACATATGCAACTACCATTGTGCAAAACTGCCTTTTGGTTTGGTGTGTAGTTCAGACCACCCCACCATACCCAGGAACCGCACTCGGCTTTCCTGGGAACAGTGTAGGATATGAAGGTCTTCACACACCATTATAGTGGTTGAGTTCAGGTACACGAATATTGACTGGGGATACTACTCAGGCCTCAACAACATCACCCTACAGCCACTACGATTTGTGAATCCATGTGCTATGGCACAACCAGTCACCACAGCCCCAAGGGAGAATATATATTTGACCTGATCATCACCAACATGGGGACTCTATGTTCCACACCAGAGGTAGAACCCTCATTGTTGAGATCAGACCATAAACAACTTTCCCTGGACATTCATATCCTGTCCCCACCCCCAGCCAAGGAAATCACTGTAAAGAATTTCTCAAAAGCAGACTTTGCACTTGTGAAGACTGGGGTGGAATACTTCAAAGGCCCCGTGCTGGGGGATAATACAGCCCAATCTGCAGAATCCTTTACAAACGCATTCTATGAGCACCTGCAGGTATGCGTTGATCATGCTATCCCAAATAAAACCATGACTCCTCCAAAACACAAGAACTGTCTGGTTGACCACGGCCATATATAAGCTGTACAACAGAAGGAGGAAGCTACTACATAACAGAGCATTATCCCACAGATGGAGGACATCTCTGAACAGTATTGGCAAGACACTTCAATCCCTCATATAATTATCACTTGCAGTTTTGACAGTGAAATTGACCAGACACTACAGATAATCAGAAGGCCTTCTTTAGTTATGTCAGGAATATATGTGGAAACACCCAGATATGCTCTGAATTGTTGCATAACAGCACAAAATATGCCAAACCTACGGACATAGCCTACACCCTGGCAGACAGAGTCTGCACAAACGTTCCCCCCTTACCCCCCAAGGGTACAGATGCCCATCCCAAATGAATGTAACCTCCCTGACATCACAGATGCACAGGTGAAAGGTGCCCTCTCCACAGCAAATAACACAGCATATGTATGGGACTGGACGGTGTCCCAGGCTGTGTCCTACACAAGCTCTGAGTAGAACTGAACACTCACATTAAGTCACTGTTCCCACTTAGCCTTACTACAGGGTATGTACCCTGAAAATGGCATACACATACAGTGCTCCCACTCCACAAAGGTGGTGCCACAACCGACCACAGGAACTATCACCCCATGAGCCTGACTAGTGTGGTAGAAACAGCTATGGAGCGTATTATCATGGGAGTCATAATCAAAAACATTGTGAGCCTCCAGACAGTGGATCATACACAATTCAGCTTTGTTAAGGGCAGATCTTGCCTCTTACACATAGTTCATATCTTTGAAACGGTTACTGAAACCATGGATGAGGGCAAGGTAGTTCACACAGTCTACCTGTACCTTGCAGAGGCCTGCAGCACAATACCCCACTCAGGCATCATACATATGCTTACCAGCTTAAATATCAACCCCTATATCACTAGATTTGTTGCTATCTGCCTCAGGGATGGAACCCAGATGGTTAGAATTGCAGGTGCCATGTCCAACTCCAGACCAGTTACAACTGGTGTCTCACTAGGCTCAGTTGTGGGACCTGTCCAGTTTGGTATGTACTTCTCTGAGGTTCAGACTAACATGGTGGATTATATCTAACAAACATCACAGATGACTGCTAACCGGGAGCCATAAGCGACACTGCAGCTGACACATGTTTCTTCCATAAGGGTCTCACAGAGATGGATGCTTGTTGCCAGAGCCATGGCCTCGTGCTAAATGCTAAGACATGCATAGTCATCCCCTTTAGGGAAAACAAGGTGCACACATATTATCACATAAGTGGTAATCCATTAAGTACAGAATATGTATTTACAGATTTGGGGACCAACATAGATCGTAACCTCTCCTTTGCTAATCACATTGACAGAGTCATTGCAAAGACCTTTATATAGCCCTCCTTATCACATGGGGGTTTGCATGTAGATCATGGGAGGTCATTGTGGCCCTCTACTAGTCACTCATCAGGCCCATGTTTGACTACAATGCCCCCTTTGGGGTGTACCTTACCCAACACCTGCAACAACTACAGTGACCACAACAGTGCCTCCCCAAGAGGATCATGGGCTACACACAGATGTCCTATGCAGCTCAACTAAAGGATCTCCAGCTCTACTCAGTTGCTTAATGCCTACTCAGAGGTAATCTATGCCTGACGTGCACAGCCATGTCAAACCCAGAAGTAATAGACATGCTCCATCTCATAACATCCAAGACCCTTAGAGCTACACACTCTAGGGACTTAAACTTCAGCACAAAACTAAATGGGCCATGCTGCAGGGACAGATTCATTACCCAGAGGCTTCCCTCACTCTGGAATTGAATCCCAATTAGAGTTAGACATAGCCTCTCGCCAACCCTCTTCCAGCAAAATCCAGCCGCATGGATGGGAACTTGCAAATTCACCCCTGGTATCTCCACTGTGTCCCTGCTTGAAAGAGGCACAGCAAACTAGCCTTAAAGAGTGCCTTCTGTGACCTACTTTACAGAGGCACAGTAGGCTACTCTACTGGGGAGGCAGACGCCAAATACACTCTGCCTAGGCTTATGAATTCCCTAGGGCAGACAGCCTAGTATTGACCTCTGCACCTATGTTTATGTTCAGGATGCACAATATTTGTTGCTGATACTGTTTGCAGGTCTTTATTGCCAATACTGTTTGCAGGTCTTTATTGCCATAGCTTTCCCAGTTTCTATGAACAACATGTGTATCTGCGTAACATGTTTGATCATGACAGGGTTCCAGTATATTAATATATGTGTCTGTTGTCATTTAACTGTGTGCACAGGGCGGATTGCTGGATTGTGGGAGGTTCCTGGCTTAACACATACAACTGCCAGATATGTGTGGCCGACTGCTATACTCAGACATGGCCTAAGTGTGTGAGCATGCCCAATTCAGGCTTTCCATGGTTTGTTGCCTGACATATGTCTCACTTATCCAACTGTGTGAGCATGCCCAGTGTGACCTTTCCATATGTTGGGATCTAAAGTCCACTACATTTGTGGTTGTGTGTGAACATGACCAATATTGACATTTATACTGTGTGTTGGAAGTCATGTTGTGTTCTTACTGCCAGACTCCTTTGTGTCATAACTCAACAGGGATTATGCTGTGACTGCAGGGTTTCCATGGGATAGTTTGCAAAGACTTGTCAACATTCTTTCATAGTGGCTGAACACTGCAATGCTGTCATGGTGTAGTGGTTCAGTACTTTCACTATGGTGCACTGTATCATGGGTTTGAGTCCCATCACTGTAAACCTACAATCTCCCATCCACTCATCAAGATTCCTCTTGAAGAGAGTCAATGAGGGACTCTGGCTAACCTGGAGTGGGAGTTTACTCAAGAGTGGAGGGAGCCTCTGGGTTATGAATCTGTCACTCTAGCATGTCCTATTTATTTCAATCCTGAGGTTCAGGTCTCTTGAGCGCATAGCTTGATGGGATTCAGATTTTCCGAGGTGCAGCATGTCCATTGATTCCAGGTTGGACATGGCTTTATACATCAGGCACAGATTGCCTCAGGGCAGGCGGTATGCCACTGAGTGGAGCTGCAGTTTCTTTAACCGGGCAGCTAATGGCATCTGTTTGAGCCCTTTGATCCTCCTGGTGAGGTACTTTTGTGGCCTTTCCAGCTGCTGCAGGTGTCTTAAGGTGCATAAGGTACATCCCACAAGGGGCATTGTACTCAATTATGGGCCTGATGAGGGATGAGTACAGAGGCACGATGACCTCCTCTGATCTAGATGTGAAGACCTTCATGATTAGGTGGGCTATATGAAATGTTTTTCTAAACACTTTGGCCACGTGGTTGTCGAATGAGAGATTGCTGTCAACTTGGGTCCCCAGGTCCCTTATCACTTCTTCAATACTTAATGGGTTACCACCTATGTGGTAATTTGTGGGCACTTCGTTTTTGCCAAAGGGGATGACTATACACTTTTTTGCGTTTAGCTTGAGGACATGTCTCTGGCAACAGTTATCTGTTTCTATGAGGCCCTTTTGTAGGATGCTTGTGTCAGCTGGAGGGTCGATTATGGCGCCCAGTTTGCAGTCATCTGCAAACATGTTCAACCACAGTCCTTCTGTATTGGCCTGTACCTCCGAGAAATATATACCAAACAAGGGAGGTCCCAGGACTGAGCTTTGTGGGATGCCACTTGTAGCTGGTTTGGGGTCTGACATGGCTCCAGCATTTCTGACCATGTGGGTTCTGTCCTTGAGCCAGTTTCCAACCCATCTAGTGACACAGGGGTTTATATTGAAGTTGGTGAGCTTATCTATAATGACCAAGTAGGGTATTGTATGGACAGTAAAAAGTGAAGAGCAAAAAAAAAAAAAGGTCTTTCATGCAGAACACAGTTCCACATTAAAGATCTGCACTAAACAGATCTGCAGTAAACATGGAGCTTCTCGTGTTTAATGTGGAACATTGCAGTTCCGCATTCAACAGAAGTAGCTCTGTGTTTAGCGATTTTTGATTAGCCCGTATACCGACATACGGTCCAATCAAAAATCGCTAAACACAGAGCTACTTCTGTTTAATGCAGAACACAAGAAACTCCATGTTTAGCGATTTTTGATTGGGCTGTATGCCAGGTATACAGACCAATCAAAAAAAAAAAAAAACAAAGTGGAGGCTGGCCGGGATTTAAACTGGCAGTGCGGGACTCGAGATCAGGCTGCTGATCTCGGGACAGTCCCGCCCAAATAGGGACATCTAGCAACCCTGTGTATGGAAGGCTTTTGCAAGGTCCAGGTAGGCTGTGTGGACCACCTTCCCCTCGTCAATGGCCTTGGTGACTGTTTCAAATGACTCAACCAGATTTAAGAGGCAGGATCTGCCCTTAACAAAGCCAAACTGGGTAGGATCCAGTGTCTGTAGGTCCCCAATATCTTTATTTCTGAGGTCCATGATGATCCTTTCCATAGCTTTGCAGGCCAAGCTAGTCAGGCTTCTGGGGCGATAGTTTGCAGTATCCATTAAGGCACCACCCTTGTGGAGAGGGACCACTGTTGCTGTACACTGCTCTTTGGGTACATATCCTGTGGTAAGGCTGAGATTGAACAGTGGTTTTATGTTTGTGTTCAATTCTTCTTGGGGTTCATGTTGGACACAGCCCAGGACACCGTCTGATCCCATTGATGCTGTGTGTTTTGCTTTGGAGAGGCTGGCTGTTACCTGAGTATCTGAGATGTCAGGGGGCTATCACTCTGCTGGGATAGATATTTGCCCTTTTGGTGGGGGGGGGGAGTTTGCACTGAACCTGTCAGCTCGGATGTTGGCAATGTCTGTGGATTTGGTGTATTGTTTGTCATTTTGGACTAATTCTGAGCATATCTGGGAATTCCCACCCAGGTTCCTACCATAACTAAAGAAAACCTTGTGATTATCCTTAGTGTCCTGTACATTTTTTATCTCAAAGATGGCCTTAGATGATTTTATGTGTGGCCGTAGTTTTTTAATAATACTGATCAGAGATGCCTTCCCTTTTTGGGATTTTGCTCTATCATATAGTAGCTTCCTCCTTGTATTGTATGGTTTGTTTATGGCTGGGGTCCACCAGACAGGATGCCTGCCTTTGGAGGATTGGGTCTTGGTTTTATTTGGGATTGCATGATCCATGTATTCCTGCAGGTGTTCATAGAATGCGTTTATAAAGGGTTCTGAGGTCTGGGCCATATTTTCCACAGGCACAGGGGCTGTGAAGGATTCCACCTTGGTTTGGAGGAGTGTGACATTTGCTTTAGTGAAAAATTTTCACTGTGGTTTTCTGGCCATGGGCTGGGGTCGGGATGTGAATATCCAGTGAGATTGCTCTATGGTCTGATCTTACCAATGAGGGATACACTTCTGGTCTTGGGCATAGAGTCCCCATGTTGGTGATGATCAGGTCCAGTATGTTTTCCCCTCTTGTGGGAGTGGTAGCAAGTTGTTCCATAGCATTTGAGTTTATAAATTCTAGGAACCTTTGGGCTAGGGTGTTGGAGCTAGGGTAATGCTCCCAGTCTATGTTTGGGTAGTTGAAGTCACCCAATATAATGGTGTTTGGGGAGACCTTCATATTTTCATGTGTTCTCCAGTCAGCCAAGTGGGGTTCCTGGGTTTAGGAGGGTGGTCTGTAGCAGGCTATGAACTGGAAGGTGGTTTTACCCACTGTTAGTTGCACATGGATAGTCTCTGATGCTTCATGCTGTGCCACCAACCTGGGTGTGTGGGTATCTTTGACAAATATTGATACTCACCCTCCTTTTGTAGTTTGTTCCATGTTTTGTGACTGTAAAGCATGGTATGAGGTGTAACCTGTTAGTGCTAGGGTGCTCTTGGGAGCCTTGAGCCAGGTTTCTGTTACTGCACAGATATCAACATTCTCCATGCTGAGGAGAGTTTGGAGTGTGTGCATCTTGTGGTTTAGACTTCTGGTATTGAGTAGCATTGCTTCTAGTTTCTTATCCCTTGTGATACCTATGGAAGTGGGTTTGTCTTTTGAGCCTTACCTGAATAAGACACTATGGGGGTGACAAGACCCTTTGGCAATATCCAAAAGGCCACAGGTGACAGGTGAAAGCCATCCCTAGCGTAGCATCAT
This sequence comes from Protopterus annectens, assembly GCF_019279795.1. Classification (NCBI taxonomy): domain Eukaryota; kingdom Metazoa; phylum Chordata; order Ceratodontiformes; family Protopteridae; genus Protopterus; species Protopterus annectens. The sequence continues at coordinate 181,723,635 of NC_056739.1, forward strand.
GTCTTGTCGAGCATGTCATCCCAGGCTGACAAGCATTGGATCCCCTTTCACTGACACCAATACTTAAGCCAATTGTTGTAATTGATCATCTTGTCTTCATATTATGGCATCATGCTGGGTGAGGGTAGGATGATACTCAAGGTCATCAAGTTTGCATATACTACATGGTGGTAAATGCTGTTTAGCACAACCTTACATTGCTTAACACATGGCAATCATGCCACAGGTGGTGCTGCTGGGCTGCTTATATCGGATGCACATACTACACTCCCTGCACATGTTTGAAAGCTGGTTGTGTCAACTTAGGCATCCCTTTCACTATATGTGGGAGTCAGAGAGAGGTATCATTTCCAGGGTTCCTACTGAGCCAGTGTATGTGCTATGCGTTGCCTCTTTTCCAAGGCCAAGGCATACTGGGCACGCCTCCTTCTGCCTACTGGGGCAGGCTTGGGTTGTTCCTCCTCCAAGTCACGCTCTGCCTGTGATGGCCTTGGCAATGGTGGGGGACTGTTTGGCCCAGGCCTACGCTGGTCCTGCTGCAGCTGTTTTTGCAGAATCATATTATGTAGCATGGCACATACCATGACAATTTGGGTACATATAATTGGTGAGTATTGCAAGGCTCCACCAGATGTGTCCAGGCACCGGAACCGTGACTTGAGCAACCCAAACACACACTCGATTACATTTCGTGTTTGTGCGTGTGCCTCATTATGGTGTTCCTGTTCAGGTGTGTGTGCGTTTCTGATGGGTGTCATCAGCCACGGCTCCAGTGCATAGCCAGCATCCCCCACTAGGTGACCATGTGGGATGTCCCCATTGGCAAATGTCTGGTACAGCTGTGTCAGATGCCAGATTTGGGAATCATGGTAGCTTCCAGGGCAGCCAGCACACACATTCATTATTATGCCCTGGGAATCACACACAACCTTGCAGTTGATGGAGGGGAAGCCCTTGCGGTTAATGTAGGCCCTACCCCGCTCACCGGCTGGTGCTTTGATGCATATATGCGTGCAGTCTATTGCACCCACTACCTCAGGGTATTTTGCTATTTGCTGGAAGAGACGCATATTGCTGGCCAATACCTCACAGGAACTGGGGAAATATACATGATCACCGACATGTGCTGTCATGGCATCCAGGAACTGGTGCAGTACCCTGGATGCTGATGCCTGTGATATCCCCATCATATCACCAGTTGGTCTCTGGAAGGTACCTGTTGCTAGTATTCTTAGGCCAACACATACCTTGGTTTTCACTGGGATGGGTTCCCCTCTGCTGGTTCTGTGTGTGAGGCGTGGCCTGCACAGCTCAACAATTTGCTGCAGGAAGTCTCTGTCCACTCTATAGCGCTCCACTATCTCCAGCTCATGTAACCCCTGGTAGGTGACCCTGGGCCTGTACACTCTTCTCCGTCTCCTCACTGTGGGTTGTCCGGCAGCATTTGCATTGTCACCACCCTCAGCATGTTGAATATGTCGCCTTATAACAGCAATGGCAGCCCCTAGCATTTTTTGTCTGAGTGAAGCTTTTTCAGTTTTCACTTCTAGTAGCTTACTCCAGTGTTGCAGTGTCTCTTGAGAGAAACAAACTGCACTGCTGTTTGCAGAGTTTTAAGTGCTGGGCTGGGCTAGTGTTCTGTCTGTGTAATTGCCTGATTCCAATTGTTTGCACCTGCTAGCTCTACTAGTATTCCCTGGTAGCTTCCTACTATTTGTTGCGCTTCCCTTTTCCTTTCTGTTTCCTCAGAGGGGAGTGACGCGCATACAAGTGCAAACATGCTCACAGCAGCTCACACGTGCGCACACATGCTTAGACAGACTAATACCTGCTCTTTTGGGTTAAAACACGTGCACACCAACGCAAACACACTTACAGGTCTGTAAACAGCCTTATACATGCTTACTCCAGCTTAAACACATGCACTCATGCTTCCACGCGCGTACTCTGTCTTACTCGAGTTTACAGGCACACACACGCATGCATACCCGCTCAGCAAGAAACTTTGGTGTTATCCACAGTATACACCTTCCATTTCTTGGCTTTCCTTGGCCTACCTGTTGACACACCTCTTTCCATGATGTATAACTGACAGCTAACACATGCCACTCTGCTCCAATGAGCTTCACTACTTTCATACATACCCCCCTTGTGATGTCACCTATCTCCTACTCTGTTACTCCCCATATCCTACTCCTACACTCCACTGACTGTGCTCATTTGCTATATAAAAGTGCGATTCACTATCCTAACACTCATTTACATAGGATTGCCTACTAATGCTTGGTTACATGTCTTAGACTGGGCTTCTCCCCTTAGCAACCCCTACTTGTTGTCCATGTTGTCTTCAGCCTGCTATTCCCTTACATTGTAATTTAACAATTTTCATAAGTTCCACATTTGTGGCTTTTATTTTCTTATTTTATGGTTTTTATAGCGCACCCCATTTGCGCGGCGCTGTGCTACGCTTAAACATCGGAAATCGCCGAAAAAAAAAAGTATTTTTATTTTAATTTTGCATATGGGAACATTTCCAGTGGCCGTATATTTGGCCATTGGCATGCTTCCTCAACCATATGCAACCTTTATTTGGAGCTGACAAGGCTCCATTGTGCTATTTGCAGAACGGTCCTCAGTTGTCTACATATGGAATGTTAAAAAAAAATGTTGTGGTGTATTTTTAATTTTTCATGACATCACAATGGCTATTTAAATAATTCATTTGAAGTATTTTGTTATTGGATTTTTTTTTGCACATGACGAGTATTTAAAGGGTGGTTTCAAGTTTTTGTATTTATTCTGATGAAGTTCATGGTGTTTTATTAAACGAACGAAAGCTTATAAGTTTTGTGGTCCGGTTCCTTCCTGGTCTTTGGTTTGCTGCTTTTTCACTTTTACTGAGATAGAGTTCCATAATTTAGATATGCAGTTTGAGTATAAACTCTGTGCCATACTTTTTTTTTTTTTTTTTTTGTGCTTGTAGGTTACAAGCAGGTTTTTGTCTTGAGAGTGCAGAGTATGATTTAGGAGATAGTGATGAAGTACTGATATAAAAGGGGCAAGTAGAATGGTTATATAGTATTTTATGGTTTAGAAGAAGTTGTGTATGGGTTAGTTGATGTGGGAGTTCTGATCAGTTGTCAGCATGTAATCCAGAGCAATGATGAGCTTTATGTGCAAATTTAGCTAACTTATTATAGCATTGTTCCAGTTGTGATTTAAGAGCAATCTGGATGTTAGTCAAAACAGATGAGCCATAGGGAAGATTGGTCAAAAGATACAAGTTAGCTGGGGCAATTCTACTTGAAGGAGAAAGAATTTTTTTGTCCTGTATAGCAGACCTATCTTTTGATGAGTTATTTTTATACAGTTTTGTATGTGAAGTTTAAACTTTAAGTTGTCATCTGTGGTGACTCCAAACAATTTGGTATGGACCACTGCTTCTATAGCTGTATTGTTTAAAGAGGTAGTGTGGAAGTTACTTTTAGCACTAGCATGGAAAAAAGAGTAGTAGTTTAGTCTTTTTGGGATTAAGTAAAAGTTGTTTTTGATGTAGCAACAGCTCAACTGAGCTGAAGGCATTTTGTGTCATGGATTGTGCCATGGATTGAAGTAATTGTGGGCTGTCAGATGAATAGATGAAAGAAGAGTCATCTGCATATTGAATAATTCAAGCTTGCAGAGAGGAGCTATATCAGTTATTGATGAAAATGTTAAAGAGCAGTTGACTGAGAATAGAGTCTAGAATAATACTGTTTTAACTACGAAAATATTAGAAAGAGAAGGAGGCATTTGACAGATCGATATCTTTCATATAGGTAGTGAACCATATAAGAGCTGGTTTGAAAAGGCCCAGAGAGAGGGCATTTGAGTCAAAGTATATATTGCGACACTGTGTCAAAGGTTTTGAGAGATCTAGAAAAAACAGAAGAGAGAAGCTTTCCTTGGTCTCTAGCCTTATTAATGGTGTGAGAAAAGTTGAGGAGAGCTGTAGTGGTGCTATGTCCTGGTCAGAAACCATGTTGTACTGGGGTTAGGAGATAATTTTCCAAGAGATATTGAAGGAGTTGCTCATGAATACAGTTTTTCAGGTTCTTAGAAAGATGGGACAAAATAGCAATTGGCCTAAAGTTAGAGATTTCAGAGGACTTACCTATTTTATGGAGCAGAATAATGAAACATGTTTTCACAGTACAAGACATGAGAGTCTTGAATAGAGCTGGTAATTTGAATTGAGACTGGGTATACTACATAGTCTGCAGTGAATTTAAAGGTACTCAGCAGGGATATCATCAGCAGAAAGAGAACAGGGGTTTAAGTTTCTTTATTAACTGTTTAATATATGATATAGCAATAGGTTGGAGATTAAAGACATGGACATCAGGACTAGTAGAGTTTTGAGCTAGATTAAATGGTTGAGGAGAGCTTGAGGTAAGACAGGCTATGATGTCTGAAGAAAGGGTTAAATTTGGTAGCTGATTTCTGAGGGGAATAAATCCAGATAGGGGTTTGGTGAGGAAGGAGAGGCAGGTTGAAAAAATATTCTTAATTGTGCTTCAGAATTTCTTTGGATTTGTTTATTATTACCTTGTGGGTTAGAGTAATATTTTTTTGTCTAGGTGAATTTGATATTTGCTGAGATTGTGAAACTCTTTGTATAGATGTAAAGTTTGAAGGGGTTATATCTTTGTGCCATTGTTTCCATGCTTTGTCAAATTTTTGAAAATTCTTATAGCGTGATCATGGTCAAATGGGGTACTAGGCAAAAGTATGGATCTGGTCCCCAGCCCTGATGCAGTCATTCCAACGTCCCATTACTTGAATATTTGCCCTTAGTTACCACACTGTTCAAATCTATCAGTGTGAGTACCATTTTCTTCTTTACTTCTACAATGATTACAGATATTTGGATTTAATTTAAAACCTTTATTTCAAATTTTATAGCATAAACACTGATCGACATTTGCTAAACAAAATACAGTCTCACAATGAAAACAGACTTAGCATTAACAGTTCTCTCACCTTGAAATTTACATTTAATGAAAATGCATTGAAAGCCATATTCAAAGAAAATGCATCTGGCCAGTGGCAGATTAAGTTTGCTTTTGGGCTGTTTTCAAATTATAGGTCCCTTGCACACATATTTAGGACCATGCCTACACATATGTGTTCTTTGAGTCACCTTCCTGATTGTATTAAATTATATTCCTTGTATAATACAGAACCACTTGTTAGAGTGTGATTTAAATTTATAGTTTTGAACATTTTTCCAGTAAACAATGAAACAATACATATTAACCAATAATGACAAAACTGCCCATTTCAGAATATTTCAACCATAAAAGGACCCTAAATCTTCTGTCATTGCAATCCAACAATATCAGTCAATAAGCACAATCTTTGTAGAAGTAAAAGTCATCTGAATAAGTCCACATTAAAGAGATCTGTAACTAGTGAAGAGGTGGCTACTCTCAAAACAACTTTATATTCCAGTGTTTCATCTACAAGTTCAGTGCCTGCTTCCCTTGAAGAATGAATTGTCTATATTTCATTAAAAAATTGGTAAGCTGGTAATATTGCAATAGGGAATGAATGGCAAACTGGCAACAGGTTCATAGTTCTGTCCAAAGGAAACACAAACCAAGAAAAAACAATATAAGGTATCCAGACAACCACTCAGCAGGTACTCGTAATGACAGTTTATTGGATTCTCAATAAAACCACACTCAAAACACAATAGTCCACAGATTAAGCACTTTCGTTGGAATAACCAACTTCATCAGAATATACATAATACAACTCAAAGAATTTAAATACCCTCCGAAAAGGCAAAAATCCTGACATCACATCCTACTATTAGATCACTTCCTGTCAACTAATGCACATATTTAAAGGAAATAAAACCTGACTTAAATTGCCAAGGCGTATGAAAAAGTATACTCCCATATTGCAAATAAATATAAAAATGTAAACACACATACATATCACCAATGAATATAAATGTATATAAATATATATAAATATATAACAAACCACTGTAAATACTGTGATAGTTGAACCCTGTGAACAAGTTATTCAGGTCATTCAAAATGATGATGCTGATTTTACTATTTATAATTTTAGTCAAGTTTGTGTTGATGTTGATTGGGCTAATTTGTTCGCGAAAGGGTTGAATTTTGTTCTGGGGAGATCAGCAAATGTCGTTGACAGTATTTTAAGCCTTAAAATGTACATGAGGAAATTAAATTTAGGGGTAAATTTTGGTAATACTATTATTACTCAAAATGCCCACCAGTTGCATAGACCCAGCACCTTTATTCCACCTATCCACCCTCTTCTTGTGATTTATGAGACACTTTGTGATTTATGAGACACTTTGTGAAAATGAACTTAGGAAAATAATTTTGAATAATAACCACAGGGGTTATGTTAACAATTTGGATGAAAAAGAATGGATGTTACTTCAAGACATCATTAGTAACAATAACATCAGGTTTATGAAACCTGATAAGGGGGAGGGCTGGTCATTATGAATTATTTGGATTACAATAGTAAAATGTTTGATCTATTGTATACTGACACTTATCGAGAAATGTCAGTCAATGAGATGAGTCTAGCCTATAGGAACATCGATTTGACCATTGAGGAATTGTTACTTAATCGACAGATAAGTATTGACACACATACGTTCTTAGAGTGTAAAACCCCCAGAACACCTACCATCTTCAGCATCCCAAAGATACATAAATCCACCCAGAACCCCCCTCTATGTCTGATTGTGGATGCCAAGGCTTTGAAAACATATGGGTTGGCCAAATTTGTGAACCATCAATTGAAAGGTATAGTGGAAAAGACACCTTGGATCATTAAAGATTCATGGGATTTTTTAGGTAGAATACATCCAGATATGTATGATGATGGCCTTATTATGGCCACCTTGGACATCAAGGATCTATTTTCAGTAATCCCACATAAGGAGGGGCTTGACTGATTTTATGAATATCTATGTTGGCATTCTGATTTAAGTTTTGACACCAAACATGCCATTAGGACCTGTATGGAACTTGTTTTGGAAAATAACTTTTTAAGCTTTGATGGCCACCTCTTTAAGCAAAATTTAGGAGTGACCATGGGAGCATGCTGTGCCCCTGTGTTTGCCAACATGGTTTTGGCACATTGGGAGGAGGAATACATTATAGATTCATGCTACAAAGACCATTGGGTCCTATATGGTTATTATTTGGATGAAATAGTCCTTTTATGGAAAGGGGGCTAGGACAATTTAGGTGAGTTTTTTGAATACTAGTACCACTGATTTTTTTAGAATTTACCCTGAACTCTGACATAGAGTGCTTGAATTTTTTAGATATCACTATTGTGAAGGATTATATGAGTAAATCTTTTATATCTAAGCTGTACAGGAAACCTACGTATTCAAATACATTTTTACATTTTGAGAGCTGGCACCCGATTCATTAGAAAAAGTCCCTAGTTAAGGGACAATTTATCAGAATCGCTAGAATAGTGTTAGATGAAGGGGACTTCCAAACAAAATGTGATAAACTTATTGATATGTTTAGAAGAAGGGGTTACCCTATGAAATTTTTAAAAGAAATCGAAAATGAGGTTACTGTCAAAAGACGGAATGGGTTAATAGTAAATATTTTATTCAGTGGTTGTGGTATTGATGATGGAAAGGTTAGAGATAGATTACATTGCCACAACAATATTTTTTCAAGATCGTGCACCCAAACCTTCACCTTGGATTTTTATGAAATCAAAAACTCATTGGTTAATTTTTGGCCAGTGATGTTACTGGACCAGGATGTCTCTAAAATCATAGGGGATAAACCAGTTATTGTCTACAAAAAAGATTATAGCTTTAAAGCACTCTTGGAAAGACAGAAGAAAGAGAACAAAACTAGTGGATGCCTTAAATGTAGTAGGTGTGGGCAGTGCCCATATGTTATGGAGGGTGAATATATATTTATCAAGAATTTTTGATGAATCTACCCCAGTAAAAAACTTTTTTGTTTTTCGAAAAGGGTGATATATATTGCTAAGTGTGGGTTATGCAACATATTTTATGTGGGCAAAATGAAAAGGGCCTTTAAGCAGAGAGTATATGAGCACTGCTATGATATTAAATACAAAAATAAAAACAATGCACTTTTCAATCACGTGGACAAATATCCGATGCATTTTCTTAGGTTTTTTGCCATTGATCATGCAGACCTGGGACCCCGAGGTGGCCCAGTGGATGATTATTTAGAATTATTAGAGTTAAAATGGAAAATTAAGTTGAATGCAGGGTCATATCCTGGCATCAATGAGCATATAAGTATTATGCCCTTGTTGAAGCTAAGAGCTTTGTTTTATATTTAAAAGCTATTTAAAAAGTATTTAAAAAATATTTAAAAGTTTTTTATTGTTACTTCATGGGTTTATTACCCCATTTTTTTTGTATCACAGTATTTACAGTTGTTTGTTATATATTTATATATATATATATATATATATAGGTATTATTTCCTTTAAATATGTGCATTAGTTGACAGGAAGTGATCTAATAGTAGGATGTGATGTCAGGGTTTTTGCCTTTTGGGAGGGTATTTAAATTCTTTGAGTTGTATTATGTGTATTCTGATGAAGTTGGTTATTCCAACGAAAGCACTTAACCTGTGGACTATCGTGTTTTGAGTGTGTTTTTATTGAGAACCCAATAAACTGTCATTACGAGTACCTGCTGAGTGGTTGTCTGGATACCTTATATTTTTTTAACAGGTTCATAGTTATAAGGCATCCAAAGGAGGACACTCTCAGGATTGCAGCTCCTTAACCCCTTAAAGTGCAAAACAGTATGAGCAATCCATCTACATGGTGTGGTAGTAGAACCCACAGCCTTCCACATCAAAAGCAAAAAGGCTACCTGTTGTGCTATTAACACTGCTTTCAAGCTCTTTAATAATGACCATTTGCTAAACAAAACAGTTGCCCATTGTAAACAGACTTAGCATGAACAGTATTAAACTCCTCTTCCCTTGAAGCTCTCAATTCCTTGAAAATGCACTGAAGCTCACACTTTCTTAAAAATGTACTGGAGCTCACAATTCTTTGAAAATACACTGAAGCTCATGGTCTGATAGTCAGTGTAGAGGCTCTTGCCTTCTGTAACTAAGGTTCATAGGTTCATAGGTTCATAGGTTCATACTAGGCTATCTGCCCAAGGGCATTTATAAGCCTAGCCCATAGTTATGTGGCTTTCGCCACCCCTTTAGTTTGAATAAAAACTATGCCTATCATTTTTCTGTGCCTCTGTCAAGCAGTGACACTGAAGTAATCCCTGGGGTATATCTGCGATCTCCCATCCATTGGTCAAGATTCCTCTTGAACAAGGCCAGCGAGGTGCTCTGCCTCACATGTACCGGGATTTTGTTCCACAGCATAGGGAGTCTCTGGGTGATGAATCTGTCCCTCCAGCACGTTCTATTTATAACCGTGTCAAGGTTTAAGTCTCCGCCCTTGTGGTTCTGAGGGATCTAGATTTTTGAGGTGAAGCATATTCATCAAATCTGGGTTTGACATGGCCTTATATGTCAGGCACAGGTCACCTCTGAGCAAGCGGTATGAGACTGAATAGAGCTGGAGTTCTTTCAGTCGGGCAGCATAAGACATATTTTGAGACCCTTTATCCTTTTGGTGAGGAACTTTTGGGGCCTTTCAAGCTGCAGCAGGTGTCTGGTCAGATACATTCGAACGGGCATTGTACTCAATCATAGGTCTAATGAGTGATGAGTACAGGGGGACGATGACCTCCCTTGATCTAGATGTGAATCCCTTCATGATCAGGTGGGCGATATAGAAGGTTTTCCTAACTACTTTAGCAACATGAGTGTCAAACGAAAGGCTACTGTCAACTTGGGTCCCCAGATCCCTGATGACTTTTTCTGTGCTCAGTGGATTGCCACCTATATGGTAGCTAGGGGTAACCTTGTTTTATCCAAAGGGTATGACTATGCATTTTTTGGCGTTTAACTTCAGGCCATGGCTCTGGCACCAGTTATCCGTTTCTGTGAGGCCCTTCTGGAGGATATCTGCGTCAGATGTGTTTTCGACTATGGCGCCCAGTTTGCAGTCATCTGCAAACTTTGTCAGCCATAACCCTCCTGTGTTTGCTTGTACTTCAGAAAAGTAGATGCCAAACAAGAGTGGACCCAGGACTGAGCCCTGTGGGACACCACTTGTGACAGGCTTTGAGTCTGACATGGCTCCAGCAACTCTGACCCTGTGGGTTCTGTCACTTAGCCAGTTTGCAACCCATCTTGTGATGTATGGGTTTACATTCAAGCTGATGAGTTTTTCGATGATACCTGAGTGGGGTATTGTGTCGAAGGCCTTTGCCAGGTCGAGGTAGGCTGTATGGACTGCCTTTCCCTCATCAATGGCCTTGGTGACTGTCTCGAAAAAGTCAACCAAGTTTAAGAGGCAGGATCTGCCTTTGACAAAGCCAAACTGGGTTGGATCCAAAGTCTGCAAGTTCCCTATGTCTTTATTTATGAGTTCCATTATGATCCTCTCCATGGCTTTGCAGATAAGGCTTGTCAAGCTAATGGGGCGGTAATTTCCAGGGTCTGTGGAGGCACCGCCCTTATGAAGTGGGACCACAGTCGCCGTGCGCCACTCGGGCATAGGGTTTGATCCTAGTTAAATTAACTAACCTGTCAGCTCTAATTAGAGCACTACATGCACACACACACACACACACACACACACACACACACACACACACACACACACACACACACACACACACACACACACACACACACACACACACACACACACACACACACACACACACACACACACACACACACACAATTCTCCACTAACCTAACAGTTCAACAGCATAACAAAAAATATCTTAGCTGTTCATCTGGAAAGTCCATGCTCATTTCTTAAAAAAATGTGCACTCTGTTCCAGTTTAAATATGTGTGCATCATACTAAAGGCACATATACAGACAATACTAAGGATGCACTCTGCATGCATTCTTAAAGAAGAAATGTAACAGATGCAGAGTGTGTTCTTAAAGAAGAAATGCAAGTTCCTGTCAGCCCACCAGCTAGTGTGCCCTAGGTGAGTCCCTAGGTCTCCTAGTGCTGTATCTGGCTCTGGGTACATTTTCTGTTAACTATAGCCAAAGGTACACTGTCCATTTCTTTACCAAAAAGCAGTTTAAAATTCATTGAGTAAATAACTAACTATAACTACTCTCACAATGTCCAGTTTAAATTGGGGCACAAGGGTAAATCCTTCTCGGAACAAATTCAAATGCCCTCAGTTAAATTAATACAGCTCAGGTTAAATACTTTAAAGTTGTTACCTTGTTTTACACCAGTGTCATGGGATTCCAGACTTCTTTTGCTCATCTTTTCCTGCCCTTGCCCTGCCCTCCTCATCAACGAGCCCAGTTGTTGATCACATTTTGTTGTGGAGTTACATTTGGCCAGTTTGCTAATCTCTTCAGCCTCTGGACTTCTGCATTTTCTAAAAAAATCCTCCCCATTCAGTTGTCAAAGGACCACCATCCTCCACTGTTGACTCAGTCTGGAAAACCCTCTTACTTTGTGGCTCTTGGAGACTTGGGGAAGCTTGAGATAAGCCCATTTCTTGGCATATTCATGTTAGTCACTTTCCAGTTTCTTCTGCTTCTAGTCTTTGCTCAAAGATACCAATTTGTCAGTCTTATTAAAAACGCCAGTGTATTCAGCTTTATAGGACATAAACAATAAATTGTTAGTAATACTCCCATTTAACAGCTAAATGTCCTGATCCATCTTTTTACATTTACAATCATTGTCCTTCATAATCAACTCGCAACCAGCTTGATCAAAAAAGTCCAAAAGCTCCTTGTGAAGAAATGAGTTAACTTCCAGTCCAGTCAGATACTTACAAAGCCACAATCCTTTTGTCACTCACTTAACCTGAACAAATTCCTCCAAGTACAGATTGTTCCTTTGATTACTTCTGTATTTGGCTAAGTCTTTCACTAGGTATGTAGAGATCCTCTAGGTACCTCTGCTTCACTTAATTTATAATCAGCAAAATTTCACCCCCATGCACCACCTTACTTACATCTGCTAACCCTAACACTGTCGCTAACCCTAACCTTCCTTCTCCTTACCTTTCAAAATCCCTTTCCATAACACTGACACCATTCAAGACAGCACACACACACACACACACACACACACACACACACACACACACACACACACACACACACACACACACACACACACAGACACTCACACACACAGACACACACACACACACACACACACAGACACACAGACACACAGACACACACACACACTCACACACACACACACACTCACACAGACACTCACACACACACACACACACACACACACACACACACACACACACACACACACACACACACACACACACACACACACACACACACACACACACACACACACACACACACACACACACACACACACACACACACACACACACACACACACACACACACACACAGACACTCACACACACACACGCATACACACACACACACACACACACACACACACACACACACACACACACACACACACACACACACACACACACACACCATACTACAACTATGCCCTTACTTAACCCTACCCTTACCTGTCTAAACTCACACAGACATTCCTTCCTCCTAATGCCAAAACCTTAATAATATGTAAAGGTTTTGGCATTATTTTCTCAAACCCACACTTACCTTATTTGATGTTTCATTCATCCAAAATCTTAAACTTTCAATGAATGGAACACTTAACTGCATTTCATAGTCATTCACTCCTTCAATCAACAGCACAATGTGATGTACTGAATGATACATGGTACAGAATATGCTTTTATTTTGTAAAATACACTAGCACAGTGCTATTTAATGTCTACATAGCATACAATTTTTTCTGACTTCCTTGACTTCTAGGTTGTCAGCTCCATACACTAACTGCTGCATTTATTCTCCGAAGTTAGTTCCTGTTAGCTTAATATAATCTTGCTTTAGATAGGTCTTCTCTCTTCAAAAGGAATTAAACTTGCCACTGTAACAGATTCAGTCAAAGCAGCATGTATATACTGGGGAGAAAGGGTGGTGGTAGCTGGTAGCCATCGTACTGAGAATATCTGTTTATTAAGCCCTAACATCCAAGACTGCTAGTGAGTTACAGAAAATCATCATAATGTGCCTGTGTGTGTGTAATGCTGAGCATCTGGTAATACAAGTTGTCTCCCTGGATGGCCTACTGATGTTCACAAGTGTAGTCTCTCTTGATGGCCCACTAAAGTTATCTTCATGGTTTCACTAACAGCACATAAATAATACCAGGGCAAATGACAACAGATGTTTTCATTTTAATGATCGTTAAAATACTGAAAACTGAAAATAATAAAACCTAAAATGATGAAGACTCAAAATATTAACAAGCTATTTAATGCTGGGGGCAAGTCCCCCCCACCCATATTCGCCACACCCCCTGCTAATTATATATACCACTTCTGGAATCGCACAACAGTGAGGAAAGGGCAAATTCCATTTTCCAATATTTTTGGGTTTCAACATTCTGAGTTTTCAGTCAAGAGAATGGAACTCCTTGCTCTCTTCTGTCTTGCTGAGAAAGAGATGGAGAGAAATGGGGGGGGGGGGCTGAGACAGAGAGAGAGAGAGTGAGACATAGATGGGCACCATTTTTTCCTTGTTGACTAGCTGATAAACAGATCACTCTCCAAACCTGGTATCTGCTGTCTTAAGCAGTTATCTTGCCATTAATCTAGCTGGATACCATATATGAGATAATGTTTTGATGTAATTAGTTCAATTTTTGTACTTTTTTTTTTGTACTTCAACACTCAAATCTGGTTCTATTGATTAGGTCTGGTTTGCTCGTTCTAGTATGGAACCATTTTTAAGTCCAGCACTGACTTTCTGTGATCTAGACTCAACAGCTGGCCAAGAGGAAAAAAATATTTGTTTCATCTAAGTCAAACTCTGGTAACATACATGAAGATGACTGTTTATCATGTGAGTGGATCAATTACAAAATATTGAAAGCACAAAAACTGGGTCTAGTAACATAGTCAAATATTTTAATGCAAACATAATCCAACCACAGAGAACACAGATATTTTTTTTTTGTTTGTTTGTTAGTGGTGGAGGCAATCTTGGAATGTCCCTGATATAGGGTCTTTCCTACTATGTGCTACAGTTGATTTACTTGCATATAATAATGCCAGAGTCCCATGGAAAAGGTGCTGAAGGCAATGTAGGTAACCTGCACCTTCAGTGCAGAAAACAAAAATTGGCAGCAAAATTCTAACTGTGGCACAATCAACTCATCCCTCAAACCCACTGAATACAGACTGAATCAGAAATGCTGAAGAGTCACAATGCGTACATCACACTAAAAACAGTGATACTTTCCTATGAGTGGACATAAGTGTTTTGGTTCCTCTTTTAATGAACTCATTAATTATATGCTTAAACAAACAGAATGTTACTTGTATAAACTATAGTGATCAAATACATTTTTGTGGAGTTCATCACTGGCATAATCCAGTGCATTAATAAATAGTTATTCTTTGATACTTAGATCAATAACTGTGTTACATACAGAAAAACACAAATCATAAATGAAAATGGGTACAAACGGTACAGCAAAGAAGACACTAACAGAAGTGCTATATGTTTATATTAGTACGCAACCAATTAAAGAGCTATAGTATTAGAATTATAGTATGAATACAATGAATCTTTTATTCCATACTTAATGTATGTGTATACAGGTCTATATTACATTCTCGAAAGCCAACAATGTCGAATCTGGCATTGTCGATACGAGAATAGCAAAACTGCAGAACATCGAACAAGTAAATGGAAATCTCTGTAAGGGGAGATTTCCATTTACTTCAATGTAGTGTGGTCTCGGAGTTGGTATATTTAAGTAGCGGGGGGTGTGGGGGGCTTGCCCCCACACCTACACCGTTTAGTTTTTTTTTTTTTTTTTTTTTCTGAACATTCAATGTTTTAACAGTTCGATCACTAAAGGTCGACCTTTAGTGATTCGAACTGTTAAATATTCGATGTTCTAATATAGACCCCTGTATACTATAGACTAGTGGTTATTTGCACTAGGAGAAGGGGGTAGCAGCATAGAAGCTTGGTTTATAAATCTGAAATTTCAGGTTTCACCCTTACCTACCAAAGAAGAAGAATGCTCTGATCCAGGGAGGAAACTTTATTCATAAAGAATTACAGTGAAATCTGACTTAAAGATCTTTCTAAGGTTTAGTGACCTTGTAGGGTTACATGAAACAACAGGTTTTACTATTTCAAGCTAAAAAGGAATGATAAAAACCAGTGGAGTGTGGCGGTAATGCAGGAGATAACCTTAGCTGAACCAGGTCAACACGGATGGCTACAGTGTGTAGTTCAAAGTATCAAAGATGTGCAGGTTGGTAAAGTGAAATGTAGCAAAAACAAGCAAATATAAAACAACAAAGCACGTTGTGAAGAGTGCTTTGTTGTTTTATATCAGTCAGTAATATGGGGTGGCCACGGTGGTGCAGCGGTTAGTGTTGCCGCCTCACAGCCAGAGGTTCTCCAGTTCAATCCTCGGCTGGGGTGCCTTCTGTGCAAAGTCTGCATGTCCTCCCTGTGGTCGTGTGGGTTTCCTCCAGGTGCTCCGGTTTCTTCCCAAAGACATGCTGTAGGTGGATTGGACACTCTAAATTGGCCTTAGGTGTGTGTGTGTGTGTGTGTGTGTGTGCCTTCTGTGGAAGGTTGGGTGCCGGGCTGGTAACCTGACACTAAAACACCACTGCCAATCATGAGTGGACAGGTGATCTGCTGTGGCGACCCCTAACCAGGAAAAAGCCAAAAGAAGAAGTTCTTCAGTCATACTTTAACAGCCCTCATTTATGTGTGTGATTCCTTAATCTGTCCCTACACAAAGGCTGTTGTCAACCATCTTAGAGCTGATAAACAGATACAGTACAAACCGGTAGCTGCATTGCTTTAGTTACATGTTACATAGCTGATGCTTTTAATGAACTAGGAACTTTAAGGTTAATTCTCACCTACTCACTTGTTCACTGCAGGGGTTATGATCACTTCTGATTTTATTATTTGTTAACTGGATTGGTGCATGGATCTTTTCCGAACAATTTACTGCAGTTAGTTAATGCAGTACCCTGGTGGGAAAAAACATAAAGGCATGGGAAGAACATGCAAATGCCACACAGGCAGTGATTGGAAGTCATGAGTGAACCCCAGACATGTGAGGTAGACATCTTACCCCTGAGCTTCCCTTCAAGATTACAGCATCCATGCTTGACTACACGATGCTCTTCTGTTCTCTCATGGAAAGACCAAAATGAAACAGGAGTGTCTAACTTATGTTGCAGAATCACCAAACAACAGCAAACACACACTGTGTCTGTTTATAGTAATTCCAGTGCAGAAACAGTAACCAGATCACATGCAACCTGCAGAATTTCAAAATAATGCTTTAATGGGTTTACTGATATCTGAGGCTGTCCTGGGTTTAGGTATTTGTACTTATCTGTGTACTCAGAGAGGAATAACCAGAATTTTGGGAATTCTATACCAGCTTCTAGAATGAACCTCCCCCACCAAAAAAATATATATTGAAAAGACAAGCATAATCAAAAACCCAT
Organism: Protopterus annectens; assembly: GCF_019279795.1. Lineage (NCBI taxonomy): Eukaryota > Metazoa > Chordata > Ceratodontiformes > Protopteridae > Protopterus > Protopterus annectens. The sequence continues at coordinate 181,740,396 of NC_056739.1, forward strand.
TTAGGTAACCATTTTAGCAAATCTATAACTCAGTAAAAAATTACATTTATTAGAGCTTAATTTTAACTTACATTATAGCACATCTCCCTTCGCAAAATAAAACAAATATTTTTTGAAAGTGTATACCAAAGAGTTTATGATATATGCCTGGCTACTGGTAAACTAAGAACTAGGATTAACTGGAAACAAGTCATAAATACAGGACGTCACTGTGGTGATTCGTTTGTTTAATGTGATGATTCATCAACATAAACATGTAAACTTTGAGTAATCATTTCACAGTGTTTAACAGTTGATTATGTTTGGTTACTTTGCATAGCTGCACTAGGCCTACGATTCTGGGTATGTGTCAGCTCCTGGGACAAAGGTCTGAAGTCTTGACAGTGACCTAGGTGACCTGCATTTCATAACTGAGCCCAGCACCTGAGATTTCAGCATGGGGTTATCTATCCCTACTAAATAATAGCATGGTGAATGGCACCAGATGTTTTCAGTTTTAATCATCGTACATTATTGCATATCAGAGATATAAGCAGGGGATAACAAAAAAAGACGTCCTCATAACATGCACTGTAATACCTCAGTGTCTTCTCTATGGGATAAATAGATCAAGTCCAGTGGTCAGGTGATTTTCAGCATATAAGATCAAGGAGATGTGCCAGTGGCAGCTGACGGTCTTTGCTTATGACCACAAAACATTTATTAAAATAAAATAACAAAGATAATTCCAGGAACAGCCCCAGGATTTAGGCTACCACCTACTGCTACAGAAGGACAAATTTGTGAAAGAGATTGTAGTGTTTTCCTTCCCTTCTACACCATGCTGGGAACATAAGGCATGTTATTGTTGGTGATGCAGTATTATTTCATACCCTGTTTAAAATGTTTATGCATTGCAATCTTTACTGCCCTGATCTACATGTACAAAGAACAGCATGACTGCAGAGTTGTCAATATTTGCATGAAACATGCATAGCCTAGTGGATATGTGACTTCTGGATATTTCAGGATTATGTTTGTTCTGTCTTTAGAGCTTAACCTTTTTCTAGCAGAACTTTAGTTCAGTTCTGTTAGTGCCTACTTTTAATGTTTTATTGAAGCACTTGAAGCTTGTGGAATCTAAGCCCCTCATGAGGCCATATATCAACCTTCTGGGCAAAATCAATTTCTTCATTGTCAGGAACTGAAATGTGTACTTTTAAAGACCTCCTCTGTAGGGTAGATACTTTTCATGAAACAATCTTCCTTCACACACTGTGCAAGCATTGCATTAACCTTTGTCCCCATCGAGTGCTTTGTCTGTACAGTTGGATATCATCCGATCTCTAGGCAGAAGTATAAAGCACCAGCCTGGCATGACACATGCAACATTAGTTAGCTGCTGGCAGCTCATTCTAGCCCTGGTTAGTGCTCTGGGAAAATGAATAAAAGCTATTTCTTAATTGTGTTCAACATTTGTCCACTTAAGAATTTTCTACATTTGTCCAGTTCTGTATTTTTCACATTTGTCCAATTCAGTATTTTTTACATACATCCAGTGAAATATTTCAAGCTTATTACTTCCAGTTTTTTTTTTCTAATAAGAAAGCATTTTACATCATCAAACACATGGGCCAGACTCAATAAAGCCTACACTAAGTGTATAGTAAGTGTATATGATATGTATTCAGTAAAATTCTTATCACATTTTTTCTGCTTTCTAGTCACTCAGAAAGATTACACTAAGGGTTCATAGGTGTGTACTAGGTTAATCACCCTGGAGCCTTTACAAACCTGGCTCATAGGATTACCCTGGCATTGTGCCACCCGACCTTAGTTCCCAGTGCCTCTGTCGAGTAGAGCCACTGGTGTGATCCCCGGGATGAATTTTCTATTTGTCATCCACTCATCAAGATTTCTCTTGAAGAGGGCCTGTGAAGTGCTCTGTTTGACATGTATGGGAAGTCTATCCCATAGGATGGGCAGTCTCTGGGTTATGAACCTGCCCCTCCAGTATGTTCTGTTGATTGTGGTAATGAGGTAGAGGTCTCTGGAGCATGTGGTGTGGAGGGATTGGGATTTCTTTAGCTGTAGAATTTCTTCCAGAGCTGGGTGAGACATGGCATTGTAAGTCAAGCAGAGATCACCTCTAAGTAGGTGATATGAGACAGAGAATAGTTGGAGTTTTTTGAGTCTGCCCATATAGGACAAGTGTTTAAGGCCTAGGATCCTCTTTGTGAGGTACTTTTGCATCCTCTCCAGTTGTTGCAGGTGTCTAGTGAGGTACATGCTAAATGGGGTATTGTACTCGATGATTGGCCTAATGAGGGAAAAGAAGAGGGAGACAATGACCTCTTTCTTCCTGGATACAAAACTCTTAGTAATGAGATGTGCCACACAGAAGGACTTTCTGACCACAGTGGCAATGTGGTGTTAAAAAAGAGAGGTTGCTGTCAACCTGTGTTCCCAGATCTCTTATAATGCCTTCTGTGTTCAGTGGACTACCATTGTTGTGGTAATTCATAGGAATTGGGTTTTTCCCAAAGGGGATGATGACACATTTTTTGGCATTGAGCTTAAGGCCATGGTTCTGACACCAGTCGCTGGTCTCAGTGAGGCCTTTCTGTAGGATGTCAACATCACTTAGGGAGTTAATAATAGCTCCCAACTTGCAATTGTCTGTGAACTTTGTCAGCCAGAGTCCCTTTGTGTTGGCCTGGACTTCAGAGAAGTAGATACCAAGCAGGAGAGGACCCAGGACTGAACCATGTGGGACTCCACTCGTGACTGGTCGGCAGTCTGACTTGAAGTCAGCTACTTTCACACTGTGGGTTCTATCTGTGTGCCAGTTTGCAACCCACCTAGTGATATACAGGTGGATGCCTAGCTTAGTCAGTTTTTCTATGATTCCTGAGTGTGGAATGGTATCAAAGGCCTTGGCCAGATCAAGGTAGGCTGTATGAACCAAGCCACCTTGCCTTCATCCACAGCTCTGGTGACTGACTCAAAGAAGTTGACCAGGTTGAGCAGGCATGATCTACCCTTCACAAAACCAAATGGTGTGGGACACAGAGTTTGGCGATTCTCTATATCCTTATTTATTAGTCCATGATGATGTGTTCCATAGCTTTGCATATCAGACTTGTCAGGCTAATGGGGCGATAGTTCCCAGGGTCTGTAATCGCTCCTCTTTTGAGGAGAGGGATGACTGTAGCAGTGCACCATTCAGTAGGGACAAAGCCTGAGGTGAGGCTGTGATTGAACAGGGCACACAGGTGAGGTGCCAGTTCACTCTGTAGTTCATGTAGAACGCAGCCAGATAGAAGTTGTATTTTTGGCCCTGGACAGTACTGTTTTAACCTGTGCAGCAGTAATACTGGGTGCCTGGCAATCTATTAGTATTTTGACTGGTTCTTTTGGGTGGGGAGAGGGGTAAAGTTTGCACTGAATCTGTTGCCAATATATTGGCAATACCTGTTGGCTCCGTATAGGAAGTACCATTGTGCAGTAGCTCAAAGCAAATCTGAGTATTGCCATGGAGATTCTTTGTATAACTATAGAGGGCCTTGTGGTTGTTTTTACTATCTGGTGCAATCCTGTTTTCATAGCTAGCTTTGGAGAATTGAATGAGGAATTTCAACTTATTGTTGAGGCTGATAAGGGAGTTTTTCCAGTCTTAGGGCTTCACCTTATTCCACATCAGTTTCCTCCTTCTGTTCTAGAGTTTGTTTATGGCAGGGGACCACCAGCTTGGCTTCATTATTTTGGAGCAGAGTGTCTTGGTTCTATTGGGTATGGTGAGATCCATGCATTTGTGTACGTGTTTGTACAGTGCATCAGTGTATGATTCAGCGGTCATGTAACTATTCTCCATTTACATGAGTGCCATGAAGTTAGCCACCTTTGTTTTTAGGGGCCCAAAATTAGCTTTGGAGAAGTTTTTCATGTGTGTATTTGCAAGGTGATTAGTTTGTGGTCGGATCTAACCAGGGAGGAGTTGATTATTGGTGTAGAGTAATGGTCACCCATGTTAGTAATGACCAGGTCAAGGATGTTGCTACCTCTAGTGGGGGTAAGAATGAGCTGGTTCAGGGCACTGTAATTAATGAATTCCAGGAAACGCTGGGCAAGTGTATTGGTACATGAGTAGTTTTCCCAGTTAATGGAGGGGTAGTTGAAGTCACCCAGTATGACAGTGTTAGGTTGGATCATAATATTCTCCAGGGCCTGAATCGCTGTCTTACCCAGTGTTAGTTGCACCTGAAGTATCTCTTATTTGTTATGTTGGGTTACCAGTCTGGAGGTATGCACATCCTGTATGAATATGGAAACACCACCATCTTTGGGGCTTCGGTCTAAGTTCTGGAGCTGAAAGGTGTGGAATGATTTATAGCCTGGTAGTGCAAGGGTGCTTTCTGCTGCTTTAAACCAGGTCTCTGTTACAGCACAAATGTCAATTTTCTCCATTTTGACGAGTGCTTTGAGTGAGTGCACTTTGAGATTTAGACTTCTAGCGTTGAGCAGCATGACCTTCAGATTACATTTGTTTGTAGCTGTTATGGTGGTAATTTGGTCTTTGAAACACTGCCTAAAAAAGGCGCTATAGGGGTGGCAAGAGCCTTGGCCAGTATCCAGAAGCCCAGGGGTGACAGATGCAGGCCATCTCTAGTAAAGCATCAAGGTCTGTCAATCATGTCATTCCAGGCAGACAGATACTGGAACCCCTTAGAATGACACCAGAAACTTAGTCAATTGTTGAAATCAATAATTTTCTGCTTGTACTGTGGCATCATACTGGGTGATGGTCGGATGCTGCTCAGGGGTAGGGTCATACTCGCCTGGGCTACATAATCCAAGAGCTCTTCCATGTCTCTTTTCATGTAGTCCAGGGAGGTACATCTCAGGTCATTCACATCCACATGTACAATGACAGAGTCATATTTGTACCTGTTGTTCAGGGACCTGAGTGCGTGAGTTATGTGGCGGATCCTGGCACCTGACAGGCAGCTAACTGTTACTTTCTTATTCAGCCTAGTGAGTGGGACATCAGTGTGCCTCACTATCGAGTCACCTATGACCAGTGTGTTGGGCATGCTGTTTTGCCTTAGGGGCTTTGGTTGAGTGGCACACTGTTTAGGAGAATTATATGTCTCATGATGAGTTGTGGTGGTCGAGTGTGTTTCTGCCTTGGAGATCTCTGCTGTTTGGATAGATTTTTATTGAAAGCCTCCATGAAGGTGGGTATGTGGTTTGTGTTTTTATGTGAAGGCAGTGCTGGTGTGTGTTCTGGAGGACTATGCGTTCCATGTGGTGTGGCGCAAGTACTGACCTTCTCCTCCTGACCAGCTATTCCGGTCTTGGTTGGAGAGTGAGTGGCTTCCAATTTGGATATATAAGTGCATCTCTTGCAAGTCTGAGTGGTGGGAGGTAAAAGGAGAGGGTTGTCAGTGTACATGAAGCAGTTGCTACATTGCCTCAGGATGCCCAAGTTCACCAGGTTAATAGGAGAAAGCACAGGGAATTGACCTTTAGACATGTCAGGAGGGGTGGGCATTAATAATAAGTACTGGAGCTGTTTCCTTGTAGAATGTTTAGTGCTGGTAGCACTTTGTCTGCTACAATAATTGCTACAAAAAGTCTGGTAAAGTGCTAGACTAATACGCTAGTAAAAGCGCAGGAGAGGAGAGAACTAGCAGATCTAAGGGAAAAAAAATTGAAGAGCAGACTTTGGCACCACTCAAATGCTTACAAACAGTCCTGAACATAGCAAATCTGTATCTGGAGTAGACTAGTTACAGGAAAGGCGGGAAACAAGCACAGACACAGGCTTTTAAACCAGAAAGTTGAAATAGATGGAAAAAATGGCCAAATGACCAATGAACTACTATTTCTAGGCCAGAGACCACTCCTCTTGTGGTAGATAGACTACCTAGTGCTTACCACTCCCACTGATAAGATAGAAGGCTTCCCTCCAACACAGAAAGACTTGGGGGGCTGAGAAGCTTACAAACAGTCCTGGATACAGCACATCTTTATCTGGACTAGACTAGTTACAGGAAAGGCAGGAAACAAGCGCAAACACAGGCTTTTAAACCAGAAAGTTGAAAGAGATAGAAAAACTGCCCAAATTGCCAATAAACTGCAATTTCTGGGCCAGAAACTCCTCCTCCTGTGGTAGATAGGCTACCTAGTGCTTACCACTCCCACTGATAAGCTAGAAGGCTTCCTTCCAACACAGAAAGGCTTGGGTGGGCTCAGAAGCTTACAAACAATTCTGGATACAGAAAATCTGTATCTGGACTAGACTAGTGACAGGAAAGGTGGGAAACTAGTGTAAATGCAGGCTTTTAAACCAGAAAGTTGAAAGAGATGGAAAAAATTGACCAAATGACCAATGAACTGCAATTTCTGGGCCAGAGACCACTCCTCTTGTGGTAGATAGACTACCTAGTGCTTACCACTCCCACTGATAAGATAGAAGTCTTCCCTCCAAGACAGAAAGACTTGGGGGGCTGAGAAGCTTACAAACAGTCCTGGATACAACACATCTGTATCTGGACTAGACTAGTTACAGGAAAGGTGGAAAACAAGCACAACCACAGGCTTTTAAAACAGAAAGTTGAAAGAGATAGAAAAACTACCCAAACAGCCAATAAACTACAATTTCTGGGTCAGAAACCACTCCTCTTGTGCTAGATAGGCTATCTAGTGCTTACCACTCCCACTGATAAGCTAGAAGGCATCCCTCCAACACAGAAAGGTTTGGGGGACTCAGAAGCTTACAAACAGTCCTGGATACAGCAAATCTGTATCTGGACTAGATTAGTTACAGAAATGGCAGGGAACAAGCTTAGAATTTTTTGTTTTATACAAAAGCAGTTAAAACAGCACTGAAAACAATTCAAGTGCAGTGCAAGCTAGCACATTTGAGTGTGTAGCAATATTAAAGCAAATACAGTTTAAATAAATGCAATTTATTCAGACTGTATTCTGAACTGAATTCAATTATTGTTTTATTCAACTATGAACAGTTAAAAGGTACCAAAATATATACCTAGCAGCTGAGAAGCAGACTCAGTCAGAACACAAAGAGATTCTAGCAATTTTTTTTTTTTTTTTTTAGTAAAGTGGAAAGGGAGATGGGAGGAACAGAAGATAATTGGTTAAGAACCTAAGTGGGTTGGCCTTCTCAAATGTTCTCTCTGTATTAGGTAGAATCAGGTAATGACAATAGATTGGGAGGAGTGTCCCAGATCAAATTTACAGTAGGGGCAGGCACAGGACCAGCCTTAGGTCAACTGGTGCCCTAGGCAAAAGTGCTCCACTGTGCCCCTCCCCACACCACCCAGTGTCCCCATCCTGGTCTACCTACATCAAATAAATACTGGAAAAGTGCCCCTGATAAAGCGGCACCCTAGGTGGCTGCCTAGTTGGCCTATCCCAAAGGCCGGCTATGGGCGGGCAACTGCAAAGGTCTCAGTGGCTGTTAGAGACTTATTTACAAACTGATTGGCAAACAGAAACCTTTTCCTTTGAGGCACAGTGTTGCAGTCCCCCAGGAGAATTATTAATACTTTGACAGATTTTATTTAATAGTCTCAAGTGTTTGCATGTTACATGTAGATATCCTAGCTGTTATAAGAAATTCTTTGTTGATAGTGGGAATGAACACACCTTCAGTTTTGGCAAATCCTCCTCCTTTGGTAACTGAAACAGAGAAACTGTAGTAAGTCTATCAAAGCTAAAAAACCTTAGATATTCAGGTTCCAGAACACTTGTGTTTGTGACAAGATCTGACACAAAATGCACAAGCTCAGTGCAGTTTCTAAATGCATAACTTGTTTTGGAATATTTGAGTCTGTTAGTTCTCAGGCTCAGAGAATTTCAAGAGAGGAAGAAATGCTACAATCATCTGTTTGAATAGATGGACATTTTAATGTTTTTGCTCGACATATCTGTGACTGTTAGCCCAGAGTTTTACAGGAATAGTTGTGCCCCAGCTGAATGTAACTTTTCCTACATCCATCTATGTCTCCAATGCAGTAAGAATAAAAAACAGTGTGACATTCACAAAGTGACAAGTTAGCCCATTTTATCACTCACAGTAACCATTTCTGATTCAGGGATAGACTTACAGCACCAGAATGGGCTGTCTCTGCAGCCCACCACAAATGTTGAGGCATTTAGGATGAACAGTTTATGGTAATTAGCCATGCACTTTCCACCTGAAAATACATTTACGTATTTACACAGCTGCATAAATTACCATGGCCAGCTGTGTTAAAAAATGTAGCCAAACGTCTGAATTCAAGATAACTTTTAATGGGTATGATTGCATTAGAAGTAAGCACCAGGGAGTTTAATGGCAAGGTAGTGGTGTGTGTGTGTGTGTGTGTGTGTGTGTGTGTGTGTGTGTGTGTGTGTGTGTGTGTGTGTGTGTGTGTGTGTGTGTGTGTGTGTGTGTGTGGGATGACTGTACCAACACTCTGCATGAGCCAACAGTAGTGACTGCAAGAAAGTGATTTGCAGTTGTGATAATTGCAATGATTCAGAGACATGCAAATTAGTGAATAGTGAGGAATTCCTTATTGTGGTTAACACGTCTCTGAATCAGAGTTTTCATGATTGGAGAAACAGTTCTCTTTTAGCCATAGTTCTTAGGGTCTCTATTACAACGTCGAACTTGTATAAGTTCGAATGTTGTAATATCGAACCCAAAAGTCTGAAAACCAATAATAGCGAAGCCATGGCACATCGATTTTTTTTCCCAGGGAAAAAAAATCATTGGGCCATTTTCGGGGCTTTGCTATTTCCTCCACTGTGGTGCGATCTTGGAGTTGGTAAATTTAAGTAGGGGGGTGGGGGGAACAACCCTCCACATTGGGGGGGTGCGAAGCCCCCCACTTTAGTTTAAGTTTAAGTTTTTTGTTTTTTTTTTGTCACGGAACAGCGATTTTTTTTCCCTGTGGGAAAAAAAAATCGCTATTCTGTGTTTACATTATTGTTGGTTTTTGAAGTTTAGGGTTTGATATTACAACGTTCGAACTTATGTTAGTTTGACGTTGTGATATAGACCCTAGTTCTTAACACCAGTGGTAGGATTCTTTCTGAATCCCAAGAAATGTTTGAAGGCTACATTGAAACTCTGAAAAAATGTGGCCTACCTATAAGATACCTATCAAAAATGTGCATAACACTGACTTCTTTTACTAAAATGTTTACAGGAGTATTTTGATTTTATTTGTTAAAAACTCAGGCATGCTAAACATTTCATTTTACCCTTGAAACTGCAAATAAATCTAATGTTGCAATATCCTATCATTTTAAATGTAATCCCCATCAAAATACAGTTTGTTCTCTGCAACACTGGTGTGCACTATACAGCTTTCTCTGTACCTTAATCTCATTGTAGGCCACACTCTGCCTGTACTTATCTTAGGTTCAGTGTATCATCCTTGACACATTATTTTTAATGTTTTGAATACCTGTTACCGATTTCTCATTTTGGCCGTGATTTATTTATTGATACTTCTACATAATCTCTGGGTTGTTCTCAAGAAACAGTCATGGTCCATTGTGGAATACATTTTTATATTCCCAGTTTTCTCAGTCATCTGGGTGACTTGTGTTATATTATTAGTCATTTTCACTTAGAAAAACTCAGTAAATTAATTATAAACAGTTGTCTGCAAAATACATTCTAAATGGAAGTAGAACCAGTGACTAGGCAAAAAAAAATAGTTCATGGTGAAACTTGTTAGTATGAGTTAATACATTGTGTTATACATACTTCTTATAATAAAATATCTACTGTTGCTATTTATAGAAAAAGGAATCTGAATTATCTAGTCTGCTACTGCATGCCTTCCTGGTTTTGCCTGGGTATGACCAGATGTTTCTGTTTTGTCCTGAAACCTCACGTAATATCTATACAAATACTCTGCAAATGTTACACTGGATAGACTTAAACATGCAATTCAGATTCAGCTGTTGTGTCATTAAAATGCTGTTTTTCATTATCAAAGGAGTGGTGGTGTCTTGAAGCATGCTGTCCACAGAGATATGCTGTAGCCGGCTATCTCATTAGCCACTTCTAGATGTTCTGAGCAGTGTGATCCATAATGCTTCTCAGAAACACTCAGAAAATATTTACTGAGCTCAGTAACCTGAGTATGCTTGTCCATGCCTGTTTTCTTCTAACACTTTTGTCAGAGTGTGATGTTTACCAATAGTTAATCCCTTCGAATCATTTTCTGTGCTGGAATTCACACATTTGCATTAACACACTGAGTGAACAAAGATTTTTTTATGAAGAAAAGCTGTATCATCATGTCATGTGACTCTACAATTCAGTGAGGTAGACTGCCGATCAAAAATACACCACTGTTGGGTTGTCCACCAAAAAAAGTTTTAATGTGCTTTTTGACCACATAATCTTCTTATGACCATCACCTTCCCATCTACCATTTACCCATTAATTCTGCCAACTACCCAGCATCCACGGACACCAGTCATGGAATGTAAGAGTCAGGGATCATGTGTAGTTATCTTGCAGGGTGTCAAGAGATTATATTCCCTTCTGTGCTGACCGATATGTTATGCTTGGCACAGCTTTTGTTGCATACCTGGAATACCAATATTTAAAGTGAAGTTCTGGTTAAAAGGCTCTCAGCCTCTGTCCCACCTCCTTGTATAGATCTTACACCTGTAGTCTAACCCAACGGTGCCACTCTTTCAGCAAGGTACTGTGTATACCTATCCTTCCACGGAGGATAAGGGTGGGTTAGCTGTCACAACTAACTCTCTGTCCTTCCCCCATCTAGCTGGCTACTTCAGTACTCATGCTCCCAACTGAACTTGGATCATCTGGACCATACCCAGGGATCTGCCAGGAAGCCATGTGGCTGGCTGTTATGCATAAATGTTTGTTAGCTTTGTGAGACTAAGTACTTCCTGATTGCTGTATCATTTATTGATGCTGCTTTTCTTCTTAAAGCTGTTCCCTGTGAAGGGATGCAGTCTTGGGTTTACATCACACTGGCAATGTTATGTATGCATATTGAGGGTAGTAACTGCTATAGGGGAATCTCCTTTCCCCCAAAGAACAGTGACTTTAGAGTTGATTACAGTATATAGGAGGCACAGAGATTTGGAATGTAGGAAGCTCTGTCTCCATAAGAGAAGGTTTCTTAGCTGAAAGGTTAATTTCATCCATTTTTTTCAGAACTGATTGTGTGACTATTTTACCCATAGTTCACTGGGACTGTGCCAAACTTACCTCACATATTCAAAAGGGTGGTTTTAGTAACTTAATCTAAATGTCCTAAACAAGAAGAAAATGTGTTTGTGTAATTGTCCTTAACATTATTCAATATAAAACACATTCTAGTGGGCTTTGCCACATTAACAACAGCAGTATTATGTACTGGAAACCTCACAACATACAAAGCAGAGCTACACACCCTGAGGTGTACATAAGAAACAAACTGCATGAGCATCACATTATTTTGAAGCTTACTGTATGTATTCTAGAGCTTATCATTTGGATAACTTTATAGAAAGTATAAGCATTGTTTTGATTTTACATATGTTTTATCTGTCTAGAAAGGCTAATGTCTAATGTAAAAGGCTACTAGAGGACTTTAAACAAGAAATATTATTTGAAAATTACACTGTTTAAAAGAAAGAAAGACACTGCTGATGTCTCTGCCACCACACATAAATTGGTATGCATGCTTTTTGATCTTTGAAGCTGCAGACAGTATTTTTCCTTTCTTGCTTGTAACTGCATGGGTATACGTTTATGCCCATAAGTACTACATTATTTTCATCTGTCTCCCTTTTCAGTTGTTTATTACTAGGAATAGTTCTGACATGCTAACACTAGTGTTCAGTAGATTTCAGTTTTGTGAGTTCCTGAAATCAACTTTAAAAGCATTTTGGTAAAACTCTTGCAGGCAGAGCTGGGCAGGCAGAACCACAAATGTAAAACATCTCTGTGAATATTTAACATGAACCACATGTTAAAATGAAACAATATATGTATTAGAAATATGGTTTTGAGCTATTTCACATTACAGGCAGAACTCTGGATCATTGTATCATTTTTCTCCTTGTGTAAACCTGCACAAGAATGCAAACTAAAACTGCCAGAATCTTGCAGCATATGTACGCACCAAAGAGTTGATATTCACAAACATAGCTAATTTGTAGAAAATGTACATGATGGCAAGTATGGACAAATGTAGTACACAGTTCATAAACAGCTACAATAGTACCATGGCACTCAAGTACACCGTTAACATAAACTAGAAATCAAAGTTATGCACTTGATCCCAGGTGCACCACAAAGACTAACAATGAGATTCATGACATCCAAGAATTATGCACTATGATGAATTCAGAAGTGTACATGCACTATGATGTATGTGGAAGTATACATGCACTATGATGTATGTAGAAGTGTACATGCACTATGATGTATTCAGAAGTGTACATGCACTATGATGTATGTGGAAGTATACATGCACTATGATGTATGTGGAAGTATACATGCACTATGATGTATTCAGAAGTGTACATGCACTATGATGTATGTAGAAGTGCACATGCACTATGATGTACATGGAAGTTCAACTTACTTTATTGATTTCCTATCCATTTAAACCCATGTTCAATTTTGCTCCTAGGAACTAGAGAAACTCTTTTTGGTACATAAATAACTGGTGTTGTTTCAGATGAAATCTTAATGCAGTGTTCTTATACCAAACAAAGAAGTCCACTAGATAAACCAGAATAATTATGTGTAAAATTTCATTAGTATTCTGAATATTTTTCTGAAATGGAAATGTCCTTTGGTAAGCTTTTCTAGGAATTCTAGTAGTCATCTATTCACACCTTTTATCTGTTAGTCAGTTAATTTATAATTTATTTGAAAAGGGCATTAGTTATGCAGGCCCTCTAATTTGCGTATTCAAATACCTACATTAAATCAGAAAGACAACCCTTGTAAAATCAGATTCAAGAGAAAATTTGCTCTTAAAATGAGGTTTATAGTTATTTTTTCTTACAAGATATAAGAATACTAATTACGTCTGCCCACAAATGAGAAGAAATGCATGAGTAAGGCAGTCTGAACTCTAATGTGATATTGAAATCTACTACATTTAAGAGCCTGCTTTACTTCTGGTGAATATAGTCTCTCAACTTTAGGAAATCTTGGTATGTTTATTTGAAAACACACAAAAATATATATATATACATATATATATTTGCTGACCTGTGTACGGCACTGATCTACAAGGGTCCATTTCAGGTTTAGGCAGGGAAGATTAACTGACTTGTTCAGAGTCACGCATTAGGGGAATAGATGCTGGTGGAACCAAATGCAGGACTGCTGCAGCATATAGAATGAGCCATGGTTTAACTCTTTGCTTCAAACTTCACAAAAATACATTTGTTTCTCTTACCCCAGAAAAGAGATTTTGCTATATCTTTACAAAGCATCTCCATGTGTGAATATTGTTCTGCCTGTATTCATGGTATGGGAAGTAACTGTATGATTTTGAAGATTTGATGTTAAGTTATTGAAGACTGCCATTGATATGGCTTTCTGTTTTACTGTAATAATACAGCTTTGCAGTACTGGCAGTTGTCAGTATTTTTTTCTCACACCAAGAAACATTGGAGATGGTACAGTGGTACAGCAATTAGGATTCCTTCCCAGTACACGTCAATGCACTTCAGTCTCTGGTTAAGTTCCTGACTCGGATAACTGTATGTTTTTCCTGTGATTGTGATTGTGTTTTCACCACTGTCCCAACATTCCTTATGCATCTGAAATACATGTGACAGGTGGATTAACATGGGTCCAAATTGCTCCTAGGTGTGTCTGCATTGTGTGTCTTGTTATGGATCACCACTCCATCTGGCATTTACTTATAGCCTTATGCAGACTAATTGCCAGAATGTACCAGTCTCTGCATGCAAAAGAATGAATGAACCTGACCCACTGGGATTTGCTCTGAGTTCTCTGTAAATGCAATTGCTGTTATTTTTCAGATGCAAGCTAAAATTAATTGTTATGTTCTTAACATCTACGCATTGTATACAGATTGTTATACCTGTGTTCATGATTGAACACATAGCTCTCAACCTGCTAATACAAAAAATCTGGACAAAGACAAAAGTAATGGGGGACAAAGCCCCAAAATAGGGACACATTTTAAATATTGCTCTTATAAACTTAGAAATTTGTTAGGATAAAAGGTCTTGTGTTATCATACATTTTCTGAAGGGTATGAAGTCTGAAACTCAAATGCTTGTCATTATTTAGTGAATTCAGTCTTCACTGATCTGCTGCAAAAATCCAGAAAATCCCAAATTTTACAAGGAACAGACCAAAAGTCTGGACATTCTGTGAAAAGCTGGACAGTTGAGAGATATGATTGAGCACGTTATGAATACTGTGAAGAATTTTGGAGATGAAACTATTAGGTTATACTAAAGGTGTGACACTGTGTTTTGATCTGTGAAACAGCCTCTTAAATTTGCCAGGGTTTAATCTTATCACACAATTTAACAATATGGGAAGTTCTTCACAGTACCCCATAACTGTCACAGCTTCAGTGCTTCTGTCCACTTCCAGTGTAGGTCAGTGTCCATTGTCAGCATATACATTTTTTATTGTAGAATTCTCTAAATAATAACATTGTTACCACAATGCATTTTGAGATACTCGCCTGTCATGAAGTTGTCTCTTTCTTTAAATTCCATGGCTCCATGGCGTCACAATGACAATATCATACACAGTATGTATCCTCTCATATGAGGATGCTTAAAGATAACCTGTTTATATTGCAGTACTACATCTAATAGGAGTAACCGACATACATTGTGTTACTTCTTTTGAAATGTGAATATTACACTCTAGCAGTTAGATATGCTGCACTTTGTATAGATACCAGAGTGATAGCAAGGTCCATGAAGGGATGTCTGTGCAAAAACAGAATGATAGCTTCCTACTAAGACTGAAAGCTTGAACAGTTTTGTTTGTGACTTTTCAGTCTGTCCATTAAAAATGATTGTAATGTGTAATGGTGTTTTATTTAAGTATACGCATGACTGGCAGAGCTTTATTTTAATTGTTTACAGTAAGAGCATTGATAGAATGCTACTGTCATGTAGAATAATGTAATCTTTTCAGATGGGTGCTAAAATAGCATTTTTGTGATTATGTGTTGTTTACACTTCATTTTGCATGTGTTTCAAAACCTGCTTATTAAATACATGTTTATTTATCAAATATGTTCAGGGAAAAAGTGGAATCCATACTCTTTGCAGTGGACCTCATGCCTTGTAATGAGGGAAAAGTCATAAAATCTGCAGCAAAGTAATTTAGCTGGGATCTGAGCCACAGGACTGGAAGAATGACTGATGCATTTTTATTATACTGTAAGCAAAGGAAGGGAGGAGGCTACTTTCCATTGAAGAAAATGTAATAATGGTAAGAACGTTTATGGACCTGTATCAGAAGGAAAAAACTGTGGGGAATGTTAAGCCTGGTAATTTGCAAGGATCAGAATCAATGATTTCACCAAATAAAGGTAAATCACTTTAATAAAATGCCTGAGGAATAAAGGTGGGGGGGGGAGTACTGACTAACTGCAACAGGTTGTTTGATGCTGTGCAGTATGCTGCAAAGGCTGCTGGGATGTTCTGCAGTGGTTGCAGGAAGAACACACCAAATCAGACTCTAGTTAATATACTACATAACAGATTTAAATGCTGCTTTTGCACACAGATAATTGCCATTTGACTGTCTTGAAACCACTGATGCACTTTCACATAATTATAAGCAATATTTTTCTTTAAGTACCTGGACAGATTAATTTTTTTTCAACTGAATGATGGTATTTTTGTATAATCATAAAAAGATTGCAGTAAAACAAAAAATACATCATCAAGAGGCCTTTTCCCTACAGTACTGTTCCACACATACTCTCTAAAGCATAAGCAATTACGTCCATGGCCATATACATCAGAAAATTCACTGTGGGCACAGAGGAGCACTGAGTACCATACTGACAACTTCACTGACCAAGTGCATGAGAGGAGGGTAGTAATATCCGTGGCACCAAGGCATCTAGAGACAGCAGGCAGTATGACAGGCATTAACAGCAAGAAGCGCAGTGCATTACACAATGGGCAGTGCCTTTATTAATGGTGTGTGGGGACTGTAATCCTCTTTTAGTCTTGAGAAAGCATTGGCTGAAACACATACTGGAGCATAAGCATGTGTGCAGCATGGTGGATTTCTTCCGTGCCATAGCACACTTCTGCATATTGTGGTTATATAAACATGTGCTATGTACCAAGCACAACATGCATTACTTCACTTGCCTCCATGCACTTGGTTACTGAAACTGTGAGCATGGTACTGCATGCTTTTATGTGCCTGCCGTCAGTTTGCAACAGCCATACATCTCTTCCTTTGAATTTCACTTCAGCTACGTATTCCCAGCCAAATGTGGCTGCTGCTAGGAAATGCCTTGCTTCTGAACATCCTAAACCCAGGTGCCACTCATCACACTCTGGGCACTTGAGCCAGCTCCAATTAAAATGACAGAACCTGAGCACTGAATGGCCAAATCATTGTATTGCACATGGGCACACAGAATCACACTAGGGCACATGAGTCAAATGTGTGAATGGGAACACCCAAAGCTTATTAGTGTTCATGGATGTGAGTAAATGTGTGTAAGTTCAGAAAGGTGAGGAGGACTGTCATTTGGTGACAAGATTCCCACTGCATAAAGCAGAATGGAAAGAGCTGTCAGTCACTAGCTGTCATAGCAGAATGCCAGGCAATTAATGTGACTGAGGGAAGATGCCAGTTGGTAACTGCTGTAAGAGAGTGTCACACAATGAAGGAGTGTGGAGCACTGTCAGTCACTGCACTAATAATAGAGTGTTACTCTGAAAGTAAATGAGGGGAACTTAAAGCTACTGTCCCTGATAATGAAAGTGAATATGTAAAGCTGTCAGTTTGTGATTGCTGCAGGGGAGTGTTACACTGTGAAAGAATATGCTGGGATTTGACAGTTGCTGCCTCTTTTAGGAAAGTATCACTTCATGAAGATGAGTGAGGCTAGCTGCCACTAACTGTTCTAGAATACTGCTATTCCACAAACATACTATTTTTTGATTGGTTGACTCACTTGGTTCCACTAGTGCCATGACCTGTTTTTTGGGGTCATCTTAGTACTGATGAGGAAACTTTTGGAGCGTGCACCCAGGAAATGTCTCTACTCTTTCTTCAGGGGCCACTGGAGAAGCGCTTTTTGTCAGGGGAATGGAGGGGAAAGAATCCAAGATAGTGTCTGAAATTAGCAGAAATGAGGAATGTAGCGTGGATGTGTGATGAAGCTGCCGAAGTCCGACGTCTTAATGATTTGCGGTTGTTAATTATAAAACATCAGGACTGGTAGAAGAAGTTGCATTGTCCTGGTTAGACATGATATACAAGGGGTCTCCATTAGAAACTGATAAATCACAGATATTGAGGGCTGTGCAAGCAATCTCATACATAAAAGCTTTCGTAGTTTACAGGGAAGTAGAAAAGACAACATCTCACAAGAGCCACGGATGAGCGCTGAGGCTATAGAAGAGAATAGCAGAAGGTGGTATGCAACAAACTATTCAAAGCTAATCAACAGCAGTGAAACAAACAAACGAGGGAGCAAAGAATCCAGCTTTTTTGTTTGAAAGACCTTTGGGGTGCATCAAAGTAAAATCGGAGAAAAAAAATGGAGAAATATTTTGTGTGGGAGCTATGAAATTAAGCCTTTGCAGCTTGTGGCATACCATATCCATTCCATCATTCATACTGGGTGAGAGAATTTTTGATGAAGCATTGTTGTTTTTAATGTGAAAGTGTTTACCTTCATTAAATTGTTTGCTTATTATTTTCTGCTAGTATTTGGGGTTTCATACAATTTCTGCTGTGCGAGTCACTGCAGTTCTTCTTTTATTAAGATTGTGTTTGTAAGCTTGATCAGCTATGAGAGTGCTTGTTTGATATTGATTGGATATGTCTGTGGCTGGATGTGTCTGTCTGTCTGAATTTATGTGTGTGTAGGGTTGTATGTGCCAACATGACAAATGGGCCACCACTGCAAACACTGCAAATGTCACACGTCTATTGGTGGTAAAAAAAAGTATGATTCTGAGATATGCTAATGAGCCGATAACTAAATATCCCTCATTATTGCCCTAGCTGTTTCTGAATTTTACTTTTGCCCCATTCATATAACTTGATCAACTTGTGGTAGGCAATTTGTGTGGGTAATAGTATTATTTCTCATTTCTAGCGAATTTGTTTTTCCTCTTTCACTCCAAAATAAAAGAAAATATATGCTGCTAATTCTGAGTCTTTCGATAACATATAGCATTATTCATTTACATTTTTTTTTTTTTTAGTAACTTGTTTTATAGTTGCTTTTATACTTTAGATAAGAAGATTATGTCAATTAAAATATCTGTTTTCAGGAAATAAGGTAAACCAGTCTTCCATTGTCTAATATGGGGTGGCCTAATGGTTAAGGTGTTTGCCTTACAAGCACAAGATGTAGGGTTTGAGTCTCACAAGGGATAATTGGCTAGGCTTACAATGGCTCGCAAGGGCAGTTAGTTTAGTATTAACCTATAATATAATTTAGCTCAGTTTCAATTCTGTTTAATAAGTCCTCTTTTCACTGAAACTGGTAATCTCTCTTGCTTTTTCTACTTTAATAATTTCAGTACTTAATCTTACTTATTTAATTAACACACTATGGAATATTAATACTTTCAACTACTTAGTTCCGTTAAACTAGTTGTGCAGTTTTAATTTAAGAGTACAATCTCATACTAATGATAGTTTTACAGCAGCTCTGTATGGGGATTCCTACCAGTTACTGACTAACTCTAAAACATTGTGGGGGTTGCCATAGTAATGGTGTATGTTGTACGGCTGGTAGATGGATTCACATTGAACTAAAATACTTGTAGCATTATATAACTGGCAAAAAAAGCAACAACAATAAGCCTGTAAGTACTCTCATGTAAGGCTACTCTGCAACATAAGGCTGGAGAGCATAGTGCCTTGTAAATGCATGGATGAGCTGATGTTGTGATTCTGAATTTGGATAAACAGTTTAGAAACTGGGACAGAAATGGGAAGAGAAATTGCAATGTGGAGGCAGGTATGATTTATGTTTTGCATCAAAGATGTCTTATAGCTTGCAGTTTTATCCTTTTACATAGCCAGTCTAAAAATGATTCATGAAGACGCTTCAAATTTTAAAGAGACTAAGCATGGGTGTGAGGTAGAATGCAGCTTTAGCATTCTGTTTCTGCCCTTGATAAGACTTCATTGGCATCTATTGCCTGCCTAGGATATTATTTTGTTAAAATGAAATTAATATTTAAAACAAGGAGGAAGCACTTGTTAAAGTCATTGGCTAGCAGTGGCATTCTCACTTTATATAGTGTGTGCCTCTGAAAGGGCTTCCTTAATTAACAGAAGAGAGGAAGAGAGTGAGACAGCTCTCATTTCTGGCAGGTTAGTACACAGAAGTGTAATGGTAGCTGCAAAGGTTATTTAAACAATAAAATAAGTTATAATCTAATGGCAATTGTGGCACTGCTGATGAACAAAGAAAATAAATACACAAAGGGGACGTATATACAGTACAAATGTACTGCAAAAGGAGACATGATATCTGAGTTCTAGGTATTTTATGTTAACTGAATGTATGAGCACTTGGTTTCTACATGTTAAATGTTTATACTCCAGCAGAAGATGATTAACATATGCACAATCAAATATATATAAAGGCATAGACTTTACAGACAGTTACTCATAGATTCAATATAACAGTAGCAATCTAAATTGCCCATAATACCCCAAAATATACAGGACATGTTCATGCATCTGTATACAAAGTATATTTTACAAAATTACTTGAACTTTGCTATCATAACTTAAAAATGTTTTAGTATTCTTTCTAGCTACTGGTTCTATTCCAGATAAACACATCTGTGTACAATTTTGTATTCGGGACACACAAACGAGAACAGACAATAGTTGTAAATAATGCAAAATCAGTAAAATTATAAGCATCTTTACTCTAGTAAAAATCCTTGCAGTGAGGGAAGGAATAGATCACTAAAAATAGGTTTAACCTTTTTGAAAATGCAGAATGGCTTGTTTCCTGTCTCTCTCATGACACGGTCCACCCATATCAGTTTCTGTTGCCACGTGTGTTTTTTTTTCATTCGGAATGCTTTTGCATGTGGATTTTCAGTTTGGGTGGTGATTAATAGTTAGTGTAATGTAGGCATATGAAGTAGGTGGCGGGAGGTTGCACATTCAATTTGTTTTATAATACTGTGCAAGAAGCTAGAATTGTGTTTGGCTGTTGAATTACATTTACTGTTAAATGACTTTCCTATTGATAGCCAGACAAATGCAGAAATATAAAGAGATTGAAATGGTTGAGAAAAAGAGACGCAGGAGACATGTACGACTTCTTACAAGCAGCGTCATGCATATCCTTTTGTAGTGTCTTACATGGTTCTAACTAATACGCAGTCTAAAGGAATATCAAGTTAACAAAATATTATTTATCACATCAATGCAAAGATGTAAAAAGGGAAAAGAGGAAAGAGAAATAAGTCAACGTATCCTTATTAAATGTATTTTATGAACCTGCAGAATGCTTTAGTTACAACCTACTTGAGACATCTTATGTTATCACAATACACATAATGACAATTATAACATATTGATAAAACCAGTTATATTAAGATATATTTGCTGTCATCTCTTCAATAGAGGTAGGAAATACTGGAAAAATGCATAGTTTTATACAATCATTCGAATGCCTGTAAACATTTTCATGATCAATATAACACACATCAAAAAAGTAACATTAACAAGAAATTATAGAGGAGAGATTTTATACTGAATCCAATAAACAATAGAAACACATTCATAAAAAAATTAAAAAAATAATGCTCCAGAGAGAGATGGAAGCATTACAGAACTGAATAAATTATCACTTCAAAATTCTATTCAGAGTGTGTATATATATATATATATATATATATATATATATATATATATATATAATGTTTTTAAAAAGTACAATTATGGCAATCGCTTCTTTGTGGAAATGCACAATAATAACATCTATTTTAAAGCAATATCAAAGATCCAGACCTAGGCTCATCTTATAGAACAATATGTTAAGTACAGATAGTATTAAAACTTTTGTTTATCAAAACTAGTAGATAAAATCCAGTCAGGATTTATAGATTCATAGGTAGTGGGAGTTGATATAATGGTTAAAATGTTTATCTAACAGACATAATGTAGAAGTTTTGATTCTCACCTTTGAGGAAAATTGGCTAAGCTTAAAATGGCCATAAAGGGTAACTTGCCTAGTACTTACCTACCTATACCTAAGCATAAAGTCTAAGAGACCATTAAGGAGCCTAGTCCAGATTCTTAATTGCCCTGAACCAGTCTCCTGTTAAGTGACTACATCAAGGTCACACAGTATGCAGGAAGTAGCTTGTTAACCCTTACTTGTAATATTGAGCACTAACTACCAGACAGGCACAAAACAATTATCAAAGAGCGTTAACAGCACTCCATTATGCCAAATACAAAACGAAATGTCCTAAGAATAATATATTTAGAATTTGAAAAAAAAATACTTTTTGAATTTGCAATATTTAAAGTATTGATGAACATTGATTTTCTAATGCAATAGCATTTGAAAAATGGTTGTATCAACAAAGTATAAAAAAAAATGTTGCCATAAAATTACAACATATTCCCTTACATGATATGACACTTTACCCCAAAATTATAATATAATTTTGACTTTCCCATATAAATACATATTTTTGGCCATTTATATTTTAATACAATTGAAGTGTTAGACTCGTACTAGAAGTTTTTGTTATTAGAATAAAAATATACCCCGGGATTCATGAACCTTGCGCCAGGCGCCCGCATAGCGTCGGCATTATAAAGCCAAATATGGCCACCGAGCGATTCAGGTATGAATCAATCCCACGTGCACTACCGGCGTGCACCGGACCTGCGCCGCCCCTGGCGTAGGTATGCTAATCACACTGTGTGTGGTATTGCACCATGCAAATGAAGGCAAATAGCGATCCACGAAGTTGGGCAGGCGTAGCGTAAGGGCACGGCAATGTAAACCAAAAAAAACCGGTTTACATTTACCCAAACATGACCAAGGAGTAATGGAAGGCTGTCAACGTCAGGTATCATACAGGTGCAATATGCCAATGGCGAAAGGCACCGAGAATGTCCAAAGAAAACATGCACAAACTGTAAATAATGACATAAATGTTATGTATGCAGAAACCACAGCAGAATCCCCGGATATGTGCACAGAAGGTGCAAAACAATGAAATAATATGAGAATGCCCTAAAAGAGCAGTATAATACACATCAGCTGCACAGCCACCACACACCATAGTATGTATGGAAAGCCTCAACCCCAGCGCAAGGGTTGTCAAGGAGTGGCGGCAGTGTTCGGCGCCGTAACCATGTATTAGCAGTCAATGCCATGCAAATGAGGCAGATAATAGTGAATCGCAAAACCGGCGCCGGTGTAAGGATGGAGCAAACAGCGCAGCGGTAGTACACCGAGGAGTGGCCTACACGGGATACATGTCAATCGCAGAGGGGTGTGCCACTGTAGGAGGAAGCACATTGGAGGCCAGCAAACATGGGCTGTACAATGCACATCACAGCAGCAGGATCGGCGTGTGAGGAAATAGATGCGCTGAGAGTACATAATGCCCGCATAGATGCATGTGCACGAGGATGACTCCGTTCCCCAACCCAGTCATGTGACGGCCTCCCGTCAACAACAACCACGGATATAGGAAGGTAATGCGGAGAATATGAGGAAATGCGGAAGCAGTGTAATTGGAGCCGTAATGAGCAATCAACACCAATCAATCCAGGAAGGGCAAGCGGCGGCAGCTGACAACTCTGCATGCAGACTCCTGCAAAAGCGGAAAGGGGAGGCATAGGAATGCAAAGATAGTAGGGGATGTAGTAGAAATGCAAAGAGCAAAGAACCGAAATAGCACAGCCAAGTACAGAGGTAGCATAACGGCGGCGGCAGACAAAATGCATCATATGCCATGTGCCTGCAGGATGCACTGCAGGCAATAGTAGGTACAACGTGCAGAAACAGTAATGTAAGATGCAAAGCTAAGCCAATGCAGGCAACTGTAATGTAACACTAAAGGCAATACCGTTGCAGTTGCAGCGGTAAAACACCGAAGATAATCCACAGATACGGCTGCACAGACACACCCAATGACATCACCGGGTATACAGCACAACAGTATAAAGTGTGAATGCACACAACACAGCGCGATTTCCCAAACCAATGACAGTC
>NC_056739.1:181806079-181836079 GCF_019279795.1 Protopterus annectens
ATCGGGACACAACTGCCCATAGAGGGACTGCCCTCGCAAAGTGGGACAGGTGGTAACCTTAGTCGCTACTCTATGTAGCCGGTGCGGCGCTGACATGCTGCGGTACACCTTCTATGAGTATAACCACTGATGGTGCATTGCGGGACAAACGTGGTCTTATGCGTATCCTTTGCTCCTTGGACGGGTACACTTAAGCCTTCGTGGGTTGTATTTGCTTTTCCGTTTAGTTGGGACGGGTACTATGTTGCATACTCTACGTACGTTTCATTCTGCATGGGCCCTGGCTGCTGCCATTACTATTATGGGCGGACCGTGGCAGTCAGCACATTAGGTTGCTCACCGCATGCCGGCTTAGCCACGCCTCCGGACGGATCCTACTTGGGCTCGCTCACGTACACTACGCACGTGTCTGTGGTTGCGGTGCACTCTCATTAATATGCACATGGTGCTACTACGCTGGCTATTCACTGCACCGCCGGCGCAGCCCTTACGCCGGCCTTGCGCCGAGCTTCATGAATCCCGGGGATAGTCATAAATAAAAAATAATGCAGTATTAAACTCAGTGTCAACAATTTCTGGAAATGTTATACTTTGAAATGTATACATTAATTTTATATACATGAAAAACTTTGCTCACAAAACAAATCTAATAATTTATGTCAGAGCTACAACTAGTTAATGCTGACTATGACTGTATGTTGCTTGAATGTTATTTCAGTTTTGGAACAAATTTTAGTCACTCATGTATTCTTTATAACCAGATAAAATTTCAGTATGAAGTTGTGTGGTATTACACAATGATCAAACTTCATCTTGTATAAGACGAGCTTAATGCCATCTTCTTTTGTGTCTTTTTGTAATAGCGAGACAGACATTAGAAAAAACTGGATAAAATGGATATTTCCATTGTTCTTTGACTACATTAGATTAGCCACAAAAAATACATCACATTTTCTAATAAGAGCTAAATCTCCAAAAATTAATTATATTTAAAGTAGCTATATTTTACTTATGTGTAAAAATAACACTCAGTGGTAAAAGTGAAAATCACAAGGCAAATGAAATCGAATTCTATATTATAGAAAATGCCTGCAATGCTATACCTATGACACACTTTCTACGTATTGTATATTGTTTTATTGTTTAGTTCAAAGTAACTAGAATTAGCTTAGATGTGTTATTTTAATAACATGTTGAGAAGTGTGTGAATCATTGAATATATACACATTTTATATGAAATTATAATTAGCAGATGTATCCAAATGAATCTGAATTATGCATGCCAACTTAAAACATTAATAAATTAAAAAAAAAAGAGGATGTGCATCTTTAACTTGTCATCCCAAACTGGAATACTTGCAGTTCAGAAGATTTCAGATGAAAGCACTGCACCCATACAGTTTCCAAACCAAGGCTGAATCTTGTGGACCAGTCTTTTTGTGGCCTGTCCTAGCAGACATTCTCAAGAATTCTGTGGAAAGACAGCTTATGGAACACCTAGAAGTGTGTGGCTTACTAAATGTTTAGTGGCATGGCTTTAGGAAGGGTCACAGCACTACATTTCTCTGCAGACTGATCTTGCATCCGTGCTTGTGGGCAAGCTTATAGGCACTGTATTTATTGATCTAATCAAAGATTTGGATTCAGTGAGTCATACACAACCAACAGAAATTGCCCCTGCGTGGTATGATACATACACCACTGACACTGATCAAGAATTATTTACTAAACAGGACCTGTCCCTGTATGATATGATACCTACCCAACTTACATCGTTCAAGAATTATTTACTAAATGGGACCTTTTGTGTCTCTTTAAACAATATCAGTAATAAGCATATGCAAGTGGGTCTGCTATACCCTAGGGGTCTGCCTTTGGGCAGATGCTGTTTTCACTGTTTCTTAATGTGCTCGCTTTATTTTTTATAAGCTGCTACATACTGTACGCAGGCAATGAGGTCATAGACTTTGGCAGTTATGTAAGAGACAGAAGCAACTATATATACATATTAACTTAAAGAAAACAAAAGCAATATATGTGTGGACACAAAAACATACCACATCCATAGGGAGCTATACTGGTTCAGTGCAAAGTTTCAAATATCTAGAGATCTAGCAACATCCAGTAAATGGCTTTAATATTCCTGTAAATAATGCCATTAACAAATCCCTGGCCCTACTTCCAGAATGCTGTAGCACATTCAATAAGTATGTTGTAATGTAATCAGCAGATGTGTTCTGTACAAGGGTTATTTTCTTCCAGTGCTAGAACATGCACTGCCAGACATAACTGCTATCACAACAAGAAATATTTTTAGGCAGCAAGTAGCTCTAAATAAAAACAAGAGTTTCATGGCTGGATCTGTAACAAAACAGCATTATTGCATTAGCTTAAGTGAAATCTGTGGGCCAGCCATTCGCATTAAAGCCTAATTACTTCTTGGAACTCATATTTATGGACTACTCAGGAGAGAGCAGTGTCAATCCTTATAGAAGCGTTAAACCAAAATCCCATAATCAGACCAATGAAATCAAGTGTCAGTGCATTCATTTCACTGGACGTATACAAAAGGTCACTATCATCTGCTACAAAAATGTTTTCATTTTCAGCCAAGTTCTTTGGTAATCTACCACAGATACTGAAAACAATACTAAAGTCATTACTCTGAGAGGAAGCAACATACACTGAGTTGTAATACAGTTACATAAACATCTTGTTAGGTATCTTAGTGAGCTGCAATGTCTAGGCAGGTCAGAGTTATATTTTTATGTATACAGTGGATATAAAAAGTGTACACACCCCTGTTAAAATGCCAGGTTTTTAATGATATAAAAAATGAGACCACAATAAATCATTTAAAAAACTTTTCCCACCTTTAATGTGACCTATAACCTGTACAATTCAATTGAAAAACAAACAAATCTGTTAGGTGAAAAAAAATATAAAAAATAAAAAACATACAATAAGCTGGTTGCATAAGTGTGCACACCCTTAAAGTAATACTTAGTTGAAGCACCTTTTGATTTAATTACAGCATTCATTTTTTTTGTGTGGGAGTCTGTCAGCATGGCACATCTTGACCTGGCAGTATTTGCTCACTCTTCCTTGCAAAAAGCGCTCCAAATCTGTCATATTGCGAGGGTATCTCTTGTGCACAGCCCTGTTCAGATCACCCCACACATTTTCTATTGAATTTAGGTCTGGGCTCTAGCTGGGCCATTCCAAAACTTTAATTTTCTTCTGGTGAAGCCATTCTTTTGTTGATTTGGATGTATGCTTGGGGTCATTGTCATGTTGAAAGGTGAAATTCCTCTTCATCTTCAGCTTTCTAGCAGATGCCTGAAGATTTTGGGCCAAAAGTGACTGGTATTTGGAACTGTTCATAATTCCCTCCATCTTGACTAAAGCCCCAGTTCCAATTGAAGAAAAGCAACCCCAAAGCATGATACTGTCACCACAATGCTTCATCATGGGGATGGTGTTCTTTTGATA
This sequence comes from Protopterus annectens, assembly GCF_019279795.1. Classification (NCBI taxonomy): domain Eukaryota; kingdom Metazoa; phylum Chordata; order Ceratodontiformes; family Protopteridae; genus Protopterus; species Protopterus annectens. The sequence goes on from NC_056739.1 coordinate 181,809,572, forward strand.
ATGCAAAGTGTTGTTTTTGTTCCAAACATACCTTTTGGAATTGTGGCTAAAAAGTTCAACCTTGGTCTCATCAGACCATAAGACATTTTCCCACATGCTATTGGGAGACAATGTATTATTTGCAAATTTTAGCTGGGCCTGGATGTTTTTCTGTATAAGAAAATGCTACCATCTTGCAACCCTACCTCATAGTCCAGACATATGGAGAATACAGGAGATTGTTGTCACGTAGTACACTACCAGTACTTGCCAGAAATTTCTTCAGCTCCTTCAGTGTTGCTGTAGGTCTCTTGGCAGCCTCCCTGACCAGTTTTCATCTTGTGTTTTCATCAGTTTTGGAGGGACATCCAGTTCTTTGCAATGTCACTGTTGTCCCATATTTTCTCCACTTTTTGATGACTGGCTGCACTGTGTTCCATGGTATATCCAATGCTGTGGACATTTTTTGTACCCTTCTCCTGAGTGATACCTTTCAACAATGAGATCCCTTTGATGCTTTGTAACCTCTCTGTGAACCATGGCTTTTGCTGTATCAGGCAACTGAGTAAATGTCAGGAAAATCCTACTAGGGCAGCTGAACTTTATTTGAGGTTAATCAGAGTTTCTTTAATTGATGGCAGGTGTGTACCCAAGAAAATTGAATGCTGTAATTAAATCAAAAGGTGCTTCAGCTAAGTATTACTTTAAGGGTGTGCACACTTATGTGACCTGGCATTTTAACAGGGGTGTGTACACTTTTTATACCCACTATACATACTAAATACATGGCGGTATTATGCATGTGGTCTTATAGGAAGAGGGAACAAATTTGTAACTTGTGCATGATACTGTTAATTCATTTTTTATTGTTATTAATTTGTCTTGCTTGCTTACAATCCTTTTATTATATAAGGTAAACCAAAAAGCACTAAACAAATGACAAACCAGGTAAACCAAACGAATGAGCTGTAGAAAGCACAAGTCCAAGGCTGACAATAAATTTACATTTTTTATTGTCAGCCTTGGACTTGTGCTTTCTACAGCTCATTCGTTTGGTTTACCTAATCCTTTTATTATACTTGTAGCTAGGCTGTTGCTAAAATAGGATCCCTGTGGTTTGGTTCACTTACTTATTAATTCAATGAATGAATGAATGAATGAATAATCAGTGTATGGGGATCATCCTTAAAAACTTGCATGTACTATCCAGCCAATCAAATTGATTCAAATCTAATTATAAGAGCCCTTAGATAATTGCTATAACTCACAAATTTAAAATGGTATCACTTTATAAGCAACATTTTAAGGCAGAATACTCCACTGCATTGATCCTGTACCTACAGATATTGCCAATATAATGGCCAAAAGATTCAGTGCCAACTTTACACCCCCCCAAAGGACCAGTAGATTGCCAGGACTCCGTATTACTGCTGCACAGGTTACAACAGCACTATGCAAGGCCAATAATACAGCTTCTATGGGACCTGACAATATCCATGGCTGTGTTCTACAGAAACTACAGAGTGAACTGGCACCTCACCTGTGTGCTCTGTTCAATCACAGCCTCACCTCAGGCTTTTTCCCTACTGAATGGCATAGTGCTACAGCCATCCCTCTCCACAAAGGAGGAGCGACTACAGACCATGGGAACTATCGCCCCATTAGCCTGATGAGTCTGATATGCAAAGCTATGGAACGCATCATCATGGACCTAATAAACAAGGATATAGGGACTCTTTAAACTCTGGATCCCACACATTTTGGTTTTGTGAAGGATAGATCATGCCTGCTCAACTTGGTCAACTTCTTTGAGTCAGTCACCAGAGCTGTGGATGAAGCAAGGTGGTTCATACAGCCTACCTTGATCTGTTCAAGGCCTTTGATACCATTCCCCACTCAGAAATCATAGAAAAACTCACTAAGCTAGGCATCAACCCTTATATCACTAGGTGGGTTGCAAACTTGCTCACAGACAGAAACCTCTCTTTTGACCACCACATTGCCACTGTGGTCAGAAAATCCTGCGTGGAACATCTCATTACTAAGGGTTTTGCATTGAGGAAAAGAAGTCATCATCTCCCTCTACTCTTCCCTCATTAGGCCAGTCATAGAGTACAATGCCCCATTTGGCATGTACCTCACCAGACACCTGCAACAACTGGAGAAGCTGCAAAAGTACCTCACAAAGAGGATCCTAGGCCTTAAACACTTGTCCTATATGGACAGACTCAAAAGATTCCAGCTATTCTCTATCTGATATTGCCTACTTAGAGGCAATCTTTGCTTCACTTACAAAGCCATGTTTGACTCAGCTCTGTTAGAAATGCTACATCTAAAGAAATCCCAATCCCTCCACACCACACACGCCAGAGATCTCATCCTCATTACCACAATTAACAGAACCTGCTAGAGGGACAGGTTCATTTATTTATTTATTTATTTTCCATTTGTTTACCGGGTTAGTCCGACTTGACACAAGGTGACCATTTTCAGCAGAGGCCCGGGGAGAAAAGCTTCAGATACATAGTAAAAAATTATATAAACATACCTATTTTGTACAAAGAGCATCGAATATATAAAAGGAGTAAAATCAGAGTTTTACAAATGATGCAGGGTACAGTGGTTAGAATATTGAGAAACAATTAAAATATTATACAACAGATATTCAATTGCTTCAACATAAATTCAAAAAGAAGTTTCCATAGACAAGCAGTCAAAAACTAGAAATCATAACTATAAAGGCGGCCTACACACCTGGTCCACAGTACTCTACATTAAGTGAGACTACAGAGTATACCTGTGATCTAGGGATGATGAAAGTCAGGAAAAGGGGAAATTAATCTGGTTCTGTACAGGAACATATCCAAGTTTTGAATAGGAGATCTTTTAGTAGGGATTTGAAAGTATGTTTACTATTTAGACATCTAATGTCAGGGGGTAGAGAGTTCCAGGCCTTAGCAACAACATAGGAATAAAGAAATTGGCCTGAGCTATGCAAACAATTGGTAACAGTAGGGCGGTATTGGAAGATCTTAGTTGATGCGCAATATTATGGAAGGTGAGCAGGCCAGAGAGGGCAGGTATTTTATTTGGTTGGTATAGTAGTTGATGGGTCAGGAGAAGTTGATTGTATTTTAATAGGTTAGGGAGTTCTAACCATCCTAGTTGTCTTAGGGAGAGGCAATGGTGAGAACGAAACTTAGCACTGGTTGCAAATTTTGAGATTTTATTCTAGCAGGTAGATAGTTTTAGAAGGTCAGATTTGTTTAGGTTAGCTAGAACTGGGGAAGTGTATAGTAAGGTGGAGAGTAGATGGGTACGAGAGATAGTGATTCAGGATTCCTGTGTGAGGAAGCTCTTGCAATGGTAGAGTGAACATAGTTCATAACCCAGAGACTGCCCATGCTATGGATTAGACTTCCCAGACATGTTAAACAGAGAGCACCTCACTGGCCCTCTTCAAGAGAAATCTTGATGAGTGTATGGGAAATAGAAAATTCACCCCAGGGATCACTCCAGTGGCTCTACTCGACAGAGGCACTGGGAACTAAGGTCAGGTGGCATGATACCAGGGTAATCCTATGGGCTAGGCTTGCAAAGGCTCCAGGACCATTAGCCTAGTACACACCTATGAACCTATGAACTCTTCCTGTCCTGTAAGGCAAATAGCTGTATATCTACTTCTCTTCCACTTTGTCCCTTCAGCATATATTCTTACTGTAAATGTAAGTACCATAGCTGCAAATGCTTATAGTATCATATTTGCTTTACATTCGGAGGTGATGATGTTTGTTTCATCAGTGCCTACAGGACGAGTCTGGCAAAGGACACTACTACCAAATTGTCATGTTGCTAAAATATGTAGTTCAAGATGCTTTACACATTTCCAAAGGGAATGAAATGAATGGACACACAGTTTTTACATAGTTGTTTGACCAGTCCATGAATTAAAAAAAAAAAGTTTTCTAACTTGTTCTGTTTAATCATAACAAGTTTTTATATATTGTGTGTTGAGTAACCAAAAAATAACTTGAACTTGCATGCATGTGTGACTGCATACACACACACACACACACACACACACACACACACACACACACACACACACACACACACACACACACACACACACACACACACACACACTGCTAGCACAAATATGAGGGTGATACAGATTGGTGAGGAAGAAAATGGTCCAGACAGGAGCAGAATCATTTTCATCTTCCAGAAAGCAAACCACAAAGGTAGGACAGTGAGCTAGGAAAAGCAAAACAGAAAAATTCACAAAGTTTTATTGCACCAATATGGCAGTGAAACCCCATCACATAACAGTGCATTGCACTGTACATGCTCACACACACACACACACACACACACACACACACACACACACACACACACACACACACACACACACACACACACACACACACACACACACACACACACACACACACACACACACACACACATATCTATATATATCTATAACCATATACATATACATATATACTTCCAGATACACCCACACACATTTAAACTTACACATGAGGAAACAATGCTAGCATATTGTGAATGACTTATGAGTACTGAAGAACACAAGCCAGGATGTGTAAAAACTATAGTGAGTGCAGGAAAAGATGGAGCTTGTGAGGAGAAGAGTCTATTTAAGCATTACCATACATGAACCTTTCTACTGCAGACAAGAGAAGGGAACAGACCATTCAATAGAGACTCTAAGGGAATAATGTTTGTATTTAGGGCATAGAAATAGGGAATAATTAAATTAGGAAAAAAGCGTATTGGTTAATTGTAATGGAGAAGCCTGGTATGGATAACTGGAGTGTGGACTACATTTCCTACAGGACTTTCTGGATTAGAGTAACCACTGGTCACTAAGCTTTGTGGACACATCATGACAGGCACTGGTCAATGAGTAAATGCATAAGTACAATATCTAACTTATGTGGGCAAAAAAAGGGAAATTCCTGTAGCATGGTCCTTAAAAACATTAATTATTCATTTCATCAGAACACAGGAACAATACAATGTAAATGATCACAGGGACCACAAGAGGCTTAGCTATATACACCTTTAAGCAGAAATACTTAAAATACGAGCTTAAAAACTGTTGTTCTTAAGCAATTTATGAATATCATATATTGTAAATTATGCTGAAAATGTATAATAAATATGTATAAAATACAGGAGCAAAATAAAAGAAAATTAAAAAAAATAATAAAACTGCAGTAATCTGGAATTAAATGAAAATATTTCTATTAGTAGTATTTTGAAATTTAAACATTACAGTATATAAAGTGCAGTGACATACATTCATAAGTACAGTACTTCTTTATGTGCAGTTAGAGTGATTGTGGTTGGTTATGTGGGGTCACATGATATTGTCTAACTCCTATATATTTTACGAGTGTTGGGAGATTATTTGTTCTGATGAAGTCCTATAAATCTGGAGGACAAAAGTGCATAATGTTTTTATTGGTGCCAAGAACCAAAAAGCAATTCTCCAACCACGTAAATCATACAATAAAACCCGAAATGACCACAGCAAAGCTGGATAACCAAGACACAGGTTTAATATAATAACTAATAAAAAAAGTTGAGCAACAAATTAATTGTGACATGAACTTTTATCCTTTTCCAGTTAATTTTGTAATTTATGTGGTTGGGAATCACTTTTTAGTTCTTAGTTTAGGTAATGGAGTTTCCCTCTTCCAGTGGTTATCGTGGATTTTCTTGGTGCAGAAAACAGGTTTGTTGCACATTCTCAATGCATTTGTTTCATGCATTGTGTTGTGGTAAAGTCTTGCCATTCTTGTTCTAGAAAATATTTTACACAACAAATATAGCATAAACAATTGTTTTTGCAGGCTCCTAGTACCCCCACAAACCTTTTACTTATATATACTAACACACCACCATGAAGAAAAGCAAATACACCACACACAGTGAATGAGTGCTGGTGTACAAACATATACACATTTACAGATCTGGAAGGGCAACACAAAGGTTGTCACTGCCAATCTACACATACTAGACTCATTTTTGCATAATAACTCCTCTATCAATTGTGATTAAGTCAAATGAGTTTTCAGTCAGTTTTTTCTGACCATTTGTGATTCAGTTAAATGAGTATTCAGTCAAAGGACAGGAATTCTGAGATATAATGCAGTGTCTGAAAACAAGTTCAGCATGTCAGATAATAATGGATTGGATTTGTGTAGGATGACAATTAGGCTATCTTCATAAGTCATTGCAATGGGGATATAGCCACAACGTTTAAGTAATAAGCTGAGGAAAACTACAAATTAAATTGTAGGATGAGCACTGTGTTACTGAGTTGCCTTAAGAAGGCTCAAAGGTAAATATGTCCTCATAGTTTATTTCAGTGTGTGTGTGTGTGTGTGTGTGTGTGTGTGCATGTGTGTGTGTGTGTGTGTGTGTGTGTGTGTGTGTGTGTGTGTGTGTGTGTACTGTACTGTCCAACTCTGGAATCCTTGTTTTGCCAGCAGTTCATATACAAACTTTATTGTTCTCAACTGTTGCTTAAAGACATTTTGTTCCTTTTAATGTCCTTCCAAACAGTGGGTATATGCTTTTCAGTCCACCCACAAGTTTAGCAAAGTCAACAAAAGTCCAATCTTACTCAGCCACTTTTTCTTGTAAAGTCATATTGCACAAATGTAATTGATGCTTTATAACCTCACATTTATTTACTACTTAAAGTGTTGCTCATCTTATTCCTGTTCATGTCTGTCTCACAACCCTAAACTCCAAACTCCAGTTAAAATCCAAGGTACTCCTGATGATTCAAGTCACTTCCTGTACTTGTTTCTGACTCTCAAACATTGGAAAAGGTTTCACTAGAAAAGTCTATCTATGAGCTTTATTATCAGAAGAATGTAACGCAGAGTCCCCTCCTGTTTGATGACTCATTTTTTGTTGGACACACTTTTTTATTTCTTCCTTGGCCTGTTCTGCATCAAAAATGTTGTTGATCCTCCAGAAAAAAAATATTCTGAAGATAGCTGGATACAGCAGCTTGAATTTCATGCCTGCTTGTCAAAATCCCCTGATTGTTGGGATAAATGTGTTTTTTTTTTTGGCCTGGTGTTCAGCGAATAATCATTTTCCACAAATACTCTACTGTTTCCAATTTTTAATACTTTGCCATTCTGCCACAGTTTTGTCAGGATCAACTCTTTCTGTCAGTATGATAGCATCTTTACTAATATAGGTCTTGGCAGTATTCTCATGGCCAGGTTTGGGGCATACACTTGATATGTTCTTTCAATAACAAATCTTACTGTGGAATACCAGTCCAGTTGATTATTTGTGCCTTCTGCCACCAGAAAATCTTAGGGTTTCTCTGTGTGCTCTGTCCTCTAATTCTACCATTTTTTGTAACAACTCTTCTTCATGAGTCTCATATGCAGCCAGCCTTTTTTTTCATTTCAACCTCTAATTTTTGCAGTTTTATTGCTTCATCCGAATAGCTGTTTAAAGCTCCTTACATTTTCCAGCCTTTTGTTGATATACTCCTTCAATGTTTCATTTATTTTAATCAGCTATGAGCACATTTGATTTCTTTTTCCTCTAAATTACTTTTTTCTTCACCTTTTCTAGTTGATTTTCTTTCAGACTCTCTTACGTTTCTTCATTGCTGGCATCTAGGCAATGTACTTACTAGCCAGTAACTGAATTTTACTAAACCTGGCAGAATTACGAGCCCTTTTCTCTCAGTTTCTTTTTTCACAGTGGAAGGATAAAATTAAGCTATTGATCAGTGCGTATCCATCTTGGAAGTCTCTTGCAATTATTGTTTTAAGACATTTGACCAACCATTTAATGCCGGCTGGGCTGAAGGGGAACATAGAACTGGGTTCTCTTTGTGTAAATGTGCATTAAAGAACATCTCCTTATGAATGGTTTGTCACATACTTCTAAAAGTAATAACACAAACAAATAACCCCAAAAAAAACAACTCGGCACTGCAGCATCAACCACATTTAACAGGTGGAATACAATATTTTTAATAAAATCCAACAATTTAAAGTCCAAAAGTTTAGTTCTTTTGTTCTTTGCTGAAACTTCATCAGAACTCAATAACATCAATCACCTCTAACAATTAAATACTCCTAGTACAAGTCCCATGATCATTATTAAACAATAAGATCACAAAATATCCATGTACTTCAATTTCAAAACAGAATTAATAGAAATTACCTCATTTAAACCAGGGTAGCTAGTTGCATTTAGGCATCCCGGTGTTCATTTACTATCCTACCCTGTAAATCCGGTTTCACTTCATATTCTCGAATTACTGAAATCTCGAAATTCAGTAACCCGAGACTATGAGGCTGAAAACCAGAATGCTGAAAGTGCATAAGAGCAAATTTGAATATCTTAAATCCACGCTTATGCATTTCCAGTACTTCACGTGTAGTGTTATGATGCCGGAAATTGCAGTTAAGTGAGGGTTTGTGTGTTTCTGTACGCTGTGTGTATGGGTAAGGGTAGGGAGGTGTAAGTGTGAGTGTGAATGTTGGATTTGTTGGTGTTTGTGTATGTGTGATGTGTATTTATGTGCGAGCAAGTGGAGGATGGCGTGGTGTGAGGATTTATTTTTTTATGTTATGTGCAAACTCAGAGTTGGTATATATAAGTAGGGGGTGTGGGGGTGCAGCCCCCCAAATGGGGGGTGCAGGAGGGCTTGCCCCCCTACTTGTATGTAGTGTAGGGTTGTGTGGTTTGCGTGCTGTGGGTGGAATGGTGTGTATGTTAAGTGGTGTATGGTGTTATGAATGGTTCGACTTCATAGTCTTGAGTTACTGAATTTTGAGACTTCAGTAATTCGAGATTATGAAGTGAAACTGTAAATCCTTATTATTTTTTAATAACCAAAAACACAAAAGAATGTGTTGTGTAGTGAATTACATGCTTGCAAGAGGTATTAGTTGTTTTCTGTTGAAACAATGCTTGTAAATGTATTCCTTCAACCTCCTAGAGGTTTTCCAACATAGAAGGTTGAATATTGTTTACGGTGAGTAAGATAAAACACATTGGAGCTACAAGAATTATAATATCACTCAATTTTATATACAACATTTCTAATGATGAACTCATTCCCACAAATTATTGTGGGACATTGTCTACAAGAACCACATTTTTTTATACCAGATGTTGGCCACTGTGAAACATGCCCTAACCCTGTATTCTATCTCCTACAGACTTTTGAGGGGACATCTATACCTGGCATACAGGGCATTGTCAGACCCCACTCTGATGGACCTCCTGCATATCCACAAAACAAACAGTACTGGAATTACCCATTTTAAAGACTTAAACATTATCTGTGATATAAATAGGACCTGCTGGAGAGATAGGTATGTATCCTAGAGACTAACCCATATATGGCACAGGCTCCCCATCCATGTGAAGCAGTCAGAGTTCCTCCCTAATTCAATTCAAGTGCAACTTGGACATTTGGATGGGAAACCTTTAAATGGTTCATCTCCCAGGCCCATGCTTATACTTGTCAAGAGTATCAGAACTTGTCAGAGATTTGGGATGCATGGCTAGGCTTAAAAAGGCCCTTGTGGTTGTTAGCCTAGTAAACATCTATGAACCTATGAAATTGCCAATATCCACCTACTAACTAATTTTTGAATGATTTATCTTTTCTATATATCATCACTGTTTTTTTCCCCAATTTTTTGACAAATATTCTCATCCAACTTAAATACATCGCATTTTTTGATAATTGCTGTTACCACCTTACTATCCATACTAAATGTAGAGATAAACGACCTTTTCCCCTGTATCAGGGCTTTTTGTTCATTTTTTTTTCCTGTAATAGCACCACTCAACAGTAATGGTTGAAAATACCCACTTTTTCTTTTACTAATAACTTCCTTTTTTATTTCTTCAAGAAATTTGGGTGGGTACCCCCTCTTCACAACCATATTCCTAAGCACCTCACACTCATATTGAAAAACATCAGATTCAGAAACCATTATTGCTAATCTCACTAGCTGGCCTTTTACAACTGATTTATTTTGCTGTATTATAGCATGCCCCCTGGAGAAATGCAAATATGAGTTAGAAAAGGTTGGTTTACAATACATATTGGAGAAAAATCTACCATTCTCCAGATACTTATTAATTTCTACATCCAAAAAATTAATTTTACATTCATTGAACTGGGATGGAAAAGTAAAAAATTCAAATGTATTATTGATATACCCCAAAAATCATTTAACCTCTCAGGGGTATCTCTCCACAATATAAACACATCAACTAAAATATGATGTATATCACCCCACTTTCTTAAAAATCACTATTAAAAATATACTGGCCTTCCCACTCTGCCATGGCATAATTAGCAAACATAGGGACACAAGCAGCCCCCATGGCTACTCCTAATTTCTTAAAAAACTGTCCTTCAAAAAACAGGAAATGTTTTTTTAGTGCTACCTCCATTAAGGCTGTCATGGCGTCTGTCCTCCAGGTTTCTAAATTAGTTTGCTTTTGTAGCTGATTTTCAAACCAGCTGAGACCCACTTGATGGGGAATGGCCAAAACTGTGGACATCAATAGTTATGAAAGTGAACTCAGGAAAAGAATTCACCTCAATCAAAGTCTTTACATATCTGTTCAATTTTGTTTAACCCTTCTTTTAAACTGATATCTAAGAATCTGGCAATAAAACAAGTTTTTGACCATGTTGTGTCCACAATTGGATGAAAAGGTGGATTATTAAAATCAGAATGAATTTTTGGTATGCCAAAAATTTGGGCTATAACCGGTTTTGGATTACACATATAATTAAATTCCTTCTCTGTGATCTGCCCTTGCAAAACCATATCTTCTAACTATGTCAATTTTTGAATAGGCTACAAACACTGCAGTTTTTGACACTTCAGCATATGCATCCGATGCCAATAACTGACTCATAGAATTTAAATAATCAGTCTGATCCATAATAATGAGCCCACCCTCTTTATCAGGCTTGATCACTTGTATGTTAGTATCTGTGCACAAATCCACTTGTAGATTTTTTTCTCCTTTTGTCCAATTAGAAAAATCACTTAGGCACATGCTGTTCCTCACATGCCTGATGTCAATTTAACACAATTTCTCAAACTCTTATACTAAATATAGCAAGGGGGGATTAATAATACTCGTTCTGTGAAGCTCATTATTATACAGCCATCATTGTTAAACCATAATGCAAAATTTAACTTTCCGCAAAAATGTTTTAAGTCTATTATTGTCTCTACTAGATTTGCCCACCTAATGGGTACAAAAGACAAGCCTTTAGATAACAAGTTAGCATGAATCATTAATTAATTTGTTCAAATAATTATGGATACTAAAGTCCCCTTCATTATTCAAAACAACTTTATAAGAAAAACACTAGCATCTTCATCTGTTAAATTACTGACCACCATGGACATCAGTTTGTTTTCTTCCTATTCCATTGCTTTACCTTGGGCTTTGCTCCTTCTCTCAAATAATGATTGTCCAGCCTGCCCGATGAAACACCGTGTTCCTTGGTAAACTTGAACCTCGCAGATCTCTGAACTCCTCCGTCCCCCAAAGAGGTCACCTCAATGTTTCACTCCTGATTTATACTTCCTGTCTTTGTAGATGGAACTTCCTCTGTTACTCTGTTTCCATAGGAACCAGTTGGCTTTGGATAGGCTGTATTTTTGAAGTATTGATCAGAGTCTCTCTTAAATGTTTTATTCTTTTTTTGCAGAATATTGTTACACTGTCTATCACTATTACTGAAAATATTGAAATAATTAGTCTCATAATGACTAAACTGTAGGTCATCATGAATCTTCCTGTCCAGGGCATCTATTTAAGTTGAACGTTTTTCAAGTTCAATGTTATTATATTTTATCATTACTTTCTTTACACCACACTCTGCTCTATCTAATACTTCAAGCAGTTCACGAGTCATCTCCAAGTTATTTGTGGCCCTATTTGGTATCGCTATAGCCTCAACCCCTTGGGGACCTGCTGCACCTCAATCCATTCCAATGAATAACTATTTTTAAGTTGCAGTGTCTTGTAAGGAAATAACAGCTTATCAAAGGAATGCAACATTTCAGTCATTGTTTGATATTGTTTAACAGACCTAAAATGGGTCGGTTCATCTGATTTAATATTAAAACAATTTGTTTTCCATTGATTCAACTTAATCAACGGGTTTTTTATTTTCTGGTCCACGGACCTATGTCTCACTAAGTTGCATTAAGGGTAGTCCAAGGCTATACAGCGATGAACCAGGCACTGACCCAGAAAGCTTAGGACCCAGCAGACTATTGACCCACTGACTAATTTTTTTATAAGTGCTGTTAGGTTGCCAACATTCTTGCCAATTGTGGTTGATGCTGCAGTGCTGAGTTTTTCTGTTTGGTTATTTGCTTGTCACATAGATGTAACTTCCTGTCAAAACACTCCTGCTTCCTGTAAGCTAATCTGTTTAGATAATACCTTTCTTTATGACTTGAGTTCTTGTGCTAAAACCCTGTTCATGGCATCAGATTACAGTGTTGTTCATTAACATACCTGCAAGTTGAATTATTTTATAGAGCTTAAGTTATTGGTAACTGTTTATGTGCATCTTTTGTTATTATTGAAAAATCATTTGCTGTAACAAAGTTAAGGTGTTCCTTACCTGCTGGTACAAAAATGTCTCACTGCCTTTACTTAAAGAATGATGCTAACAGAGATTAGTTATGATGTTATTGTAATGCAATGTTTTCTTTACTGGTCTTGGCAGACATATTTATCTGGATGTTTATTCTGGATTCCTGCTTTGCAATTAATGTAATTTTTCTAAGCCTTTACATTAATTACTTTAGCATCACCTAAGACAGATACACAAGATAGTATTTTGCAATTTGACATTTTAAAGATAATAGCTGTAGGCTACTTTAATGAAGATATAAGTGAAAGACAACACACTGACTTGTATCATTTACCTTATTAAACAAATCTGAATTTTGATTTATTAGATTAACTAATTTAATAGATTCATATATCTTAATTTAGCAGCTGTAACTTGCAACATTAGAATTTACTTATATAAAGATGAACTATATATGCTGAATATGTATATATGTGTGTGTGTGTGTGTGTGTGTGTGTGTGTGTGTGTGTGTGTGTGTGTGTGTGTGTGTGTGTGTATGTCAGTACTTTCATATACACTCTGGCATTGTAGGCTAGCTCATGAAATTAGGTATAAACCCCATTGTCAATGGATGGCTAGCCAGCTGACTCACAGATAGGGCACACAATGTTTAGGATAGGGGACTCCACTTCCACAAAGGGGCCAGTCATTGCATAGTCCCTCATAACTTAGCCTACGGTAGCTCCATTTTTGACATCCACTTCTTAAAGTCATGGCCAACATCAAGGGTCTTTAGCTGACCAAATTTGCAGATGATTGCAAACTGTGCACAGTCGTAGAATCCCTCAGTGACACAAATACACCTCAAGAAGGCTTGACACAGACTAATAACTGGTGCCAGAGCTACAGTCTAAAACTCAATGCCAAGAAATGAAGAATAGTATCCTTTGGGGAGACAGGTACCCCTAAAAACTACTGCATTGAAAATATACCCCTAAGAGTAAACCCAGTGATCAGGGTTTTGGGAATATATGTAGACAGCAAGATGAACTTTGATTATCATGTGTCTACAGTATCAGAAAATCATTCTATATTGCACAGCCTATAAGCAAGGATATGGAATCTAGGTCCAAGGATGACATTGTTTCAATGTACTTGGCCCTTATAAGACCAGTCATCAAGTACAATGCCCCCTTTGATATGTACCTGCCAGGCATATGCAGCAAATGGAATGTCCACAGAGGTCTCTCACAAAAAGAATACATGGAGTAGAGAACATGCCCTACATGGACTGCCTCAAAGCCCTAACCCTGTACTCATTTTCCTACAGGTTGCTGAGAGGCAGTCTATGCCTGATGTACAAAACGTCCACTTATCGACTCTGATGGACCTGTTGCACATCAGCAGCAAAAAAATAAAAAATAAAATTAGAATCAGAATGACCTGATCTAGGGACCTAACCCTCACCTGCAACACAAATTGGATATCTTGGGGGATTTGGTATGTGTCTCACAGACTACCCCATTTCTGAAACAGGCTTCCCATCCATGTGAAGCATAGTTCTTTCCTAACCCAATTCAAGTGTAACTCGGGCCATTGGATGGGGAAGTAGAAATTAAGGCCTGGTCTGGCACCTAAGTCTCTAAATGATAGAGGAAGCCTATAAATACTTTTAAACTCATGCCCAAGCCTGCATATACCACCATACATGTCAGATACATTTGGGAAGTATGGCTAGGATTAAAAACGTCTCCTAGAGTCATTAGCCTAGTAATCACCTATAAACCTATGATGAGGAGGTAGCAGGTTTTATCTCTGCTACTTAATGAACTATGTTGTTTCGGTTATTTCTAAAAGCGTTCACCATATTATCTGTCTTGGAGCTTATCTTGCTTTGTAATGATGTTATACATTTTAGTGCTCATTTATCACTGTTAACTTGTCTTCCATGGGTGAGATTCACAAAACATTTTGCTTTGTCACAGTGACTAGGTATTTACAGTTAATGATGATCTGAAATGCCTGACAGCAGTTCAGAACATTACTGGAACAGTGGACATCATGCATAAACAGTTTTACAGCTTGGATCCAGAGGCCTGCTACTCGAGCCAGAAAAACTGAAACAACCTTATGCTGTCTGTCAAGCAGCCATATGATGCAGCAGCAGATACAAGGAATACTTTTTCAATGCTCTGTATGCACGAAGGCCAAGCTTCTGTCTTGTGCTGCTGCAATAGAGTTCAGGATGTCCTTTACAGCACATTGTATTTATATTCATATTTCTTTGCCCAGTTATCTGTCAAGCTGTTATCTTAATCTTTCCCCCAGGCTGACATCACACAGCATCAAGTTAGTAAAGGAGAGAAGTTAGTCAGGAAGAGCTGAACTCCCTTGTGGCTTAGTGTAATGCACTAATGCACTAAACTAGTGTAATGCACTAATGCACTAAACTAGTGTAATGCACTAATGCACTAAAATGCTTATAATGCCAAGCTGCTTGGAGAACTTGAATGAATCTTACCCTCTGACCTTCACCTGGGCAGTTTTTAGGATATGTTGGATACCTCAGAGTAAATTGGCATTAGGATGCTGGGTGTATTTCAGGGTAGACTGTCTTATTCGATTTGCACATGAAATTTGTTCACATCTGCTAAATATACCTTTCCATGGGGTGGATGAATCAGCAGTAGAATTAGGCTGTGGCTTGAATCTTGGTTGCTTAAAATATTTACTTCCTGGGAAGCTATGTTTTATATTCCTGCTCCTCTGTAATGATCTATTCTTGTTTACTTGGATGACTTTATGGCTTAGCACAGTTTATTTGCTTTTGGATCAGTAAAAATATTATCATTCTAAACCAGAGCTGGGAGCAGTGTGACTCTTATACAGTAAAATGGTTTACTTACATTTTCTTCACATGTGCATTCTTAAATACAGTTGCAGCTCGTGAACTGGTAAGTTCTTTTTTTTTTTTTTTAATTTTTCAAAAGATGGTCTGTGCAGTTTAAGTTTGTCTGTGCTCTGGGCTTACTGCTCCTAATAATAAAGCATACATTATTAGCTATCTTTTATTTAGGTTATGGTTTGATTCCAACCACTGGTGGTGTTGTCAGATCAGACAATTTGAATTCTTACCTGTACAGAAATTTCAAAGAAATGCACATAAAATATATTCTTCATCCTCTTTATGCGACTTACATTAACGGATGAACTCCAGTATAACTTTTGAGCTACCACTCTGAAATGCTCCTGGGAAAACATTCTTCTTCTTTATCTGGATTTGGAAAGTAAAATAAGACATTCTTGAGACAAAAGTGATTATATATGTTTGATAAAGAGATGTAACCAAGCTGTAATCTGAAATGGGTTATTTTATTTCATTAAACAAAGTTATTAAGCGCTTTCGGCTATGCACAGCGTAACCTTCATCAGAATACATTACATTACAAAAACTGCTTCATTAAATAAGAATAACTGACCAATCACAAACATAAATCAAGTAACTAATTAATCCACTAACACTACACTACTCATTCACTCATTAAATTAATAATGTTGATCTATATTCAAACCCTTTCAACTTAAAACATATGTTCACGCAAACATGTTTTAAAAAAATCTAATATATACATTCAAAATTCATCACTTATTCATATGTTCATATGTTTAAGTACTTCCTGATGTCTGTGTAAATTATATTTCACACATTGATGTCTACAAATATAGTATTGGTGTAATATATGTAATATACAGAGCAAGTATTAAATTCATTGTTAGTTTTTTGATGTACTTTTGAAGTGGCTTTAAGTGATTCTCAGGGATCTAATGGTAAATGCAAGCAATATGATTAAGTAGAGTTCTGACTGACTTTATTTATGCTAGTTAGGAGACATCCAGCTTACAAACACAAGCTGATAATTCTATTACAATGTTCCACTGCAAGTATGTATTAACCCATTCCCTTGAAAGGAGCTCTGGAAGTTTGTACTGTAACCTCCAATGAGCAGAGCATAATTCTTTTGATTTAATCAAATTATGTCCTCACATTTCAAACAATTGTACAAATCTGTGGAACCCTAAGTGTTACTAAACACGTGTAAATGTAAAACTCTTTAAGATGAAATCTTCTTATACTTTTTATATGTGGCAAGGTTTTGGAATTATTAATGCAAATATGTACAAGCAATATTCGACACCTAGAGGCATCAGTAGGAGGTAACTGCAGAAACACCTGGAGGTGTCAGCTGTAATGAATTAACTAATGCTATTTTAATCCAGGAGTTTTTTTGCTTTTCTTTCTTTCTTTCTTTCTTTCTTTCTTTCTTTCTCTCTCTCTTTCTTTTTTCTTTCTTTCTCTCTTTCTTTCTTTCTTTCTTTCTTTCTTTCTTTCTTTCTTTCTCTCTTTCTTTCTTTCTTTTCTAGCATGCTGTCAGTTCTGTTGGATTATTCTAAACTAATCATACTTCTGCTGTGTAATGGTAAATTCCAGATACGGAGGAGTGAACACAGCTTGTAGAGATGTATCAAAAGACTCAAACGTGCTAAAACAACACAATATTTATTCGAGTAAGCGCTTTCACCTACTTGGCTTCTTCAGACTCGTATATGAAAACGTACAAACAATTTTAAACAATGTTTAAATACTCATAAAAGGCGGGAAATGCTAATCATTAACTCCACCCAGAACAATTAAAATAACAATTCATATAATTCTACTAATAATGCTCTATGAACAGATTTTGTAGGAAAATCATCAAGCAGCCAAAATCTTAATGCAGCATATTTACATAACATAAAGCATGCAACCACAGCTAGATATGTAAAACAAAATAAAAAATACACAAAAATAGATGATATTAAAAGGTTAAAAATAATATATAAGTTCTTATGTAATATTTCTATCTGATTTGAATAAACATAGACAAAAGCTTAGAACACAACTTCTAATTCAAAATAATGTCATACATTGGTGGCATCCATATAATTAGAGAGCATTGTTTCTATGTTGCAATTGACACACAGGTCAAGGAAAGAGTAGGTGAGTTTCCACTTTTCAGATATAAAAACAAGAAAAGCCTTAAAAAGATCCTATGTGAAAGGAGAACATCTGAGGCCATATCCTCAGGCAATTGTACTGGTACTCACGTCTGTGGCAATTGCAGCTACTGTCCTTATATTAATAATGAGGTCATGTTTGTTCACCCAGTCAGTCAACACACTTATTATTTGAAAGCTAATGGGAACTGTCTTTCTGTTAATGTTGTATATATTGCTACATGTCAGAAATGTGTTTCATTTTATATTGGAAAAACGAATAGACATTTAAAAGATCGCATACGTGAGCACCTCTATTCAATAAGAATGCAACATAGAAACAATGCACTTGCCAAACACGTCATGGAATCTGATTCTACACATACTTTTACTTTTAGAATTCTAGAACAGATGCATGTGAATATGAGAGGAGGTGATATAAGAACACATACAGAAGCTAGGGAGAACATGTGGATTATGAAGTTCAGATCAGATGTACCACCAGGACTGAATGCAAAACTATCTGTCAAACCATTCCTGAGAATGAGAAGACTTAAAGCTCATTAACAGGTACATAAGTTTTGTGCTTGTTTTGCTAGTTAATTATATGGATGCCACCAATGTATGACATTATTTTGAATTAGAAGTTGTGTTCTAAGCTTTTGTCTATGTTTATTCAAATCAGATAGAAATATTACATAAGAACTTATATATTATTTTTAACCTTTTAATATTATCTATTTTTGTGTATTTTTTATTTTGTTTTACATATCTAGCTGTGGTTGCATGCTTTATGTTATGTAAATATGCTGCATTAAGATTTTGGCTGCTTGATGATTTTCCTACAAAATCTGTTCATAGAGCATTATTAGTAGAATTATATGAATTGTTATTTTAATTGTTCTGGGTGGAGTTAATGATTAGCATTTCCCGCCTTTTATGAGTATTTAAACATTGTTTAAAATTGTTTATGCTTTCATATACGAGTCTGAAGAAGCCAAGTAGGTGAAAGCGCTTACTCGAATAAATATTGTGTTGTTTTAGCACGTTTGAGTCTTTTGATACATCTCTACAAGCTGTGTTCACTCCTCCGTATCTGGAATTTACCATTACCTTGATTATTTTATATCGGATGCAATAGGAGGAGAGTTTACTCCACTTTTCAGCTATTTTTCCTTGTGATACTTCTGCTGTGTACTTTGGTCAATGACCCAATGGTATAAAGAGATTCTGCTGTATAGATTCTACCTCTGGTATAATAAAGCTGAAGTTGCTCCATGGCTGGCCCAACATTAGCCCAAAGTATCTGGATCCAACAGATTTTTAAAACAAAATAAATAGCTTAGATAGTAGCATAGAAACATAATTTGGTGCCAAGACGTTCTAAATGAGATAAAATACATACTAGTAGCTTATGATTGCCTAGAGCATGATATAACCAATGGTCAAAGATGAGTCTGAAATAAAATGTAGGAAGGGAAGGTCCATAATTTATGCAGGAATCAGATTATGCAGTTGTTCCACATTGCTTTACAAGTAATTCTGTTGTTCTATGTGGGAACTCTGACTTAAGTTTGAAAATAGATTACAGGTTGGCTTATTGAATATATACACTTCTGTGTGCTAAAAAGGGGTTATCTATTAAAGCAGATTTAGATCTGTTCAGTCAATCCAGACCTGTGTGTTTCTTTTCTTCTTGTACGCCTACAAATAGATGAACCCATCCGTGCACTATCCCAAGTACACGCATTTGAACTTTTGCAAGCTTATTGCTTGTTTCTAAGGACTGGCATTTCTCTACCAAATTTAAAGAACTGCAGTAATTTGTCCCATATCCATTTACACAGACACAATAGTATGGAAACTGGTGATGAAATAAATTATTTTATTTTGTTAGAAAGAATTGTAAACTGATTGATATAATTCATTGGATTGTTTTATATAGTTGCAAGCTCATTTTCCTGGTGCAGAAAAAAAAAACAGAAACATAAGACTGCATTCAAAAAAAGAGATCCAGACAGTTATTGTACAAAAAAAAATTAAAAGGCTGTCATAGAGAGCGTACATGGAAAGAAAGGCATATACAATAATTACAAAAAAAGTTTAAAAAATCTGTGGAGATTCCTACCATGCTAATATTTGGAATAGATCATGGCACACAAAATATTAACTCACATCAGAAAAAGTGGGCAGCCTGTTTTAAAGACCATGGGATTATATCAAGCATACAGGAAAATGAAAGATTAACTTTTCATTATTACACAGGGCAGAACAGCAAATACATGGAAATACACAAATTCATTACTGGACCAGATGATAGATTCCACTATGTTTATACAAATTATATAGCAACAATGAGACAAAGAACTGTGCAGAGTAATGCACACATGTAAGCGCTCACACACACACACACACACACACACACACACACACACACACACACACACACACACACACACACACGAGGGCTCACACACAAACATATCCGCACGCGCGCATGCCAATTTAGACAAAAAGAAAATGGTGCCACACAGATGCATTCTGTTTGTCTGTAGGCCTTAGTTAGATGTTGCTTGTTAAATGACATTAACAGAGAAATAAGAACACAGATAAGATGCACACACACAGCCATTGTGGCAAGGTAACAAAGAAAGCATTGTCTGAAAAAGTTACTTTAGACAAGATGTTAAATTGAGCCAGATCCCTTGAGATTTCAGAAGAACAGGCAAAGAAGTCTGGGAGATGCAACAAGAAAGAAGTCAAAAAACAGTGGAGATAATTTGGATGAGACTACCATCATAAGAGACAGTACCCTCCTTAGGAAATACAAATTCAAAATGTAAGAAAAATACCCATTTTGTTACAGTATGTAAAAGGAGTATAAACTTGAATAGCTATACATAAAAAATTTCAGAGGCAAAGAGGGCCACCACATCAGAATTGCAGGGATGTGTAAGAAATATGAGACAAAATCTCTCCACTCGTGAGTACAGAATGTGTTTACATCCGCAGTGGTAGAGTATTCTCCTGTAAGAAAGACCCGGCATCGCACACGCATGTGCCAATGCAGATGTAAACACATTACGCCCTCGTGTGCGGAATTTTAACTAACAGTTCTGCGAGTGAGAGTTGCATATTCCATGACTATAAGTAAACATTTTGTATGAGGCTGCACACGATTTGGTTACTTTATTTATGTGAATATTTTTAGATCTGATTTCCCATAACACAGTTTGGTAATTTTCACATTATCTATCAGCCATAACTTTAACTCAATTTCTTGCTGTGATCCTGCTGTATTAATGGGGCTGTAGCTAAAATAGGTCCAGTATGAGTATGGATAGCAGATTTTATTAAATAAATAAATTGAAAGAATGTGGCTAAGCATTTCATTTACTACTATGTATATTTCTTAGGCCTGCTTTTCTTATTGGCCTGCATTGGCTGCATGTGGAAGAAGTTAGCCATTATAACAATTACTTTATGTCTTGTCACCTGTGTTTCAGTGAGTGGCTAGAAAACAATATTAATTTTACCATAATGGAGGTTGAGGTGACTGTTAACATACACTACACAGATGTCACCCTTCTTATGGGTCAAGATGGCAATCAAGAGCAGAGGCAGTACAGGTGGGTTGAGGTGATCTTGGATGTAAATGTCATTAGTGGGCATGGAATCTGGAGTACAGCCATTGTAGAATTAATGTCATTAAGCACAACGTTAAGGAGGAGGTCCAGGACCTTGGTCTGCTGAGGGATAGTAGAAAGTCCTCACAGCAATGACTAGAATTAATAGATAATGTCTGTTGTTACTCTTAGTAAAACATGAAGACTCCATTTTTGGAATCACTAGGGCATGGATGTGGGTGCACCATGGAGGGAATGTTACTGCTTACTTAGATATGTTTATCATGGAGTATTGCTTAAAGTACATTAACTACATATACAGACTACTACACAATGATCAGATGATGCTGATGATGGCTATTTCAGTATAGGTGGTGATGGAGGTAGTAGACTATCATCCTGTGGGCCCTGCAGTCATGTAGGATCATCTTGTGGAGGTGGGATGCAAGTCTTCTGTGCACAAGATTGTACAGTACACATGTACTCTAAATGCCTGACAGAATTTGTGGATGTATGCTGTAGTGTTCCCCCACAGCTGCCTAGGCAATGCAACCTCTTTTATAGGTGAGCTAATACGTGTTCACTTATGTTAATGTCCCGTCCTGTGTGCATGCTTGTATACCACCTACTGTGGTGTCTGTGATGACAGTGTGGTTCTGTAGGATAGCTGGCACGATGTTGGGAGCTGTTACCCACACTTTTGTTATGAATATACATACTAACTGTGTGATTGCTGTACATATCCCTATTCCCACTTAAATTCCTACTGTTCTGAGTGCACTCATGATCCTTGACCACCTTCAAAGGTCTGGTAATTGGCACAAGAGTGCCAACTGTTGGCATCACAATTTTTTTGGGACTGATAGCACACACATCTGTGTAGTGACAATTTGCACAGGCAGTCACATCATCAGTGAAAGGTTTCTGTATCTCAGTGTCTGTGACATCCACTGTACCCAGTTTACTTGGCACATGGCATACAGTGCGGACTTCACGCATCACAGGTGTGCACTCAGCCTGCATCCAAGGCATGTGACTGTTCATCACTGCATTTGACAGTAGACTCTTGAGAAACTTTGTAGGATCTGGTTTATAAATGCTTTCAAAACCCCAGTAATATCTCCAGTTAGTTTGTGTAAAGTTCCAGTGGCCAGCACAGTCACTGATAAATGACATGCTGTTCAGTGGAATGTTTATTTCCTTTCTCCCTGCAGCTGATGTTCAGCTGCCACCAGCTCCTCTGTGAATTCACTGGATCTGCTGTATCCACCATAGCCTTCTCCTGGCTCAATCTGACCCATACCGGAGACTAGTGAAGAGTCAAAACACACTAGTATTGCATCAAACTTCTGCTGGGGAGTGTGCCCCACCTCCCACAACAAAGAGTATCTTTGGAAGCTCTGCATTTCCTGCATTATGAAAGTGCATGCTCTCTTCCATGCATGCTCAAACCTCAACTTAAGAAGTATATTTCTTACAGCATGTAGCTCATCATGCACTTCATGTGGCTATTCCAGGGATCCTAGGCTACCTCCCTCCCCCTAGGAAAGGTGTGTCGGCATTGACCACTCACTCCTATCTTTCCCACCCAGTCCCTCCAGTGCCCATACATCTAATCAAACAGAAGTTGTCCAGAGATCAGAGTAATATTTATTACACCTGCTGTTTTTACTGTTTAAGTGGTAGCAGGGTTATGGACATATAGGATTTAGACATGTAGGACTTCTGCATTACTAATTAGTGGATAGTATACTTCAGTGGCTAGCAGGATACATACACCATCTGCATGTCATACAGTATTGTTATGCCTTCTCTATAATGCATAAGGGAGAAGCCCTACTTAGCAGTAGTTATTGATTGCTGTATATACAGGCTCAGTAATGAGATGCAAGCAGTCTATTGTGGTGAAGCACAGGTTAACCAGGGAGCAAGTGATATAGTCCCTCACCCCTTTTGTCCTACTCTTCCTGGGTACAAAGGTAGTGAATCACTGGCTACAAAGATCATCTGCATCCTACTGGAAGACATAACCCCTTTTTTATAAGCTATGCTATATAGAAGGACTTTTTTACCTCATTAGACACATTGGTTAAAATTTAGGTCTCTGTCCAGATAACTTCCCAAATCCAAACAAGCCTACTCATAGGGTTTTAATGTCATTGTGGTTCTTCCCTGAGGTAGATGACTTCCCAAATAATACAATAATGCATTTATTGACATTTAATTTCAGTCCATGATTCTGGCACCAGTTATTTTTTTGGGATAAACCTTCCTGCAGGATGGCTATGTAATTTGGGGATTCAGTGACTGCTCTTAACTTGCAGCCATGTGCAATCTTAGTCAGCCAAAGCCCTTTGGTATTGAGTTTTACTTCAGAGAAGTAGATGCTAAACAGGAAAGGTCCCAGCACAGAACCCTGGGGAACTCTACTGGTGACCCACCCCTTTGTGGAGGTAACCTTTCCTATTTTGTTTTCTTGCATACTGTCTGTGAGCCAGGTGGTAATCCAGTGTATAATAGGATGTGACTCCCAGTTTATTTAGCTTTTCTACAATGCCCGAGTTGGGGATTGTGTCAAAAGCTTTGACCAGGTTGAGGTATGCAGTGTGTACCCTTTTACCTTCTTCCATTCCATTAGTAACCGTTTCAAAAAAGTCCACCAAACTTAGTAAGCATGATCTGCCCTTGACAAATCCAAACTGAAATGGGGGATCAGTGTTTGGAGGTTTCCTGTTTTCTAATAAGTCTTTCTATGGCTTTGCATATTAGGCTGATCAGACATTAAAGTAGATTTTGTGTTACTGTCCTTTGTGAAATGCTACAGTAGTTAGATTTGTTTTCATACTTTGCATATAACTTAACTGACTATTTGTTTTTAGGACTTTTTTCATAATATGTAGTTCCTTAACTTGCTATGCTCTTTTTCATTAACTGAACTTCACTTGGGCACATAAAATGATTTACTTAAATTAACTTTGCTGGTTTCACATAAATCATTATTTACTTTGCTAAGGGTATTGTTTGGGTGATAACACCTTCACTGGGACTCTCTGCTAGGATACCATAATGCATATGTCAGGTTTGCTTTAGAAAATAACTTAAGTAATCTCTGTGGTATCCCCGAAGTCTCAAACAACCCACTAAACAAGTATTGTGGGTCCAAAAACAAAACAGTGTAAGAAACTTCTCTGTGTGGAAGATTTTCAATCCATATATATCTAGTTTAATATACAGTGATTAACTATATATATATATATATGGATTGAAAATGTTCCACACAGAGAAGTTTCTTACACTATTTTGTGTTAGAAAATAACTGTGAGTTGACATGGGCAACCAAACATATCTTCCGGGTATGTTTTAAAACAACTGGTAATGTCTGTAAATATGCTGTGTGCTGGACAGGAGTTGTATACCTCCACTAACACAGCCACACCAGGTTCTTTGAATCCTAGGAGAATATTAGGCTAACTGCCCTTAAGCATAATTAAGTCTAGTTAATAAGCTGAGGTCAGAATCAAACCCAGTACTTTGTGTCTATGAGGTGAAGACCTTAACCATTATGCTAAGTCCACTCCCACTGATTTCCAACTGATAGTATGTTGCTGTGTCTTCACACATGCTGATAGAATATGTTAAGGCGATCCTTTCACTTCCCCTTCCCCAGTGTTCTGCTTTCCCACCTCACTCGTTGACTTTCCAGACTGCACCCCCCCCCCCCCTTGCAAAATCCTGGATCCGCCACTGTTAATGGTTCACAAAATGGTTTTGAACAGGCTGGTTATAACGAAAATTTTGACCAGCATTCACAACCATTAGGTGGAGACATACAAATTGATGTAGGATATGAATGATTATGACCAGGGTATAGACCAATATGAAGCTAATTTTCCTACATTAAGAAGATCAGAACATTTGGAAAATAAGAATAGGCAGAGGGCTTTTTTAGGGGAGACTCATGTACAAAGAAACAACAACAGGGGCAACAACAGGGGGCTACAGAAACAAATACAGGTAATAGGTGTTGACACACAGTCAAATATTGTGCTAACAATGACAAATGTGCTTCTTATGAAGGGTTTAAGATTTATAATTATACTGATTTGGTTTTAGATACAAACTACTTTTTTTTATTTAGGAAAGGTTTTTAATTTGTCCCCACTTTTAGATTGAATACAGTGGATGTTATTACTGAGTTGAAGTTATTTACCAGGAAACTACATTTTAAAATTTTGTTCAAGGGACAGGATCTTCCTGGAAAGGAAGACAAATTTAAATTGAAAAAGAAAAGTTGTTTTAATCCACCACTACACCCCCTTATTATAGCCTTTGAAAAATCTTGTGAATTAGATATTCAGAATGAGTTTAAATATTTTAGACTTGAAAAACATTTTAATTTGAGTATTGAAGAACACATTTTACTTAAACAATTTAGAACAAACAAAGAGCTAAGAATTATGAAACCCGATAAGGGTGGGGGGGGAGGGTTGTGTTGTTTAACAGTACTGATTATGTTAATAATCTTACAATGATATTTGCTGACAATGAGAAATACCAGGCTGCATCTACGAATGACGTTTTGTTAGCACATAGAAAAATCAAATTATTTTTAGAAGATTCTCTTTTACAAAGAGCCATCTCAGAGGATTTATTTAATTTTTTGATTTCTGAACACCCACTTATCCAACAGCTTTTGGCATCCCAAAAGTACATAAGTGCATAGATGATCCCCTATTTAGGGTTATTATTTCAGCATGGAATAGTTCCACATATACTCTTTGTACATTTGTAGATAGTCCACTGAACCAATAATGTCCTTTAGAATTCTATTTGGATTTCCTGTCTAAATTTAATGAGTCTTGGTACAAAAACAGTGTTATTTTTTTCACTGTAGATATAGTGGACATATTCACTTCCATCCCCCACAAGGTGGGTTTGTATTTATGCTATGAAGCAGTTAGAGAACTTACTACATTTCCTGATACTATGTTGAATTTTTTGATGGCAGTAATGGACCACATTTTGTCCCACAATTATTTTACATTTGAGGGCGAATATCATAGGCAAACACAAGGGGTAGCAATGGGGGCAACATGTGCCCCCATTTACGCCAATTTGGTTTTATATGCATGGGAAAAGAAATATATCTTTACAAGTGCTTTTAAACCATTATGGTGTACCTATTATCGCTTTTTGGATGATGTGT
>NC_056739.1:181841079-181851079 GCF_019279795.1 Protopterus annectens
ATATGAATACTTTTTTGAAGCTACACTAATCAGTCTGCTGCTTAAGTACAGTTTTAAGTACAGATTTAAAACAGGATAACATATATTGAGAACCCAGGACAGAAATCATTATGGGACTGGAGACCAGACAAAGAAAGATAGAAGAGCAACATGATAAAATATGCAGAAGTAAACTGTTTTGGTGAGAAATAAAGAAAAGGTACACATGTGACTCTTTATTTGGCTTTCAACCCCACCAGATAAGTGAGATTAAGGATTATTACTATGACTAATAAAGAAAACACTAGAATAGACACTGTTCTTTTCTGAAGCTCTGTCATAACACGGTAGTTAGAGGATTAAGTATAACGGTAACTCCAGTGCTAATGGCATTTCCTTGGCAGGTCATCTGAAAGTACTAACACAATTATTATTTGAGAAAATTGTTTTATCCTAACAATTTCATCTTCTTTGCAGATGCATTAGATTAAAGACTTTTGCTACAAGAAAAAAAATGAATGATTATACCACTTGCGATGTCCCCACTCTGGGCCAGTAAGTAAGGAGCCTAAATACTCACCACTGACACTGGAGAGGGACATTCACTTAGAATACAAATGAATACAGTCAGTATTTCCAGATGCAGACCTCTGTATATCTAGCACAATTTCCCTTAAGAGCACACAGGGAAGGCAGTCAGCTCGGGTTCTGGATTTCTTTATAGCTGTCTCCCTCCAGAGCCCTAATAAAGCTCCCCAGGTTATAGGTCACATTAAAGGTGGGAAAAGTTTTCAAATAATTTATTGTGGTCTCATTTTTTTTGTATCACAAAAACCTGGCATTTTAACAGGGGTGTATAAACTTTTTATATCGACTGTATATCTGTATACATGCATGCATGTTTGTGTGTGTAATAATGTTCCTGTTTGAATCTCTTGAAGGTCTGTTTTAACTGAGGCAGCTAGGGGTTTATTACATGTTGGAACATATTTCTCATTTTTAATATTACTGTAATAAAGTATTACTTGGGTTTTTCATGGCTAGCCCATCACTTTCCTCAAAAGATCTGTCTCAGCATTATTTTTTTTTAATTAAATGAAATGCTTTCATTACTCTAAATTATTGACCAGGGTTTTATCAGAATGAAGTACAATGATTAAACACCCATATGTGATTGCAGATTAAAGCAACAATCACTATAGCTCTCGGAATTTATTTTAGCCTAGGAAAGATAGAAAATGACTACATTGAGAATGCAAGACCACTGGTCAAGAGCAGGTCTGAAATTAAATCCTGGAAATTAAGGTTCATGACTGAAGTGCAAAATCAATTATGTGTGCGCTCCTCAATGTTCTGTAAGTGATTTTTTGTGAGAACCAATACTCTTGCATAAAAGTAAAGCTTCTTAAAAAATGTGTTTGCCAGTTGATTTCCAGATGCTTATTAAAAAGGCATGTCTTTGTACACTAAAAAGCTGCTGTTATTATAAAGGGGTCTATATTAGATCATCGAAGTGTTCATACTTCAAATGGTCTAATATCTAACCGAAAACAGCAAACGCTGAAAGAATCGCTATTTTCAGCACTGTGGTGGAAAGTTACGGGTTGGGTTCAGGTAAGTGTGCGATTGTGTGGACATTAGTGTTAGGGCGGGGTATGTGAGTTAGGGTTAAGGCGCGGGTGAGGTGAGTGTGCGATAGTGACGGACCTTAGGGTTAGGGTTTGGGTTAAGGATAGTGGATAGATAGTACTGTATGTACAGTTTAGTGTAGGGTTAGATGTAGGATTTTAAGTGTATGCGTGTGGATTACTGTTTTTTTGGTGTGCTTGTGTTGTGTATGTGTTTCTTGGAACAGTGAATTTTTTCCCAGGGAAAAAATTCACTGTTCTGAGCTTTTGATGTTTTTAGATTTTGTGGTTAGAAGTTTGAGGTTGTTGTATTCGATGATGTGCTGTTTTTTTGAACTGATATAGACCCTTATAAAGTAGTTCCAGTGTTCCTAAACCTTTTCTATCCTGTATTGCTTATTTATATAGCTACAAAAGCCATAGTCATTTGTTAAACACCCTCCTCTGTGTGCAGGTACCATAGAATCCCAGTGTGTTTGTTGTTTCTATCTTTAGATCTTTAGTTTTAAACTGCATTTAGTCAACTGCAGTGATCAACAAAACAATATATCTTTAAATATTCTGTACATAGATGCTCTTAATCTAATTAAATGCCATGTCTATTTCACCTCTGAAACCATGGAACTCATGTCCTCCCTCCTTAAAGAATGTAACCTCCTGCACCAATTTGCAGTCCTAATACACAAAGAGCTTGTCAAACAAGCCCAATATAAGCACTTATGTCACATTCCCTAGCATCCTTCAGCCTTCCCCTCTTCTACCTCAGTTTTACAGAACACACCGTTTTTCACAGGGAAACACACTGCACCCAGGTATAGTCTTTGTTCCCCTCTTCTTCCTTGTTTTAATGAGCTATCTAACTATAAAGAATATTACAGCAACTGTTTTTGTCTTTCTAGACTTTGGCTTTATAAATATAACTAGTATATTATTTTGGCGACTAATACCATGTATACAATTGCATCAGATTCAGAGAAAATTTCAAAGTTTGATGGTGTTGGAAACAACATAAGATGAGTAATACAAAACCATTCAAATATGAAATTATAATATTACTTGCTGTCAGATTTTCCAATGTCTGACTAGCCTGTTTCCATAACAAAAGCATGCTCATTTAACTCCTACACATTGCAAATCTCTCCCAGATGGAAAATGACATATAAACTTAGTTAAAATAACAGTATGGGCTGGTGAGTAAATTTAAGCAAATGTTTCTATTATAGATGCACAGTGTTTTCATTAAGACTATCAATAAAGCAATTATCAGTGCTAAAGTAGTTCTGACACCTTCTTTTCTCGTCTGACTGTCTAGCATGGTACATATCTTCTTCAAAAGGTGAGGAAAGTTTAGCTTGCCAAATGTGAAAAAAAGAAATACATGCAAAAAAAAAAAAAAAAAAAAAAAAAAGATTGAAAACTGAAGAAATGTGCGCAGACTGGGATAAATATGCCGTTGGAAAAGCAAAATCCAAATGTAAAACAAAACAACCAACGGAATAACACACTAGCTGAAGATAAAACCTTGTTTTATTACTAAACAAATAAAATAGGTAAGCGCTTTCACTTTTGCTTCATCAGACCATAAACACAGAGAGAAGAGCAACCTTTGCTTATCGGCAATCCAATTACTAAGCAACGAATTACATGCTAAGGGTCACAGTTAAAGGAGAAAGACATAATAAAACCACAGCTTGTGTAAAACTGTATACATAGCTGCAGAAACTGCATGCAGAAAAATGCATACAAAGAGAAATTCAACATGCAGAAAAACATCAATGTCATAAAACAAACGCATAGAGACAAAAATATAAAAACAAAAATAAGCAAAAAATATATTAAAAAGTCTTTTAACTCCTAAGACTATGTCCCTTCAGAATGGGTCTAAGTGGGACTTTCTCATTAAGCCCCCCACCCTGATCAGCTCTCAGTCTTATCATCCATCTAACCTCCCTGGTTTCAGTTAGATTCCTGATATCACCATCTCTAATGCTGGGATAAATTCTGTCAATAACCATCAACCTGAAGGTGTATCTGTTAGTATTGATCACATGTTTTGAGACGGCATTGGTGGTAGAGACACAGCGTATGCTGTATAAGTGTTCCCTAATTCTATCCCTCAAGGTTCTATTGGTTTCCCAACATACAATGCTTTGCAGAGCATGCAATCAGCAAGATAAATGCGTAGTCATACAGGCAGCCCCTATCCTAAAACGAAACCTATGACCAGTGTCAGGGTAAAGCATCCACATCTGTCTACAAAAGTTGCAATTACCACAGGTTGTCATAGTCCCTTCAGTCCCACCCACATCATGCTTGTAACTGTTCGGATAGCACAACAACCTCTTCAGGCTCTTCTTGCTTTTGTAAAGGAATCTAGGTGTGTCAGTGGTTAACAAGCCCCAGTGTTTCCTAATGATGTTCATAGTAATTCTGGAATCTGTGGTACAGCTAAGCAGAACAGAAATGCTGGCGGGTACAACAGGTAATGGACGTGCATTGTCCCCATCCTGTTCAGAAAATATGGTTTCCCTATGTTGACCCTAAGGGGGGGTGGTGGTGGTTAGTACCGCATCAATCTCTCCTTCCTCATAACCTCTATCCCTTAGCCTACCTCTTAGCTGAGTAAGTTCCTGATTGAAGACTTCTTCTGCCATATTTAATCTAGAGGCTGGAAGCCCCTGTCCCTTCACTATGTTTCTAAACACATGAGGAAGGTGCATACTGTGTCTGTGGAGCGAGTTCCTATAACACGGCTTTTTATAAATACCTGTGCACAATGACCCATCTGCTTGTCTGTTTATAAGTATATCTGGGAATTCAATCTGTCTCTCTGAATATATCAAAGAAAAACTTCAAAAAGTTGGTGGTCAGATTTAAGTCATGATGGAACTCAATCAGTTCCTCATCCCCACCTGTCCAAATAAAAAACAAATAATCTACAAATCTATGGTAAAATGGAATATTCTCTTGAAAGATAGACATGGGGAAAAGACATTCCTCCTACCAGCATGCCATAAGCACGTTGGCATAGCTGTTGGCACTGGACATGCCCATCACTACACCATTCTTTTGTTAGTAGTAGATTCCATCAAACACAAAAACATTGTTCTCAAGGACTAATCTCATACTGAGTTGTAATAACTCAAGTAGGGCTTGGTCATAACTGCTGTATCTATTAAGATACCTCTCAACATATGTCAGCCCAGTGCAGTTAGGAATCATTGTAAAGAGAGACTGTATGTCCATCATAACTAGAAAATACCTCCTACTAAAGGGCTGTGTCCTAATAATGAAGTCAAACAGGTTCCAAAGGAATTGTTTGGAATCCTTGAGCAGTATTTGATTCTTATCCAGAATAGGACACACGTGTCTCTCTACAAAAATGGAGAAGGGTTCGGTAACCCAACCCCGATCAGCCACAGTTGGCCTCATTGGTGGTTTAAGGCTATCCTTGTGGACTTTAGGCAAACCCTGTATAACAAGGATCAGGGACTCATTGATGAAAAAATATGATACAGTTCATAATTGATTTTCTTATCATTCAAGCATTCCATTAATACATTGTCTATTCTCAGTTTAAGAAAATGTATATCACTTTTAGTAACAATATTATAATGTCCACTGTCACCCAACATCTCTTTCATAGATTAAAAGTAGTCATGCCTTTCCATAACTACAATGGAGCCACCTTTGTCAGCTGGCCTGATGGCTATGGTGTCATCATCACACAGTGTTTTTAATGCTAATTTCTCCACAGAAGTTAAATTATTACTATAGCTACCTCTGTTATTATTAAAAGCTTTATGCAAATTGTTTTCAATAAGCTTAACAAAGGCTTCCAACAGAGGGTGTGGGGTAGACATATATAAGCTAGGTTTCTTAAACATGTTCATATTCACAGAATTCATGCTGGTCATGTCACCAAACTGTTATCTTCAGTGACATATTTATTGCAAACATTTTAATGTCTAAAATATTGTCAATCAACTCACCATGCTGCATGGGTATAAAAGAGAGACCCCTACCTAGTACACTCAGCTCAGAGGGAGTGAGGGAACCCTGAGACAAATTCCACACATTTAAGTTGCCATGTCCCTCCACATCTTTTTTCAGTGACTAGTTCATACTCTGATCTACTGGTAATTTCTTTTTGTTCTCCCTCTGCTCTGTGACTGGTCTCTGCTGGGCTATGGTGCCTTGGCAATGGGTAAAGGGAAGCAAATGGAGTTGCTGCTGGATCCGGAATTTCTGTCATCCAAGCTAATGTTCTGATTATTAGGAATTTTCCTCTGAACATCATTCCCCAGGACCAGGGTTATCGCACCTTGTAACCCATTTGCTCCATTCATTTCATTGGGCTTGGATACACCTGGACAGATATCAGTAGAATTATCAGTTACAGTATTATCAAGTTCTCTATGAAGAACAGCATTGCATAGGTTCAAAGAACTGCTAGGTGCAGTTGTAGTGCTGTTACTATTTGGGTGCCCTGCTGCATCTGTACATGATTCAACATTCCTGTTGTTATTATATCTATGCCCAGGGGTTATACATGAGTCATTCCACTGGCCATTTTCATTTCTGGGCCAAGTGAAAACATTGCCCAGTTTGAAGTCTCTAGTGTCCCTATCCATTTTCAAATGTTTCTGTTGTAACAACTTCCTTTCATATAAAAGTACAGTATCTACAAGTTTATCTATGTAGGAGTCAATCATACTTTCTGGAAAATGCTTATACAACTCAGTCTGTTTTGTATTAATTCTCTGCACTAATGCATCCTCCTCAGGTTTAAAAAAATCAATTAGTAACTTTAAATAACTGTAGCTCACCTCCAAATTAATATTCTGCCATCCTGAAGGCAGCTTAGAGTACTGGTCACCATATGTTGGCATTTTCAGTATTCTCAAGCCTCTAGGTACAATTTTCTTGTCCAAACATGCCTCAAAATGCTGGCGTTAAGTCTGGAGGCATTTAAGCTTTAAATTATTGTGCTCAGCATCATTGACGGCTTGAACAAACTATTCTACAACAAAATTAGCCCTGCCACTCATTTCCATGGCAGTACTGCCATTGGATAGCATCAAAAGGTTGTCATTCCTCACTAGGCATTAGCTTATCATTCCACTCGTCAAATTCTCTCATTGCATTATGGGAGCTGTAGTTCAAATCTACATGAGCAGTGAATTCTTCAGCCATGATCACAATGTGCACAGACTGGGATAAATATGCCTTTGGAAAAGCAAAATCCAAATGTAAAACAAAACGACCAATGGAATAACACACTAGCTCAAGATAAAAACTTGATTTATTACAAAACAAATAAAATAGGTAAGCGCTTTCACTTTTGCTTCATCAGACCATATACACAAAGAGAAGAGCAACCTTTACTTATAGGCAGTCCAATTACTAAGCAATCAATCACATGCTAAGGGTCACAGTTAAAGGAGGGAGACATAATAAAACCACAACTTGTTTAAAATTGTATACATATCTGCAAAAACTGCATACAGAAAAAATGTATACAAAGAGAAATTCAACATACAGAAAAACATCAGTGTCATAACACAAACACATAGAGACAAAAATCTAAAAAACAAAATAATATTCTTCAAGAGGGCAGCATCTAGAACTCTTACCGAAACTGAAATGCAATATGTTCAAATTGAGAAAGCACTTTTGGCAATTGTATTTGCATGTTCAAAATTTCATGATTATATTTATGGTTGAGCAATTCAGAATGAAACTGATCATCAACTTCTAGTCACAATTATAAAGTTGCCTATACATTCAGCTCCAGTGAGATTACAAAGAAAGATGCTTAAATTGCAAAAAGTACAACTTCAGAATGGTCTGTATGAAAAACAAACTACTTTATTTGGCTGATACCTTATCCAGATCATCCAGAAATACAATGGACAGCTTAACAAAGAGAATTTTCACTTTGATGTCATGGAAGTGTGTAATTTTTCTACTACGGGGCTTGATGTACCACTTGAAGTGCAACCTTATTTTCCTTACAGTGATGAAATGTTGATGGAAGATGGCATTATTTTCAAAGGTCCTAAAATTGTCGTTCCTGCTTCCTTACAACATGAATATATCCAGATTTTGCGTCGTGGTCACCCAGGTTCTGAATCTACTAAAAGAAGGGTAAGAGGACTAGTATTTTGGGCTTCTCTAGCAAAAGGCATTGATAAAGTACTTTCTTCTTGTTCAGTATGCAGTAGTACTAAACCACATTTGCAAAAAGAATCACTTCAGCTTCAAGTTCTTGAACTAGCTTGGTCAACTGTAGCCACTGACATATTTGAGTGGAATAATCAGCATTACTTAGTGTTGGTAGACTCTTATTCAAACTGGTTTGAGATTGATTTACTACCTAACATCCACTGTTGTTATTATCAAGTTGAAACATCATTTCTCAGTTCATGGAAGTCCACAGAAGCTTATCTCTGACAATGGTACCCAATTTACCAGACAGTTGTTTCAGAATTTTGCAAAAGAATGGGACTGTGTACATGTTACTAGTAGTCCTGAATATCCACAGTCAAATGGACAAGCTGAATATGCAGTACAGAGTGCAAAGCAATTACTAGAGAAGTCAAAGCATGATAATACTGATGTCTTTTTGAATTTACTCAATCTCAGAAGCATACCCCATGACAATATACTTGGCTCACCTGCTCAGAGACTTCTAGCTAGGCAAACCAGAACAACCTTGCCTATCAGTTCCAGTTTGTTGAGGCTTAAATCTAAAAACAGCAGAGCAATCAAAGCCCAACGATTCAGAAAGCATTCTTTACAAAAATCCAGCGATGTCAAATTGAGTAGATTTCTTCGTCCATTGAAAGAAGGAGAGACAGTGAAGATACGAACAGCAAAAGTTTTGATCGGATTGGTCAAGTAACAGGTATATGTGCTTAGCCGAGATCCTAATTCGTGGAATCTGTGTGTGTGTGGAGCACAGGAGAAATCACATCTTCCTGTATTAGAATCGATATCACAGCATTGTTCCTGTGATACAGACTCTAGATCTTCGAGTAATCCAGACAATGTTCCTGGATTACTCGAAGATCTAAACTCCTACTTCCATTCCTGATGATGTTCCTGATGTCCCTGAAGTTGAACAGTCAGCAAAGACAGTCCCAGTTGCAAGACTTAGTTTAGACTGATTTCTATGTCACATGATTTGGCTGTATTTCCAGACCTTGTGTGAAATGCACAAGAACATGGACATAATTGTTTGTATGTATTTAGTTCTGTACAATTGCATGTCCAAAAATTATTTTGTATCAATTGCATGTCAATTAATGTCATCAATAATGCACGACTCATTTCTTGAAGAGGGAGGATGTAGAATAGTGTGTGTTGTACCTTTAAGAAGCATTTCCAAGGACAGCACATGCATATAAATAACAAGCACATGCTAGCTTCAGTGCCATTTTGAGAGTGCAGCTAGAGTGTAAACATGTACGAGTGTGATAGTCAGTTTGTTTACAAGTTTATCTAAGTTAAAGTTACTAAGCCTCAATTCTGATGTGTTTGTACATAATAAAGCTGCTTGAAGAAAATGTACAACTGTTTGACTGTTTTATCATGACCTGACGAGCGACAGTTTTTTCTATCTCCAGCTCTTCAAAGTTGTGATAAAATTATACCACAATTACCACCTCAGAGAATTAGAAAACACGACACTTTCTAGGCACTAGGTTTGCTTAGGATACATGAGTTTATTTATTTTTTTAATTTGACAATTTTTTAGCAGTTTTTCATTAAAAAGAACATTTTAAGGACAAACATTGACTTAGTTTCTACTTCTCATGTACGTATTTCCTCCAGCCTCCCCTCTCTGTCACTTTAATAATAAGAAGAAATGCAGACCAACAGTTAGAGTGGGGATCAAGTAATATGGCAATAAATAAATAATTGACAAATTAGTTGATTAAAGGGATTACTAAACCGATAATAAAAAAATGTCTTTAGGCAGCTTTAACAAGCACTGAAAAACAGTTCTATGGTAGTCACAAGCCGATCTTGGCTATTTCAGATCTATAACTGATGTAGAAAAAGAAGCAGTTGAACAAGTATAATAAAAGGTTCTGCTCCATTGAATTTGCACATCCACTTTATCTGTGCAGATGTGGGTGCCTGTCGGCACAGTTGGCAATCATATTGGAGAACAAGTTTAGTCATGGGTTGGGTAGCCTGAGGCA
This sequence comes from Protopterus annectens, assembly GCF_019279795.1. Lineage (NCBI taxonomy): Eukaryota > Metazoa > Chordata > Ceratodontiformes > Protopteridae > Protopterus > Protopterus annectens. Next base: position 181,850,900 of record NC_056739.1, read on the forward strand.
GAGTCTGACTGGCTAGTGGCCAGCTATCCTTTCTAGAAATGGTAAAAGTGTGTGCAAACTGTTTGGAATTTATAGACACTAATTACAGGAAGCATATTTTCAGTTGGCATTTCATATGTCTGCATTTCTTTTTAAATTGTCTCACTGAAAGAAAAACAAAAGGCCACTGGTGATATACCA
>NC_056739.1:181856079-182070620 GCF_019279795.1 Protopterus annectens
CCCAACTAAAGTCAAGTTTCTTTTGAGAAATACTCAAATCTATAAATGAGCATTTAATTTCCTCTCCTGTTTCATCTGTAACTAACCCCAGCTTTAATTCTATATCCTTTTAAGAATGTCAGAAAATTATACTCTGTGCCCATAACATAGTCTATAACTTAGTGCAAACATATTAAATTACAGTTAAAATTTCAGTTGAACATATTACAATTTAAGCTAACATTACATACTTACCAAAGCCTAAAGACACACTTAGAGTCGATGTTAGCCCGCTTCGCTCGCCCTCGCTGCACTTGGGCTTGCTCCGCGCTCCTCCCTGCCCCCCATTTTCAGCCCCCACTACTTCTACTTTTATTCTAACCCCTAATCACCTGACCAGTAGTCCAACCCCTAATTCCCTAACAACTAGCCCAACCCACTCATCCTACCTCCCCCACCCCCAATCCAATTACATCCCACACTGATCCCACTCCCAAAACACATTCCCAGACAACCCAACTCTACCCTCACACACAACCAACCAGGAATCCTAGTTGTACTTCTCACTCAAAGTAGTATCATGTTACCCACACTCACATCCCTATCACTAGCTCTACCATCGCTAACCTTCCTAACTTCCTTACAAACAGATCTACTGCTGCACAACTGCTATCACACTACCCACACTAGCCCACCCTCTCAAACCCACTCAGACTTCTACATCTGCCCTACAATCATAAATCTTACAACTACATATTACTCACTAACAAAAATTACACCATCTCATCACACTAAGAAAAACTCTCATAGACCAAGCTCAAACAATTAATATTAAAAACACATACTGACACTCCTACAAATTCTGCTAACCTCTGGTGACATTCACCCAAATCCAGGTCCCCTCTCAGCTAGACAAACATCTGACCTGCTAATCCTAAATCTCAACATAAGAAGTATTACCAACAAGCTAACAGACCTACATGCATTCATAGCCCACTACAACCCTGATATACTTGCCATTACAGAAACCTGGCTTAAACCCAATATCCAAGATGAAGTCTTTCTTCCCCCAGGGTATAATACACTTAGATCTGATAGAACAAACAGGAAAGGAGGAGGAGTAGCCATTCTCTTTATTTTAAAGAAAGACGTTGGTAGTGCTAGCTGAAATACAAGGTTGAAAGGTATGCTTCTTAGATGTGCATTGTTATTAAATGTGAGCACAGTTAGAAAATGTATCTGTCCTCCCTATACAATAAACAAAATACAACTTCCTTGTTGGCAGCTGATACATGTGAAAGAAGTTTTAACAAATGGCCATATCATTACAAGTAATATACAGTATGGCATGTACTGTATAATTATCCTTACTGCTTGTACTCTGGACTTTAAGCATGGTATTGCCATTTGAAGTATTTATAACTGGTAAACATACAATTAATAAGACCACGCACTCATGTAACATGCTGTAGATAGCAGTGTTTACCTGCTGGTAAAGCTGTCTCATTCATGATTTTGATTCTACTTATGTGTGTCCAGAAGAACAGGACTTAAAGGTTTTGTAGGTTATAAAAAAAAGAAAGACTGGATAGCATATTTCTTCTAATGGAAATTAAGTTAAGGTGACACAAGTGGTGTGAAAGATTGATGAGTCGGGCATTTTTCCTTCCAGTGATGTAGGGGTTGCAACAGAGACACAAAGCTTCGCTCAATGGCTGTTTTTATAAAATGCTGTAGGTTAGTTAGAGAGGTAGGGAAAAATATGAATCCATTAAGATGCCATCATTTTAATTTGTTCAATACCAGACTTGCATGTTTGAAATAACAGGGAAGTATATACACTGGAATATAAATGAGTAAAAGCTAGTCATGGTATGATGTGAGTGTGTGTGTGTGTGTGTGTGTGTGTGTGTGTGTGTGTGTGTGTGTGTGTGTGTGTGTGTGTGTGTGTGTGTGTGTGTGTGTGTGTGTGTGTGTGAGTGTGTGTGAGTGTGTGTGAGTGTGTGTGAGTGTGTGAGTGTGTGAGTGTGTGTGTGTGTGAGTGTGTGTGTGTGTGTGTGTGTGTGTGTGTGTGTGTGTGTGTGTGTGTGTGTGTGTGTGTGTGTGTGTGTGTGTGTGTGTGAGTGTGTGTGAGTGTGTGTGTGAGTGTGTGAGTGTGTGTGAGTGTGTGAGTGTGTGTGAGTGTACGTAGTCACAGACAAACGCATACACACAAATGCATACATATAATATATATGGGTACTTCTCAATATTTCAATGACTGAATGTCAAGTGACTTAAGGGCGAAAAGCAAGTGGTGACATAGGAAATGTCTACATATAGGAGTAAATTAGAGCCTACAGTATGTGATTGTATACAGCGTGGATCAGGAAGCTGGCCCTTTCCCAACTGTAAGCTGTTTTTACTATTTTTTTTTGTTGTTGTATTTTTCTTTCCTTTTTGATATTTAGGATGTTGGTGTTTTGTCATTTGACATTCCAAACATTCGATAAAAAGACATGAATCATATATACATATATATATATATATATATATATATATATATATATATATATATATTGTACAAGTTGTCAAAAAGGCAACTTGTCAAATGGAAGAAAAAAAGCCTGTGCAGCTGATCAAAAATCAGCTTATCGAATGTACTTTCTTTTCAGTGTGGGATGGAGGAACATTGGGGATCAGATTTGCCCTTTTCCCACTATAGTGTGATCTCCAAGTTGGTATATGTAATTATCACAAGATGTTTTTCTTTCTTTCTTTTTTCTTTTTTGATCATAGATATACATCTATGTGTGTGTGTGTGTGTGTGTGTGTGTGTGTGTATGTGTATATATGTGTATATATATATATATATATATATATATATATATATATATATATATATATATATATATATACACACACACACACACACACACACACACACACACACACACACACACACACACACTGTCCATAGGTACTTACTTGGTTATTGATCTGAGAGAATTTCAAGAAGGCTAGCCTTACATTCCCCTGTAATCTTTTTAACCTTTATATTTTATGTATGGATAACCCACAGGTGACAGAATCGATATGTTTGGACATTTACTTGTTGCCCCTATCCATGAGGGGCATGGGTGCTAAACTGCAGGTGAATTTTATGTTTCCTATTCAGTCATCCAAATTACATTTGAATAGAATAAGAAAAGTACATTGAATACCACTTCTATGGAATTGACTTCCAATACATACCTAGCCATCTAACATAGCCTATTTAGAAGGAACATCACAGAACATGGGTTTGGAAACCTTAGCATGTGCCTAGATGATGGTGTCATATGGTACACCATTGAAGGCCTGACGGATATTCACTGCATGGTACAACTTTATTTTGTCTCTGTGTATTGGTATATGCCTGTAATATACTATTGTACAGGTTGCTATTCATACAGTTTACTCTATATATTTACAAACATCTTTAGTTAGATGTATGCAGTGCAAAAGCACTATTGTGCATGAGTTATAATTTATATCATGGGCATAGCTGACATATAAAGGTTACAAAAATGTGTGATAAATCAACCAGTGCACATGAGGCATGAACACTAAATGTCGTACTACGTGGTATAGTGGGGGGGATGCATTAATTGTCCATAATGGTACATGTAGATAGCTGCTAAATGTCCATGGCATGTTTTATCAGATCATCACAAGCAGATGAACATCCAGAACCTGTCGTGGTAGCCAAGCTGGTGAGGAAGGGTGTATGGAAAACTTTCCAGAATGTAACAGGGCAACATACCATCTTGTGGACATGGCAATGGGCAATAGAGACTCTGTAAGGGAACTTGAAGCAGTCATGGGGGCAATGGGATGGGATGTCCAACATTTGCCTGATATCCTGGGGAGTACAGATGCCAGATAGTGGCAGGTATTTCTGAATTATACCACTTATCTCAAGAAAACTGGATGACTCCTAAAATAATGCGAGGACAAAGGCCCAAAATTAGGGACACATTTTAAATGCTGCTCTTACAAACTTAGAATGTTGTTAAAATAACAGAATTTGTGTTTGCATGCATTTTCTAAAGGATATGAAGTCTGAAACTCAAATGTATGTCATTATTTAGTGACTTAAATCCTCAGCGATTTGCCCTGAAAACCACAAGTTTTACAAGGAACAGACCAAAAACATGAGGCATAAATCTGGACATTCTGCAAAAATCTGGTCAGTTGAGAGGTATTACCACAATTTCCTTTCAAAGATCACTATGGACTGGACTGAAATGTATCCCTGGGCCCATAATGCTGTGGAGTGTTTATCATCTAGAAGGCCCTAACATCCTGTCACTCACTCTCATACATTTGGTGGGGGGGACAGGTATCCACTAACTTGTCTGTCAACATGCTGCCAACAATTACTTTTTCCTGCAATGATATCACCCACCACTGGCACTTTTAGTCATTGTTTCAGAGTTGTCCATGTCATCCTCCCCAAATCAATCCTAGGCCATGACTGCTGTTCTGCCTGGCCCTGATGTGGAGGAAACTACTCCAGATTGCTAACTGGTAAGTCAGATTTACCCTTTTTATATAGCTTCTTGTGTATGGTTCTGTCGTGTGATAGTTTGTGTCATATGATTTGTTTCAATATTTACTGTTATTAGCCATTGTTTGGGGTATGCTTTCAGTGCTTTTATGTGAACATCGATGGTTATCTCCACAATGAGGTTTATAAAAACATGGTTGTTAGCTATCTGTATCAGGTATCTGTATAGTATTGTGTTGACCAAATGTCCGTGGTGCCTAGAGACACATTGCAATGATTTTCTTGCATGCTTTCATATTTCAGACACAGCTCAGCATCTTTTATCATGTGCCACACAGGCTGCGTGGTCAATCATTGTTGTGATAAACTAATGTACTAATGTAGGTGCTTAACTTCCAAGTGTCTAGACAGTAAAATACCTTACCTGCATTAACTTAAACAAATGTTAGTGAGTGTATTAGTACATTTCTGCTATATAGTTCCTTAGTCAAACCTCTGTACTGATGAGTACATCACCAGGACTAAACAGTTGTATATTGCTCTCCAGTTAGTGCCCCCCCCCAACTAAAGTCAAGTTTCTTTTGAGAAATACTCAAATCTATAAATGAGCATTTAATTTCCTCTCCTGTTTCATCTGTAACTAACCCCAGCTTTAATTCTATATCCTTTTAAGAATGTCAGAAAATTATACTCTGTGCCCATAACATAGTCTATAACTTAGTGCAAACATATTAAATTACAGTTAAAATTTCAGTTGAACATATTACAATTTAAGCTAACATTACATACTTACCAAAGCCTAAAGACACACTTAGAGTCGATGTTAGCCCGCTTCGCTCGCCCTCGCTGCACTTGGGCTTGCTCCGCGCTCCTCCCTGCCCCCTATTTTCAGCCGCCCCCACTACTTCTACTTTTATTCTAACCCCTAATCACCTGACCAGTAGTCCAACCCCTAATTCCCTAACAACTAGCCCAACCCACTCATCCTACCTCCCCCCACCCCCCAATCCAATTACATCCCACACTGATCCCACTCCCAAAACACATTCCCAGACAACCCAACTCTACCCTCACACACAACCAACCAGGAATCCTAGTTGTACTTCTCACTCAAAGTAGTATCATGTTACCCACACTCACATCCCTATCACTAGCTCTACCATCGCTAACCTTCCTAACTTCCTTACAAACAGATCTACCGCTGCACAACTGCTATCACACTACCCACACTAGCGCACCCTCTCAAACCCACTCAGACTTTTACATCTGCCCTGCAATCATAAATCTTACAACTACATATTACTCACTAACAAAAATTACACCATCTCATCACACTAAGAAAAACTCTCATAGACCAAGCTCGCAAACAATTAATATTAAAAAACACATACTGACACTCCTACAAATTCTGCTAACCTCTGGTGACATTCACCCAAATCCAGGTCCCCTCTCGGCTAGACAAACATCTGACCTGCTAATCCTAAATCTCAACATAAGAAGTATTACCAACAAGCTAACAGACCTACATGCATTCATAGCCCACTACAACCCTGATATACTTGCCATTACAGAAACCTGGCTTAAACCCAGTATCCAAGATGAAGTCTTTCTTCCCCCAGGGTATAATACACTTAGATCTGATAGAACAAACAGGAAAGGAGGAGGAGTAGCCATTCTCTTTAAAAACACCCTTGACCTCCAGCTCCTGCACACCACACCACCCACTTTTCAAACTGCTGAAGTCCTGTTTTCTGTCCTATCCATAAGAAACACCAAGAAGATCAATATAATATGCTGCTACATACCTCCAGGCAACAACTCGCTCATAATAGAAGACATCCTACACTGGACAAAGGATAATCTACCTCAGGAAACAATCCTACTAGGAGACCTTTACACTGACTGGGCAACCTCTAACTCCAGCAGCCCCTCTACACATATCAATCTATATGGGTTTTCTCAACTAATTAAAGAACCAACTAGAATAGATGAGAAAACAAAGAGAGAATCTATACTGGACTGGACACTAACCAACTATCCCAAACAAAACTATACAGTAGGCTGCCTCCCAGATGACTTAAGTGATCATCTCCCCACCTTCCTACTCCAGAAACACTCCAATCACCCCAAACCAGTGATCTACAAATTTGTATGAGATGACCGTAACCTTACCCCACAATACCTAAATACTGTCCTAAGCCACTGCAACTGGGAACCACTACGGACACTCGGGTTAGACCAGGCAGTAGACTACTTCAATACTACCTTCTCTAACATCCTTAATAGTCTAGCTCCCAGCAGAAAGATCAGAGTTAAAGCTAACTACGCACCCTGGCTAAATAGGGACACCAGAGCCTTACTAAAAGCTAGAGATAAAGCCTGGAAAATCTGGAAAACTGACAAAACCCCTAGCTCCAGACAATACTATCAACAGCTTAGAAACAAGGCCAAGGCTGAATCCAAAATAAACAAACAAAACTATTTTCTTAGCGCCCAAAGAAAATATTCAAATAGTTCACAAAAATTCTGGCATGCCATTAACTCCCTACTAAAGCCAGGCAAAACCACAACCCCAGCACCCATCTCTACTAAAAATACCCTAGACATAGCTTCTCAATTTAATAATCATTTTACTAAATCCATCTTAGCCCTGTCCAGTCAAATAACCAAAAACAGTCTACATCAGTCACAACATAACCTATTCCACACCACCCCCTCTTTCAGCCTATCACCAGTGCCCACCTCAACTATCAAAAAACTCCTCCTAAAACTAAAGCCAACCACACTAGCAGCTGATAACATACCTGCTGCATACCTAAAAATGGCTAGTGACTCCTTATCATATCCTGTCTCCATCCTTATCAACCGCTCCATACTAGAATCCTACATACCCAAACTCTGGAAAGTATCTCACATCATTCCTCTCCATAAAGGAGGTAATTCTTATGAATTATGCAACTACTGACCTATTGCCATCTTTTGCCCCTTATCCAAAATTCTTGAGAAATGCATCCACTTGCAAGTGATGACATTTCTTAACACACACAATCTACTATCTACCACACAACACGGTTTCCGTCCACATCACAGCACTACCACAGCCCTTCTATCTTTCACTAATTATATAAACCTTCACAGGAATGATAACAAATATGTATCAGCCATTTTCCTAGACCTCTCAAAAGCATTTGATATGGTCTCCCACTCCATTCTACTAGACTCACTAACATCATTATCCTTCACCTCCTCTACTATAGCCTGGTTCAGAAGCTACTTGTCTGACAGGCAACAATCAGTCCAGTGGAAAGGAACTCTGTCTACCCAACTTCCAACCACCATAGGAGTCCCACAGGGCTCTATACTGGGCCCGCTATTGTTCTCTATTTTCACAAATAACCTCAAATGCTCTACACAACATGCCACACTGCTCCGCCTCATCTCCCACCACCCTACATACACTCACTCAAGATACCTTTATCTCAGTAGAAAAATGGATAGCTGGGATCCAACTAATTCTAAATCCCAAAAAGACAAAACTGCTACTATTTACCCCTAATAGATAAAAAAAAAACAACTCTCCTTTACCATAACATCTAAGGATGGCACCACCATCTCCCCTTCTAACAACACCAAACTTCTGGGCATTGAAATAGACAATAATCTCCACTTTGATGTTCACATCTCACATACCATAAAACTAGTACACAAAAAACTAGGCTCCCTATACAGGCATAAGTCCTTTCTTTCACAAAAAGCAAGAGTCACTCTTGCACAAAGCCACCTCCTCTCAACTCTATTATACGCAGCACCAATCTTTACCCAAATCAGACAATGTGACCTAGACAAACTAGAATCATGCTACAATAAAATAGCCAAGTTTGCTACTAACTCAACCTATAGAACCCATCACTGTGCTGCACTAAAAGAACTAAAATGGCTTGAGCTACCACAGCTACTTAACTATCACCAGCTGGGCACAGCCTACAATATTCTCAAATATCCTGAAAAAAAACCCTCATTATCCAAATTACTTACTATCTATACTGCAAACCGATACCTAAGATCCAGTGAAAAATCTCTCCTCTCCATCACCAAGGCTAACAATAATGCAGGGCAAGTGCTCTACTCCCACACCATTGCCAGAAATTGGAACTCTCTTCCCCTATCTGTGTCCACTGCCCCCTCCACATCCATATTCAAAAACTCCCTCAAATCGTACCTTCTTAGTACCTGGTTATGCCCTTGTATCACGTAACCCTACCCATACTACTATTAACTCCCCAAATTCCTCTCTGATCACATGCTGGAGCTCTGATCCCCTGTAGGCTTGGTCATCTGAAAGGGTACTTTTAACTGTAGAATCTTACTTGATATATTTTCTTTTCTTACCAAAGTATGACTGACATTGTCTTTTTACCCATGTTCTATATCTTTTACCTGGAGTGTTTTTATTAATTCTTGTTATATTACTATGCTCAGCATACATGATGTAACCTGTTTTGTGAATTATGCTGGATGTACTGTATTTGTATAAATTGATGTTGGAGCTTTTCTCCCCGGGTCTCCGCTGAAAATGGACCTGGTCCAGTCGGAATTTCCCGGTTAACAAATGTAAAATAAAATAAATAAATAAATAAACCTTTGTTGCACGATTCGCAGATGTTTAATTGTACTGCCTTACTCTGCACCTCTGTGCTTGTGAGTCACACATTATATCCACTGCACAGCAGGATCCTCATAAAATCGTCATGTGTACCATGTTGGAGTATGACATTTGCTGATCCACCTGATATGCTTTTCTCTTAATAGAAAACAGCAGAAGGTCAGTATGTTTGCTTTGCTCTACACTCCCTAAAATCTGCACCAACTATTACATCTGTACACTAAAACAGGCTAAGAGAATGAACTGGCTGTCCTCTGATACTCCAGTGTCCTCCCTGGAAATCAGTGGAAGTTTACTAAATTTGCAATCCCAGTTATTATGCCTAGCAGACTGAAATAGGAAGACAAGGCAATGGCTGTCCCTTGATACTATCCTCTCTGGCAAACAACTGAAGCTTGCTGAATAAAGAGGACATAGGAGATGTTTTAATTACTTGCTCTTCACTTATTGTTGTATTGTACTGTATAATATTGCATTGCATTTTATAATCCACCTAGCTAGCAAAGCCAATGTGACAGTAGGAGTGGGTAAAATGCTACTTATTAAAAACATCCTGAAAACTGACATCTTGCACATTGAACAGTTCAAAACACTAAAGCTGATGTCCATAACTCCTAGATGTAAATATTTCTGCTGAACCAGGTTTAATTAGCATCTTTGGTATCTGTGGTGCTGACAGAGAGAGATAGACATCCCTATTTCAGGACAAGGGCATTTGTCTGTGTTCTCTATGTAGCTGTGAGGTCCATAGAGGGAACTAGCCCTCGCATGTAACAGATGAATGAAGAGGAGGGGAGATACCAAGGGGCAGATCAAAGAATCTCCCAGTGGAAGCAATCAACAGTACAATCCCCTGAGATGTCCTTAAGTTCCACGTTGGTCCTAGCATCAGAACAGAAATAGTCTAGGGCCAGTAGGAGGGGATGGTAGAGCTGCTGATATATGTGGACACTTGGGCAACTGGAAAAAAAATAGGGGCAATAGAGGAGATTTTTTTTTTCTAAAATTAAGTCTGATAGCTGTAATCAACTGTCATCACATAACAGTAATCAGAATACACTGGGAAGTTTCAAGGCTAATCCATGGGAGCATTTATTTCTCAAAAACAGATGCAGATATTTTAAAGAAAATGGTTAAAAATAATTGTCTTCCAAATAATTTAATGTATTACTTTGTAACATACTTTATAATATAGGTACCCAGTCTGGTGATACATTTTTTTTACCATGTAAGGTCAGGGGTGTAGCTAGGATTTTCAAATTTGTACTGACAGCTCTCAAACTGCTACCCCCCTCCCCAGCCAAGCTACAGCCATTCTCGTAATTCACGGTTCGCTCTTTTAGTGTCGATGAAGAGGCATTCGCTGTAATGCCTCTTCAGTAATATAATATAAATTCACTCAAACTCGGTTCCTTGAATTGAAAATTAACCTGAAATGTCAGTTCTTTGAAAAATGCAGCATGGTAGTTGGGGTAGAGACTTTATGCTTTTGTTTTCTGTAACTAAGGTACAGGTTTTGAGCTTGAGTAAATTACTAACCACCTGCTACCACTAACTAGGATGTTTCATTCACACACACACCCCTACCTACCTCTTAGTGCAAGAAATATGGACAAAGCCTAAAATAAACAGGGACAGATATTAAATAATGTTCTCGTGAACTTAGAAAGTTGCTAGAATAACAGGATTTGTGCTAGTATGAATTTTTCTAAAGGACATGAAGTCTGAAGCTCAAATGTCTGTCATTATTTAGCAACTTCAGCCTTCAATGATTTTCTAGAAAATCACAAAATTTATGAGGAACAGACAAAAAATATGGGGCAAAAATCTGGACATTCTGCAAAATTTGGACATTTGAGAGGTATGCTTCCTACCACACACACACACACACACACACACACACACACACACACACACACACACACACAAAACCTCTCAACCTCTTACAGCAACAAACTCATAAATAAAACTGAGGCAAAGGCCCAAAAATAAGGACATTTTTTAAATATTGCTCTTATAAACTTAGAAAGATAATAGAATAGTAGTAGGTCTTGCATCAGTACGAATTTTCTGAAAGGTATGAAATCTGAAACTGAAATGTCTGCATTATTTTCTAACTTCAGTCTTTAACAATTTGCCACTAATTTGCCAGAAAACTGCAATTTTATGAAAAACGGACCAAAAATGTGATGCAAAAATATTAAATTGCCAGACAATACAGCTGGGAACCTGTCAAAGGAGGGACACCATTTTAATATGAGCACAGTTAACTTAGAGCAGCTGACAAAATTAGAGAATCTACATGCATTTCTGAAATAAAAGTAATGTATAACTCTGATCATTACAGTTATTTATAAAAGTAAAGTAAACCCTCTATGTTTTCTTCCAAAATTGCTATTTTGTGGAGGGATCATTAGGGAAGAGCAACATTTTGAGCCAAAATCAGGGACAGTTGAGGTTTGGCTATGCCTAATTCTATAAAGCAATTTATTTGCATGTACCTCTCAACCTGTTAATGCAATAAATCTGGACAAGGCCAAATATATTGAGGGAACATATAAACAGTACTAAAATTGCTCTTGTATAAACTGGGACAGTTGATAGAACAGGTCTTATTTTAGCATGCATTTTTCTGAAGGTTATAAAGTCTGAAACTAGTGTGTCATTATTTAGTGACTTAATTCCTAAATCATTTGCCAGAAAACCACAAATTGAGGAACAAACCAAAAATAAGAAGCAAAAATCTATTCATTCTTTGAAAATCTGGACAGTTGGGAGGTATAGTTCAGCTGGGGCTGTCTAAGTTTGCCGCCCTTCCCCTCACAAAACCATGGTCGAATGGAGCCTCCCACTCCAGCCATTCCAATGATCCATTACTTTGCTATTTCACTCCATTTACCATAAACACTAATCTGCATACTGATTTACTTCTATGATGATTTGAACTTCATTTGAAAGTTTTATTTTGCATTTTACAGCACAAACACTAAGACATCTGCTAAACAAACTTGGCATTAAAACTTCTCTGCCCTTGAAACTCACATTCATTGAAACAACATTAAAACCCACATTCAAAGAAAAATACATTTTACCCGTGGCAGATAAAAATTAATTCTGGGCTGCTTTTAAATCATAGGCCCCTTGCATATGAAACATACATGTGCTCTTTGATACACCTTCCTATTGCTTTGAACATTTTTCTAGTAAACAATGAAACAAAACTGCCCAATTCAGAACATTTCCATCATAAAAGTCTAGTCAGACTTCTACAGTCCACCATTATCAGTAAATAATATGCACAATCTCTGAAGTAGTAAAAAAAGTCATCTAAATAATTCCACGTTAAATAAATCTAACTAATGAAGAGTTTGCTGCTAGCAATTACCTTTATATTTCATGACTTCACCGAAAAATAAAGTGTCTGATGCCCCTGAGGAATAAATTGCCTAAATTACATTAATAATAAGCTAGTAATATTGCAATAGGAAATGGATGGCAAACTGATAACAGGCTCATAGTTAATGTCTTAACTTTCAGTACAGCAGCATTCACCCCTTATGGGAGTAGAACCAACAACCTTCTGCATTAAAAGCAAGTACATAACATTTTGTGCTACTAGCAATTTGAGCCAACTTAGCATAATCAGCACTAAACTTCTCTTCCCCTGCAGCTCTCAGCTCCTTGTAAAATCTACGCAATACTCAACTACATCTCAACTTCGCAGCACAAGAAGTCTGGAAAAGCCAAATTTATTGGGGTGGGTCAAAAGGGCAAAAAACAGGAACACATTAAACATTGCTTGTATAATCTTGGAAAGCTGCTAGAATAAAATGCTGTGTTACCATCATACATTTTACTGCCAAGGTCACTGTGCAAAATAGTCAGAACAACATACCACTATGCCAAATCACCTGCTTTGTGAAAGAGAGGAAGACTGAAACTTAAATGGCTATCATTTAATGAATTCAGTTCTCACCATAGCTGTCAACCTCTTAGCACAAAACACCTGGACAAACCCAGTAATGAGGGAATACAGCCCTCAAACATATTCAGTGAATTCAGTTCTTGCCATAGCTGTCAACCTTAGCACAAAAAACCTGGACAAAGCCAATAACAGGGTATTACAGTCCCAAAAATAAGGACAAATTTCAAATAGTCATACACTTAAAAAAATTGCTATAAAAAAGGTTGTGTTAGTATATATTTATTGCTAAGCGACAAAGAACAATGCAGGACAACCTTCCGGTTAAAACGATAATAACACAGCAGGAAACGGCACGGAACCAACGTTGAATAAAAATCACAGTTTATTGAGATAAAAAGCAGAGCATCCAATGTTGGGTACGATATGCCCAAAAACCTTATGTAAAATCAATTCTTGCTTTCGATAACAATCCAAACACCAAAAAAATTCAATTAAGCATATAAAATTGAATCTTTCATTCAACAGCCATTCGAGCATTTATTGCTAGAATAAAAAGTTGTTTTACTATGTCACAAACACAGGGATAAGATGCAGACTCCACACAGAATGCACCCCAGCCAAGAATCAAACCAGAAAACCTACAGCTGTGAGGCAACAATACTGCCACTGCACCATCAAATATGTAAGGAAATAAACATTCAGAAACCTGAAAGTCTGAAATTTAAATGCCTGTCAATTTGTTAATCAGGACACCTGACTTGGAACAAAAAAAAACACAATTCTCAGCAGAGGCCCAGGAAAAAATAATGCAGACATGTCTTTGTGACATGGGAGGACACAAAAGCAAACCCACACAAACACAGGGAGAAGATACAGACCCCCCCCCCAAAAAAGAAGGCACCCCAGCCAAGAACCAAACCCAAGAACCTACAGCTGTGAGGCATCAGTGCTACGTTGCTACCACTGCACCATCAAATTTCAAGCATTGCAATATTTAAAAACCACAGATACGATACAGATATTGATCAGATCAAATATGAGGCAAAAATCTGCAATTTTTTTACAAATGGTGGTGGGTAGGGAATTCAGGTCTTTAACACCTGCATACAAGGTACAGGGTTCAAGCCTGACGTATTCCCTACCACACCACCATGAGTAATCACCAGTACATCCCACCTGGGGCATTTACACACACACACACACACACACACTCTCACACTCTCTTCATATTACTCGCCAACCCTCGGTTGCAAGACCCTTGAAGTGCAAGTGAGACCAACATAACGCTTGAATCCTCCCACTCGAAAAGCATTTGAACTGGCCAGAAATACATGCGCGTTGAGCTCCATTCTGACTGGCTGCCCTGATGAGCTGATGTCATCGTGCAGTAAAGCGCAAAAAAAAAAGAAAAGTGAAAATTTAAAAAGCTACCCCCCTTCTAAATAAGTTGTACTGAAATCAGTACAGTGCGTATGCCTCCCGACGTCCCTGTGTAAGGTAACAGTTTCTGAAATGTACTATCTACTATACTGCACTGCATATTCTGCCTGTTTTGTAATGTTTCAGTGGACACTGTCTATACATTCAGCTCACGTTTTGTATACCTTGTGGACTGATCTGTCCACATTGCATCACTATTGCAAGTATACTCTGAATTATGTGAATGTATGACTGTACACACAGCATTCCCTGTGTAGTTGTAGCTTCACTGCCAGCTGTGCAACTGTGATGTGTGAAGAAGTATTTATTTTTGACATTTGTTTACAGGGAATGTCTCACTGGGCAAGAACCCATTTTCGGCAAAGGCCAGGAGAGAAACTCGGCATAGAATACAAATTTCAGCAGTAGATCAATATTATAATGAAATAGAATGGTAGAAGAGGAATATAAATGTCAAACAAATCTATAGAATCCAATCCAATAAAGGTGAATAGGGAAATCAGAAATCTTGGTTTGAGACAGATTAAATAATGGAGTTCGCTTAAAGAATTTAAGGGCATACGAAAAAAGAGAAATGTTAGTATTAGGCTGGTGTGGTACAGGAACAGAGCCAAGAGTAGGAAATTAATTTTTTTAGTCAGGACTTAAATTTTATGGCTCTTAGGTAATAACCTGGTAGGGATTAGGATGGAGTTCCAGAATTTGGCCACAAAGTTGAATATAAGCTGTGTCCTATAGATTTCTTTGGTTTAAAAATTTCAAGTAGTTGTCAGTTGAACAAAGTTGTTGATTTGGAAGATAGTAGTGAAGGATGTTTTTGATAGCTAGGCAGGAAGAAGGGTTGTGTATTATTTTATGTGACAGAAGCAGTTGTATGATTGCTAGATGCAGTAATTAAATCCAGTTTAGTGAATTAAGAATAGAGAAGTGAAAGGTATAGTAGTGTCGATTGCAAATCTTGCAACTTTATTATAGCATTGCTCTAGATTGGATTTAGGTAAAATAGGTTCATAGGTAAATACTAGGCTATTACACTGCAGGCTATTACAAGCCTAGCCAATAATCAGAAGCCACAATCAAACCCTGTACCTTGTATCTCTGCAGTAAAGACCTTAAACATTATGCGAAACTAGTGGACTGTAGATAGGTCAAGATGGGAGGACCATAAACAAGAGAAGGTAAATGATTTGTGCTGGCTAGAGTTGTTCTAGTTGGATTCATAATACATTTCTTAGTTCTGCAAAGCACATCTAGTTTCTGGTGAATTTTTTGATGCAGTTTTATAAGTAGAAATGAAATTTTAGATTATCAGCTATTGTTAAAATCTAGAAGTTTAGTATGAGAAAAAACTTCAGTGTCAATATTTAGAGAGGAGATTTTGAAGTTTTTTTTCCCATTGGTCTGAGATTAATGGAAAAATAAAAGTAGCTTTTTGTTTTGGAATTCAGCAGACGTTGCCCATCAGAGACCCAGATTTCCACTAGGTTAAAGGTTATTTTAGGAGATAGTCTGCAGCTGATGTAGGTTGTCAGAGGAGCAGATTAGATTAGTATTGGTTTTGCTGTCTCACAATGTTCCTTAGCTTCAGTATCTGTAGTGGTTTACCTGTTGAAACAACACGTGCTTCAGCATGGCTTTCTTACTAGGCATTGAAAGCCATTCTATTCAGTTTTAATGGCTTGATTATATCTGCTTGTATTTACACTTGCTTGCAGGTCACATCACTGTAATGTCAGGACAGCAGAACTATATTGGGGAAATATTTCCTTTCCTCTTTCTGAGTCACCAAAAGTTCGAATGTATAAGTAAGGGAGTGTAGGAGCAAAACCTCCAATATGCAGGTGGATGGGGACTTCCCCAGCAAAAATGCCTTTTTTGGTGGCTCACCGCAACTGACCATCAGTTGCTTCTAGGGCCTCTCTCTGTGTACTGAGTCTTCCAAATATTGTTGCCACCCCAACCTTGCTCCAACTAATGTTCAGGGCCTGAGGAACAATTCAGGCTTCCCAGAGCAGTGTAATACTGCTCCTCTTAACATCCGCAGGAGTGGCATGTCATGGGCTCACCGCTTATCACAAATACCTCCATGTGCAACTCAGCTAAAGCCCCAACCCTTGCACATAGTGCACTCTGTTTTTCATGCCTTCAACCAAGAATGGTCCAGAGAAGTGTTTTTGAACAGGTTCCCCCTGGGTGATGGGTGCACTCTTTCTCTATTGCCTGCATTCTCAAACACCAGTCAAACTTGGTTGCTTAAGTCATAGTCAGAGCTTTCTCCATCAGTGCAACTAGCAATGCTAAAAATGCTTTTTTTCATCTGTGCATGTACTTGTTAAGTAAGCTGTATTTTCAATCAGGTGTACTCAGCAAACTAATTTATGAACTACTGTGCCTCATTCATTCACAGGGCAAGCGTTCTCTTCCCTGGGACCTGACTGTCGCACGTCCCTTACTCCAAGGATGACAAGCAGGTAGGGTAGTTCATTTAAGAAGCTTTATTCCATGAAAATACATGAAGATGGATAGCAGCTTTAATAACTATAAACAGACTGACTAAGAGCTTTCACACATACATGCTTACACTACAACATCTTAACACAAAATGGCACTCTGTCCCTGCATGTGCTCAATAATCAATACATTAGTACATGCCCATGGAGGTTTCTTAAAGAGATATGCACACTGATCTACATCCTACCTCTTAAAGAAAAGAAAGCAGTTAGGCATGCATCATATACAAATATTTGGAACATGGTCTCGACACTCGACAGGATCTTGTGACATACCCATCAGGACTGGCCTTAATAATAGGGACAGGTTTCGGTGAACAGCTCACCTTAGGATTTGTCACAGGAATGGAAACTGCTTCTGGAACTTCCTCAGGAACTGAAACACCAGACAACTCACTCTGAGATAAAGAGCCTTTCTCACAGGCTAGGTGCTGTGCTACAGGCTCAGACACCCGTAATAAATGTTTCTGATTCCACCTGAATTCTGATCCTTGTGATTCCACAATGTACAATCTCTGCTCTGGGAAAATATTCTTCACAACTCCAATCCGATCAAAACCTTTGAATTGCATCCTTACCACATCTCCCTCTCAAAATGGATTGAGCGGTTTGCTGGTCTTATCATAATAGGACTTCTGGGTTAGGTGTTTCTTCAATAGATTGGCTTTTACTGACTTGTTGTTCTTCACACATGGGACCAACAATTAACTACTGATTGGCGATGTGGTTCTGGTTTGTCTCAACAGAAGTCTCTGAGCAAGTGAACCAAGATGTTTATCACAAGGAATATTTCTGAGATTCAAGAGGTTCAGAAAAATGTCACTATTGTCTCATTTTGACTTCTCTATTAACTGCTTTGCACTTTGGACTGCACATTCTGCCAAACCATTTTACTGCAGGTAGTCTGGGTTACCCATGACATGAGTAAAGTCCAACTCTTCGGCAAATCTTTTGAACTGTTGGCTTGTAAACCGCATGCCATTCTCAGAAATAACTTTGTGGGGGGTCGTACATGAAAATCCACACATCTGGTTTAGCTGAAGTGGTTCTTTCTGTTGATGTGGCTTTGTACTATTACACATGGAACAAGATGAAAGTACTCTGTTAATATCTTGTGACACAGAAGGCCAAAATACTAGGTCTAGCACCTTTCATTTGGTAGATTCGGTTCTTGGGTGACCACAATGTAAGATAATAATGTACTCTGGTTGCAAGGACTTTGGAACAATAACTTTAGGACCTTTTATTATGATACCATTGTCAGACAAAACCTCATCTCTGTATGGAAGATAAGGTTGCACTTCTGGAGGTAAACTAGTTTGCTTTGACTGCCATCCTTCTTTGAGAAAGTGGCTGAGCTTCTGTAAAACTGGATATGCAGCTGTGTGATGTTTCAGCTCATCAAGACATGTGGAAGAAAAATTTCTCACTTCCATACCTTCAGAATCAAAGTTCTCATTCTCATGCTGTTCTGTGGTATTTCTGGGTGATCTGGATAATGTATCAGCAAGATAAAGAAGTTTGCCTTTCTTGTAGACAAGATTGAAACTGCGCTTTTGCAATCTCAACATCATGCATTGCAGTCTAGCTGGCGCTGTATATACATAGGCTTTCTCAGAACAGTGATTACAGGCTGATGATCTGTTTCGATCTGGATAGGTCTACTATACATATAATCACGGAACTTGTAACATGTAAACACAATTGCCAAATGCTCTTTCTCTATCTGAGCATACTGCATTTCAGCTTAAGTGAGAGTTCTGGACGCATAAGTAACAGGTTGACCCTCTTGTAAAATGATTGCACCAAGACCAAATTTTGAAGCATCACATGAAAGAGTAACTGTCTTGTGGATGTCACAGCATCTAAGAGTAGGTGGACTAGCAGTCCTCTGCTTCAGGACATCAAATGCTCTCTGGTGTTGCTCTAATCAATACCAAGATACATCTTTATGTGTTAGCTCTCTGAGCGGTGCTGATATTTGACTCAAGTCTGGAATGAACTTGCCTAGGTAGTTGACCTTGCCAAGAAAACGTTGCAGGGCTTGAACATTCTTTAGAGCTGGCATCTAAAGAATGGCTGTTTGCTTAGAACGGTCTGGTCTTAAGGCTGAACTGGTGAATAAATGACCAATCTAAGTGACTTCTCATAGCCTGAATTTGCATTTCTGTGGATTGAGCTTAAGAGTCATTTGATGTGCCCTTTCCAGAACTTTTCTGAGGTTTCTGTCATGCTCAATTTCACCATTACCTCCAACCAGTATGTTGTCTACCATAATAGCACAAGGATACTCAGAAAAAATTTGTTCCATTGCACATTGAAAGACTTCACTTGCAGAATTTATCCCAAATGGTATTCGCAAAAATCTGTACCTGCCAAACGGAGTGCTGAAAATAGTGAGAATAGTGAAAATAGTGAAAATAGTGAAAATAATAGTGAACAGTGATAATTTCTTGTCAAGCTGAATTTGCCAAAATGAGTTCTTTGCATCTAAGACAAAAAAAACAGTGGCATCAAGGCTGCGACCTCTTCAATTGTGCGCATTGGATGATGAGGTCTTTTCAGTACCTTGTTCAAATCTTGTGGGTCAATACATATTCTGATATCATCTGAGCTTTTCTTATGAGCTACCCCCATGGAAGATACCCATTCCATTGGTTCACTGACTGTACAGATCACACCTTGTTGCATCATTTTATCTAGTTCAGCTTTGACCCTAGTCTGTGTGGCTATTGGAACTTTCCGGGCTGGCCTGATAATTGCACTGACATCCCAGTCTAACTTCATGGAGTATGCAACTGGAAGCATAGGTAGAAAAAATAGACTGGGCAAAATTAGAGTAGTGGTCTTTTAAGTTAACATGGTGAACTTCCTTATTAAATGAAAGCAGTCCCATTTTCAAACTGTCTCTAAGCTGTAACAATTACTGGACATGCCCCCTGACCACATAAAATAATAAGCCTTAATTTCTACCTGCAGAGAAACATGAAAGCGCTACTGAGCCTTTGGTATCAATCTCTTCACCACCATATGCAACAAGCTTCCTATACTTTGCCAAATCAAGTCTTTCACCAGCACTTATTCTAGCAAATGTTTCTGCAGACATAACATTGCACTTTGAGCCAGTATCAACTTTGAGCTCTGTGGGCTTACCATTAAACAGTACAAAATACTTTACTCTTGGCCCATAAATCGACTGCATTGACTGTTTTATTAAGCACTGACACACCATCAGCATAAGAAAAATGAGACCCTGGGTCATGGCTTTCTAATTGATCAACTTGTTTCTTAAAGTTTTCCTTTTTAATAAAAGAGCATGTGGCTTTTGATTTACAAAATCTTTTGAAATGGTTCCATTTGTTGCATTTGTGGCATTACTGACCAAAAGCTAAACATTTGTCTCTTTTAGATTCATGACTGTTACCACAGTATTGACAGTTGGAAATGAAACTAGGTTGGGGCCCATGCTTTGAATTTGCTGACTCACTCTTATACTTCACTGAGGCTGTATGAACTCTGGAACTAGCCACAAAGCTCTGAGGTTTACCAGTGGGTGTGGCAGAGACTATATTTGCTGCCATGTGCCTGGGCCTCTTTCTTTTAATAATATGCTGCATACTATCAACATGAACTTTGCTGCAGTAACTTCTAAAGCTATTCTCATTTGTAAGCATATTTGTGTGCTTTTCTGTGAGCTCATATATCTGAAAAATCTCAATGGTCTTATTCAAAGTTAAATCACTGTCATGAAGCAAAATCTTTCTCACAGCATCATCTTTAATACCACACAAGTCTGTCCTTTATTAACTCATCTCTTACATCACCAAATCTGCACATTTTAGCTTTACTTCTCAGGTCAGTTATATATGCTGCAGATGTTTCAGCAAGCTTTTGATCCCTTGTGTAAAATAAGTGCCTTTCCATTGTAATGTTGGTCTTGGGGTTACACATTTCTTTAAATTTATATTTTAAGCACTCAAGGTCCTACCTTGACTCAGCCTGTACAACAATATGACTGTTTTCCCCCTCTCCAGCATAGATAGCAGGTGAATACACAAATGAATGTTCCCTTTCTATAGCTTCTTATCCAACTAAATTAAGTAGAATAAATGCCTTAGTACAGTCACCTTTCTCAGAAAATATAGCCTGTATGAAAATGTCACACTCTTGCTCAAATGCTCTCCAGTTCTCATCAATATTATTATTAAACACTAGTAGAGATAGTTTTGAAAGCTGTTTGCCATGCCAACAAATTATAGTAAAACACAATGCAACCCAGGTCCACTTGTAATTATAAGAACATGCACACACAGCCAGTACTTGTAATAATACTCAAATGCACAATAAACTGTTTGAAATAATTGTGAAATATGCTCTGAAATGGCTGTATTTTGCAAAATAACTTTACTGTAATACTGCATAAACATGCAAGTACTTTATACACTTCTGATAACTTGGATATCCTCAGTTAATATGAAAAATATGGAATTTCGTGCAAATCTGATTTTATTTCAAACATTTTTCATAGTAATTTGAAAAATTCTAGCTATATCAAACATTACTTATTTCAATATCATTTAGAGCGGTCTGTATGCTTCATTTCATATTTGCCAAATAAGAAATAGCTTGAGCAAGTTTTAACATTAGAAATTTGTACCTGACCTGTTTTTTTGCAGATTTTGCATGCAGCAAGGATGGTCCACTTCTATACATACTACTCAATGTCAAAGTAGAGAAACTGGAGTTCTTTCTGGCCATTAGATATGCTGCTTCTGACACCATGACCTTAAGACATACCACTTCTGACACCATGTTGCTTGTCCCTTACTCCAAAGATGACAAGCAGGTGTGGTAGTAAGTTTAAGAAGCTTTATTACATGAAAACACATCAGGATAGATAGCAGCTTCAATAACTATAAACAAACTCTGTCCCTGCACGTGCTTAGTAATCAATATATTAGTACAAGTGCACAGGGGGTTTCTTAAAGAGATATGCACACTGATCTATACAGACCCTCTCCTTGTTCCATTACGTGTTCATTGTGTATGCTCTTCCTCAATTAGCCTGTATATGTAAATAATGGATGCAATTGTTTGATCTGTGTGCATGTGAAGATTGTGAGTCTCTGTTTGTATATGATGTGCTTGCATGTGAACATCATCTATATGGTGTGCATTGTACATAAATATGTACATATTGAATGTATCTGCCTTTGGTGCATATGTATAAGCAGTGCATGCACTTGTTTGTGTTGCACATTTGTGCATGCTGTGATGCTATCGGGGTATATATATATATATATATATATATATATATATATATATATATATATGTGTGTGTGTGTGTGTGTGTGTGTATGTACATTTGCATGTGGATCTCAAATTGAAAGTCAGACTTCTAAGGGATGGGATTGTTTTCAATGTCATGGCAATGTGGTTTACTGCATGGTATCCCACTTGACCACCAGTGTCTGACTAGTATCAGCTCCCCCAGAAATCAGGGAAAAGTGAATGATGGTGCATGCCCCACTCTTGCGTTCCAGACCAACATCTATTATGCAGATTATCATTGTGGTAATGGAAGAAATTATAATACAGTGTTTTTTGATTCTCTCATCATTATAATTTAGGTGCAGTAGAGATTTAGCTCTCTAATGTAACTATTTAATACATTATTAATTATGTACCGTATATTCCTAATATATCAATCATTCTGAGTTTATCTGCATTTAGTAATATCTGTAAAGTTGCATTATACCCACTGTCAAAGTTACCATAATAATGAATGGTTAATACTGAGATATATTACCCAGCTAATTAAAGATTAATTATGAGATGTGCTACAGTGGGTTAAACCGTGTCTTACATGTGATGATACACAGCTCTTGGAACCTGCTTACTTATCCTGTACAGCTCTGTAATCATCACATAGCCCTCCAAACCAATTTTGCAAACTAAAGAATAAAAAGGTCAGACAAACCATTTAATAAAAAATACAAGAAACACCCAGCCATGCTCAAACACTTTAAACCTCCTGCAGTGAAAGCCCATGGAATATATGCAAATGACCCCTTAAGGACATATAATGTCCATGACTTTTTACATTTTAAGTCTTTATTGATGCATTCAGGCCAATAAAGTCAAACCCCATTATGTGTAGAAATGCCATGTTTGCCCTTTTTCCTGAGACCGTCAGTGCAACATAAGTGAATTGTTTGACTGTACTTTGGAAACACAGAGCTTAAAGCTAAGTTTGATGCCCATATCATTAAGTAGTAGGGTGACTGCAAAATATCCCAAATAACATCTAATATCCCAAATGACATCCACACCAAAAGGTAAAAAGGTCGCACAAAGAAACCATTTGGCATTCAGAGGCCATGTAACTCTTACGTCCTTAAAGTGTCATTTGCATATATTGTAAGGGTCCCACTACGGGAGGTTTAAGGTATTGCACAGTGAAGATTCTAGTTTAGCTGAGGCTTTCTTGCAGTTTTGTCTAATCAATCTTAACAATTTTTATGAATAGAACATAATGTACATTGAGTTTCTTATCAGTTTTCCATTATGAACGTATCACTGAACAGCCCTTCCTTGTGTAGGCTGACCAATATTTCAACAAGGACTACAGTTTAATTCCACATTCTTATACCATACTAAAAAAATGATGTCTTTATCAAGGCATGAAACTATTTCATAAAATGTTGTATCTCCTTAAACAATCCACCAGTAAGGATCTAAAATGTTCACAATACTTGGACTCCTGAATATAATTACATAACTAATTTCACTGAGGGACTACTCTGTCAGAGAAGAGATCATCACCTGTCCTGCTCTTTATTCTACAGTGCTAGAGTCTAAAACCACTATTTAGAGAATGACTACCTGAATATGCTTGAAGTTCTTGACATTCCCTTAAGAATTCATCATGTGTAATATATTTTAGTATAAACAGATCTCTTCCAGGTTTCCATACCTGACACAGTATATGTTGATGATTTTCAGTCTATTGATACAAGAATATGCGGCCATACCCTGCAGCCATTTAGTATATGTTCTCTTCTCCTTGACAACAGAGACCACACAGAAGCATTGTATTTAACTTGATGTCTACAACACTTATATACATGGAGAAGAATGCCAGCATCTAAAATCATGAAAAACAAAGATCAGTTGACTTGTTGTCATTCAGTATAATTGTCATTGCATGCTTTTTTTAAATGTTATCATCAATCATAATTAATATGGTTTCCACGGTGGTACGGCGGTAGTGTTGTTGCCTCACAGCAAGAGGTTCTCCTGTTTGATTCTCGGCTTGGCTTGGGAGTGCCTTCTGTGTGGAGTCTGCATGTCCACCCTGCAGTTGGGTAGCGTTCGAAAGACATGCGTGTGTAAATGTGTGTTCCTTTGTTGAAGGTTGGGTGTCGAGCTGGCACCTCGGCATTTTGTAAAAATCTACTGCCAATCATTAGTGGACCGGAATTCCGCTGTGGCGACCCCTTACTAGGAAAAAGACAAGCAACAACAACAACATCATCAACCATAATTAATAGTGGTATGCATGAGGTCCAAACCCAGGTGGCAACCCACTTTTCATTTGTTAGCCCACAGGGGCATGATCCTACTGTCAGAAGTATTAACACTTAAGTTTACTCACATCTGCTCAACCACTTAAAACATCAAAGTGTCTTAGCAACCTGTGCAGAGCTGACAGTCAGTTGGAGGTGCAGCAAAGACACTCATTGTGCAGCTTATGAAAAGGACATCAGTTCTTTGGACACATTCTGTGTATCAGATAACATAGTTCTCCCATTAGGTTTTTCTGTAAGCTGTGTGAGATGTTTAATTCATGTTGGCAGACAATTTCTCTGTGAAATAATTTTAAAACATTTGACCTTCCAGAATGTTTTATTAACATATGTGAACAAAAAGAATTATGCAATCCATGGGCAGAACACTTTCTAAAAGGACTGAATTAAATCAACGAAAGAGACTCATAGTCCAGGTTAGGACTACTGATGTAGATTGCACTGGTCATAAAAATAAGCAATATGTCAATCAGTTCTGCATATAAAAAGTATGATGAAAGAGGGTTGTAAAATAGTTCATGGGAGGTATGAGTGAATTTAAAAATGTGTGAAGGGGAGTTTACCTATATATAATTAGCACGATGAAAGTAAATGGGGAAAAAGTAATATAATATCTAGAGTGCAGCCAGTGTGCTCTGATTGGCAACTGATACAACAATGTGGTAAAAGAAAATATGTTTACTGTGGGAGAGATGACATTTAGCAAAGGAAGATGGTTTGCAGAAATTGCCAAGAAAAATGTCACTTTTGGTTTGATTAATAATTGAGCAAGATAAATATGAACAATTGCAATACAGAGGAAGAAAATGACAAAAGTATGAGTGATAATGGATCAAAATGAGCCGGGAGAGGAGATTAAGGATTGAGAAGAAGCAGTTGCTATAAATGCTGATTCAGCTGATGAAGATGACATCCAATGTAATATTGACCCTAGTTCTATGTATGTGAAGGTTTAATTAATGATAAGAAGGAGGGGAAGGAGAATACTACAAGAAATGGATTTAGTATGTAGTATGGCTTTAATGCCAGTTTATCAATGAAAGTAAATGGATTTAGTATGTAGTATGGCTTCAATGCCAGTTTATCAATGAAAGTAAATGGATTTAGTATGTAGTTTGACTTCAATGCCAGTTTATCAATGAAAGTAAATGGATTTAGTATGCAGTATGGCTTCAATGCCAGTTTATCAATGAAAGTAAATGGATTTAGTATGTAGTATGGCTTCAATGCCAGTTTATCAATGAAAGTAAATGGATTTAGTATGTAGTATGGCTTCAATGCCAGTTTATCAATGAAAGTAAATGGATTTAGTATGTAGTATGGCTTCAATGCCAGTTTATCAATGAAAGTAAATGGATTTAGTATGTAGTATGGCTTCAATGCCAGTTTATCAATGAAAGTAAATGGATTTAGTATGTAGTATGGCTTCAATGCCAGTTTATCAATGAAAGTAAATGGATTTAGTATGTAGTATGGCTTCAATGCCAGTTTATCAATGAAAGTAAATGGATTTAGTATGTAGTATGGCTTCAATGCCAGTTTATCAATGAAAGTAAATGGATTTGGTATGTAGTATGGCTTCAATGCCAGTTTATCAATGAAAGTAAATGGATTTAGTATGTAGTATGGCTTCAATGCCAGTTTATCAATGAAAGTAAATGGATTTAGTATGTAGTATGGCTTCAATGCCAGTTTATCAATGAAAGTAAATGGATTTGGTATGTAGTATGGCTTCAATGCCAGTTTATCAATGAAAGTAAATGGATTTAGTATGTAGTATGGCTTCAATGCCAGTTTATCAATGAAAGTGTTGGAGTATTCTGGGTCTGTGTCTTTAAATTAATTAACTGCTAGTAATTACCAAATTGCTTTTGTATTATGTTTATTATGTAATAAGTCAGAGTTGTTTTTTTTATGAATTCTGATGAAGTCCTGTTCTGAAGGATGAAAGCGCTCAATTCTTTTATTATGATTTTTATTTATTAAACATTGGAAGGACTTTTATTCGCAGTGTCTTAGTATGTTGACTTGCCACTTTTGATCGTGTTATACTTAGAAAAAGAAACCTGAAACAAGGAGTTAAAAAAAAAAGAGAAAAATGATAATTTTACAATAAGTCAGTTAAATGTGAATAGGTTTACTAAAGGAGACCTGGTGGTGGAATGAGGAAGTACAGGAGAGTATACAGAGGAAGATGCTGGCGAAGAAGAAGTGGGATTGTCAGAGAGATGAAGAAAGTAGACAGGAGTATAAGGAGATGAGGAGCATGGCAAAGAGAGAGGTGGCAAAGGTAAAGGATAAGGCATATGGAGAGTTGTATTAAAGCTTGGACACTAAAGAGGGAAAAAAGGACCAGTGCCAATTGGCTAGACAGAGGGACCGAGCTGGGAAAGATGTGCAGCAGGTAAAGGTGATAAAGGATAGTGAGGAAACGTACTCACAAGCGAGGAGAGTGTGTTGAGCAGATGGAAAGAATACTTTGAGGGGCTGATGAATGAAGAGCATGAGAGAGAGAGAGAGAGAGAGAGAAGGTTGGATGATGTGGGGATAGCGAATCAGGAAGTGAAACAGATTAGCAAGGAGGAAGTACAGACAGCTATGAAGAGGATGAAGAATGGAAAGGCTGTTGGTCCAGATGACATACCAGTTGAAGCACGGAGGTGCTTAGGAGAAATGGCAGTGGAGTTTTTAACCAAATTGTTTAACAAAAACTTGGAAAGTCAGAGGATGCCTGAGGAGTGGAGAAAAAGTGTTTTGGTACCTATTTTGAAGAATAAGGGTGATGTGCAGAGCTGTAGTAACTACACAGGGATAAAACTGATCAGTCACAGCTTGAAGTTATGGGAAAGAGTAGTGGAAGCTAGGTTAAGAAGGGAGATGATGATTAGTGATCAGCAGTATGGTTTCATGCCAGGAAAGACTACAGATGCGATGTTTGCTCTGAGAGTGTTGATGGAGAAATATAAAGAAGGTCAGAAGGAGATGCATTGTGTCTTTGTGGACTTGGAGAAAGCATATAATAGGGTGCCTAGAGAGGAGTTGTGGTATTGTATAAGGAAGTCAGAAGTGGCAGAGAAGTATGTAAGAGTGGCACAGGATATGTACGAGGGTATCATGACAGTGGTGAAGTCTGCAGTGGGAGTGACAGATGCATTTAAGGTGGAGGTAGGATTACATCAAGGATCAGCTCTGAGCCCTTTCTTATTTGCAATGGTGATGGACAGGTTGACAGACGAGATCAGACAGGAGGCCCCATGGACTATGATGTTTGTAGATGACATTATGATCTGTAGTGAGAGGAGGGACCAGGTTGAGGAGACCCTGGAGAGATGGAGATATGCTCTAGAGAGGAGAGGAATGAAGATTAGCAAGACTAAGACAGAATATATGTGTGTGAATGAGAGGGAGGACAGAGGAATGGTGAGGATGCAGGGAGTAGAGTTGGCGAAGGTGGATGAGTTTAAGTACTTGGGATCAACAGTTCAGAGTAATGGTGAGTGTGGAAGAGAGGTGAAGAGAGCACAGGCAGGGTGGAATGGGTGGAGAAGAGTGTCAGGAGTGATTTGTGACAGACAGGTACCACTAAGAGTGAAAGGGAAGGTCTACAAGAGGGTATTGAGACCAGCTATGTTGTATGGGTTGGAGACAGTGGCATTGACAAAAAGGCAGGAGTCAGAGCTGGAAGTGGCAGAGTTAAAGATGTTAAGATTTGCACTGGGTGTGACAAGGATGGACAGGATTAGGAATCAGTATATTAGAGGGTCAGCTCAGGTTGGACAGTTTGGAGACAAAGTCAGAGAGGTGAGATTGCGTTGGTTTGGACATGTGCTCAGGAGGGATGCTGGGTATATTGGGAAAAGGATGCTAAGTATGGAGCTGTCAAGTAAGAGGAAAAGAGGAAGGCCTAAGATAAGGTTTATGGATGTGGTGAGAGAGGACATGCAGGTGGTTGGTGTGACAGAACAATAGGCAGAGGACAGGAAGAAATGGAAACAGATGATCCACTGTGGCGACCCCTAACGGGAACAGCTGAAAGAGAAGAAGATTACTAATGAAGTTAGACAATTTACTGTTTATGATTTTTGTATCAAAGAAGTATGGAAAAGCATTGCAAAAAAGGGGGGTTGTAGAATACAGCAGCAAATGGAAATAAAATAAACCAAGATAGTGTTAAGGAAATGACTTTTAGCCAAAATATGCAGTGCCATTAAAAAGCAGTACCACATTTTTAGTAAGTAGCAAAAAAATGGAAGGTAGAATGCAAAGTATGGAGAACAACAACCCATCTAGGGCAAAATCACGAGGTAGTTATGGAAATACCAGTGCAGTATAACAGGGGTAAGTATAGGAGAACGAAGGGCAGGAGGTCAGAATATGGATAATATGCAAGCTGTCAAAAGAGGAGACTGGAGAGATGGAAAGGGATCTAGAAATGGAAGAGTTAGATATGATTTTGTATAAAGTGAGTGCTCCAAGCATGGGTGCCCGGAGGCAGGTGCAAGGGGGTGCACTTGCACCCTCCCCCCCGGAACTGGCTGGCCGAGAAATTAATTTTATTTTAATTTAAAAGAAAAGTTTTTTTTTAAGGGCATTCCTCTTTAAGAACGCCCTTTGCAATCCCGTCCACTGCTTAGGTGCTGGAACCATAGGCCGAAGGGGAGAGAGCCCCCTCCCAATTTTACAGCTGCAAGACCTGACTCATTTGTGCGCCACACACTACGTAATTTAAAACACAAAAGTGCATGGAAAAAAACTGATCACATCAATTCCTGCTAGCCACACTTAATCAATTCCCAAGGGTCGGTAAGCTCCTTTTTATTTAATTTCTGTATGCAGAGCTGTGCAGCGTTTCATTTAATCAGGCTGTTTAATTTAAGAATAAAAAACTCCTCAAAGGGGAGAATAAAAGAATAGATATAAGCTCTGAGCTTTATGCACTTTCATTTTAGTTGTCATTGTCAACTACTTGATGTTTTTCTTATCAAGTCAATCCAAAGTTAAAACATACGACAAACATATCAGAACAAATAAAAGCATAACTATAAAACTGTTAAAAGAATGTTCATGCATTTCTAGATTTCCTTCTGGAAGTTGGAAAAAATTGATGCATTTACCATGCTCATTTGCAATTCTCTGCTGTGGAAGATGAAGAATCTTGGAGTGTTAGAATTACCCAGGTCAAAGCCTGAACCTTAGGCACAACAGCCTGCATTCTCTTCCCACGCTGTTGCCACCAGTCCGGTTGTGATAGGTCCTCTTAAAATTTGTGGTTTTGTGGCAAATCAGTGAGAATGGAATTCAGTAAATAATGATAGCCCTTTAAGTTTCAGTCTTTCTATCTTTTTTGGAATCACTTGGTAACACAAAACATAATTTCAGCAACTTTCTAAGATAATACAAGCAATATTTACAATGTGTCCCTGGTTTTGGGCATTTGCCTCCTCCCCCCCAAAAAATTTGGCTTTTTCCAGTTTTCTTCTGCTATGAAATTGAGATATTTAGTTGTGGCAAGTGGATGGTGCAATGGTAGTGCTGTTGCCTCAGAGCAAGAGGTTCTTTGGTTTAATTCTTGGCTGGGGTGCTGTTTGTGTGGGTGGTCTGGTTTCCTTTTATATTACAAAGACCTACATCTGGAGCATTTCTCCCTGGGCCTCTGCTGAAAATTGGCTTTGTTCCAAGTTGTACTTTCCTGGTAAATAAATGAAAATATTTGCTGAGGGCTTCAGGGGAAGAGAAGTTTAGTGCTGCTTATTCCAAGTCTGCATTGTTAGTAGCACAACAGGGAGTAGCCTTACTTTTGATGCAGAAGGCTGAGGGTTCTACTCCCACAGTATGCAGGTGGATCATTGATACTGTACTGTGTTGTACTTTAAAGGGAGTGGATGCTGCAGTCTTGTGAATGTCCTCCTTTGGACGAATTACTTAGTAACTATAAACCTGTTATCAGTTTGCCATCCATTCCCTATTGCAATATTACTAGCTTATCATTGTTTAATGTAACATAGGCAATTTATTCTTCAAGGGCAACAGCCACTTTATTTGTAGATGAAACAATGAAATATAAAGTTGTTTCTTACCAGTAACCTCTTTGTTAGAGATCTCTTAAATATGGAATTATTTAGATGACTGACTTCTGCAGAAATTTTGCATATTTATTGATATTGGTGGATTGTAATGAAAGACGTTTAAGTGGCCTTTTATGGTTGAAATTTTCTGAAATGGGTAGTTCTGTCATTGGTTCATACATTTTGTTTCATTGCTTACTAGAAGACTGTTCAAAACTACAAATTTAAAACAGTCTAACAACTGGTGCTGTATGATAAAAGGAATATAATTTAATATAATCAGGAAGGCGAATCAAAGAATGAATACATGTATGTATGACCCTAAAAATGTGTTTGAAAACAGCCCAGAGGAAAGTGTGAAAGGCTCAAAATCATGGGCAAAGTTTAAGCTTTACTTTTGTTACCAAAGCAATGGATGAAGGTAAAACAGTTCACACCACATTACCTTGACGTGGCCAAGCCTTTTGACACAATCCCCTACTCAGGTGTAGTACAAAAGATGAATAATGTCGGAGCAATCACTTGCATCACTAGCTGGATTGCCAACTTGCTCACAGCATGCAGGAGGTCAAAATAGGGGAAGAGACTAGTCACCAGTGGAGTCCCCCAGAGTTCGGTGCTGAGACTTTTTCTATTTGGCATATACATCTCAAAAGTAAAAGGAAACACCAAAGGGCTTTGGCCGGCTAAGTTTGAGATGACTGCAAGGTAGGAGCAGTTATTGAATCCTCAAATGACTTAACCATCATGCAGGAAGGTTTGTCCCAAACAATAACTGGTGTCAAAATCATGACAATGCCCTCTGAGAACTAACCCAATTGTTTGGCGTTTGGGAACTTGTGTGTACAGTGACCTAACTTTTGACCAACATGTGCCCAGAGTAATAAGAAAGACTTTCTATATTGCATAGCTTATAAACAAATTGAGACTAGATCTACAGATGTTGTTGTCTCCCTTTACAAAGCTCTCATTAGGTCAATCATTTTGTATAATGCCCACTCTGGCATGCATCTGTCCAGCCCCATGCAACAATTGGAATACCTACAGAGATACGTTACTTAAAAGGATACAAGTCCTAAACAATAGGTCTTGCATGGACCACCTCAAAGATTTACTATAGTCAGTATACTACAGAATGTGTAAAGGTGATGTGTCTGGCATACAAGGCATCCTCCAACCTAATACAGATGGACCTACTGAACATCAGCAAGTCAAATGGTCCAGGTATCTAAACTGTATGTTGTGGAGAGATGGATATATATCACAGAGGTCACCACTGTTTCAGAACAGACTATCCAAGTAAAATAAAGCTCATCCCTGTCCATATTCAAATGCAACTTGGATCAAAGGATGGGTAATAGAAAATGTACTCCAGGATTGCCCCTCATGCCACTAATGGATAGAGGCAGTTCCTAAATGCCGCATCCCTTATATGGGTCCCCTCAAATTATCTATGGAATGATCACAGTTGTTCTCACTAGGGCTAATATGCAATTATCAGCCATGGGATAGGTAAGACCAATCAAAAAATGTTAATTCAGGCACCAAAAGGGAACTGGTTAAGCTTAAAAAGTCCTCCAAGTGAATCTATGCTGTGGTAGTAAATAGTTATAACAAATTGCCCATTTTACTTCACTAAATGCCCCACTCACCCTCCGGCCCCCAGTCTTCAACAGCTTCCGGCGCCTGAAGCAACAGGTGTTTGTGGCCTGTTTTCATCTTCTATGTCTGTGCGACCGATGGGAATTTGAATTCCCGAGGACGTTCAGACGGCAGACGAATATAGAAGTGAGAGGTAGGTGTGTGCGCATGTGTAAGTGATGTGTGTGTCGAGCTAAGAATAAGCATTTTTCCTTTATTATGATTAAAACAATAAGTGAGAAGGTCACTGAAAAACCAATCAGTAAAAACAAGATGAAAACTCCAGCAAAGCTAGAACTTCCACTGAATGACCTCCCAAACCTCTTGTATCAGAGGCACATGGGATATATGCACATGACCCTTAAGAACATCAGGTGTTTCAGCTAATTGGCAATTCTGAATGCCCATGACTCGTTTCATCATTTTAATTGACAATTTCAGGCCAATAAAGCCGAACACCACTAGCTGTGGATATGCATATTTCGGCCTTGTTATGAGCTTGTCAGCACAGCACAAGCAGAGTGTTTGACTAAGCATAAGAAACACAGGGCTGCTATATCCAGCTGATGTCCATTATCATTGAGGTCACTGCAAAAATATCCCAAACAACAAACTAAATCAATAAGTGAGAAGGTCACTGAAAAACCGATGGGAATTTGAATTCCAGAGGACGTTCAGACTGCAGACGAATATAGAAGTGAGAGGTAGGTGTGTGCGCATGTGTAAGTGATGTGTGTGTCGAGCTAAGAATAAGCATTTTTCTTTTATTATGATTAAAGCAATAAGTGAGAAGGTCACTGAAAAACCAATCAGTAAAAACAAAATGAAAACTCCAGCAAAGCTAGAACTTCCACTGAGCGACCTCCCAAACCTCTTGTATCAGAAGCACATGGGATATATGCAAACGACCCTTATGAACATCAGGTGTTTCAGCTAATTGCCAATTCTGAATACCCATGACTTGTTTTGTCGTTTTAATGGACAATTTCATGCCAATAAAGCCAAACCCCACTAGCTGTGGATATGCAAATTTCGGCCTTATTATGACCTTATCAGCACAGCACAAGCAGAGTGTATAAGCTGTGGATATGCATATTTTGGCCTTGCCATGACCTCATCAGCACAGCACAAGCACAGTGTTTGACTAAGCATAAATGCTTCGTCAAACACTCTGCTTGTGCTGTTCTGACGAGGTCATAACAAGGCCGAATTATGCATATCCACAGCTAGTAGGGTTTGGCTTTATTGGCCTTTATTATGATTAAAAAAGCAGAATTGTGCAGAGAATTGTCATGATCATTAACAGAACTTCATCTATTCTCTTATAAATATGTTTTGAATGAGCCAAAGAAGCAAAAGTATTTCCTACTTAAAACAAAAAGTCATCTTCTTTCTGTTTAATAGAAGATTCATCTTATTTCTGCTTAATACTTGTTATTTTCTTGTCCACCTTTGTTGGCTTAAGTACTGCAGTGAAAACTAAGACAAAAAAGACTTGGAATGTGCCATTAACAGTGGTGGATTACAGCCAGAATTCATACAGAAACGTTGATTCATCTGTGGCTATCTATACACTCCCTTTTGTTGCATGTTGGAATGTGTGAAATGGAAAATAGTTCTTGTTTTGTAATCACTGCAAAGCAGGATAAATATTTTATACATATAGACAAGAAATGATACGTCTTGTTAAATCAAAAATAAGTCCAAATTAAGAGTAAAAAGGAATGAATCAGCAAATATTTGACAAACACCGGCATATAAATCATGCTTATAAGGTAATATAGATAGTAAGCAAACTTTTAATAGTCTAAAAAGGTCAAGAAAATAATTACTGAGAAATGTATTAAAATTATTAACAGATAGTTCTGCTTATTTTAAAAACATTGAAAATTATATCATTGGGGTCTTTATCAAAAATTCTCAACCTTAATGTATACCTTAATAATTAGGTTATTATGTTTGCAAAATATTTGGCAACTGAAAATCCATGTACAGTTAATTAAATCAATCAACAAATAAAGGGAATTTCTTTGGATTCAGTCTTGAGATCTAGAGCATAATATATTATTTGAAGGTTCACAACCAGCTGTAACAGTGGAGCAAATTGTATTCTTGTGAAAAACATAAATTTTTCATTGAAATAAAATATTAACTTTAAGTTTTATTAACTAGACTAAATGTTAAATATTTACTAACTGAATTTAGCATGATACTAGTAGGAATAAGGAACTTGATTTCATATGGTATACACACACACACACACACACACACACACACACACACACACACACACACACACACACACACACACCAATAAATTCATATGGTTGCTCTTAGTTAAAGTTCATAGACATAACTTTACTTAACAAATTTTTATAAAGGTTAATGTAAGAGATTCTGAAATATATCCATCCATTTATATGAAGTCCTGTAAAGTATATCTGCAGGTGACTGTAGAAATACATTACTTTTCAAACAATACATTTTATTCCCTATTTGAAAAAAAAAACGGCATCTGATGTATACTAGGCACACCTAGTATACATCGGGGTACAGTAGGTATCTAAAAGTGCATGTTATGAAATTGCAGGCAAAGTACTTATTTCATTACATAAAGCACCCATGGGGCTGTAAATGCAATGTTTAAGTGACTAATGTTACTTTGCATTTCAATTTCTTCCCAAGAAATTCTGCAGCTCATGCTGTTTTCATAATATTTTAGCATGGTAATGTTCTAAACTGCTATTTTCAGTTATTTCCAGTGATTCCATTATTCTGTTTAGCTCTCAGCACTTCAGGTTTGGCACAAACTGTGGTAGTTAAGAAGCGGAGTTGCACTGTGAGGAAAGTACATAGGTAATATTATTCAGCTCTTTAATTAGATCTATTTGTAGTTATTGATCTACTACTTATTTTTCTGTAGTACCATAGTTTGCCCATTGGTAGTAAGTGACTTTTTAATTTTAAAAACAGTCTGGGTTTGAATAACTGCACAAATATATATTTGTCCTGTGTCATCAAGAAGGTACTTTGTCAGAAGCAGGTGCAGTGATTCTAGCAATGTTCTAAGTTCATGACAGCAATATTTATAATCTGCTCCTATTTATTTTAGGCTTTGTCCAGATTTCTTGCACTAAGAGGTTGAGGTGTATATGAGAGAGAGACTGAAATGCCCTAGTTAGAGTTAGCAGGTGGAATTTACTTTCAAGTGCATTTTCAAGGAAATGTGAGCTTCAATGGAAGAGAGGTTTGCTGCTCATGCTAAGTCTCCTTAAAATGTGCAACTGTTTTGTTTAGCAAATGGTATCACTATTGTGGTATAGAATTTTAAAGCAGCACACCAGGTAGCATACTTGCATCTTGATACAGAGGGCTATAGGTTCTACTCCCACAGCATGTAGATTTGTATTTTAAGGGGGTGGAGTGTTGCAGTCCTGAGTATGTCATCATGTGGATGAGATACCTAATAACTATGAACTTGTTTTTCAGCTTGCCACCAATTCCCTATTGCAATATACCAGCTTACCATTTTTTAATGTAACCTAGGCAATTTATTCTTCAAGGGCAACAGGTACTGCATTTGTAGATGAAACACTGAAATATAAAGTTGTTTTCTAGCAACAACCTCTTCACTGGTTTCAGATCTCTTTAATGTGGAATTATTCAGGTGACTTTCACTTCTGCAGAGATTCTGCATATTGATTGATATTGGTGGATTGTATGACAGAAGTTTGAGTGGCCCTTTATGGTTGAAATGTTCTGAATTGGGCAGTTTGTCATTATTGGTTCATATGATTTGTTTCACTGCTTAAAGGAAAAATGTTCAGAACTATAAATTTAAACACACTCTAACAAGTGGTGCTATATTATAGAAAGGATATAATTCAATTATTATATAGTATAATTAATACAGTCAGGAAGGTGAATCAAATAACTTTTGAATGGTTCTCAAAATGTGTGCAAGGAGCCTATGATTTGAAAACAGCCCAAAGGTAAATTTACCCTGCCACTGGCCAGATGCATTTTTTTTAAATGCTGTTTACGTGACAGTGGGTTTCAAAGGTAGAGAAGTTTTAATGCTAAGTCTCTTTTCATTGTAAGACTATTGCTTTGTTTAGGTTTAGTAAATGTCTATCAGTGTTTGTGCTATAAAATTTGAAATAAAAGTTGTAAATGAAATCCAAATATCTGTAATCATTGTAGAAATAAAGCATAAAACAGTATGCACACTGAGAGATTTGAACAATGTCTATGACAAATGGGGAGAAATAGCCAAGTAATGGTACACTGGAATGGCTGTGTGGGTGGGGGTGGGGCTGCATGGGCGGGGGCAGCGTGGGCAGAGGGGGTGGGGCTGCATGAGCGGGGCTCTGGGTTTGCACCCCCCTGCAAAAATTCCTGCGGGCTCCCTCGGCTCCAGGACCAAATGGGACATTGTATGACTTTTATACAAAATAAACTTAGATTAGAACAGAGTTTTTTTTAAATATTGAATGGATTTTTGGAATTTGGGTTAGTAGTGATGAAATATGTGAAGATGTACTGAGGTTTATTTATAAAAAGTAGAAAGGGAGGAAGTTTATAACTTTAAGTAATGTTGATTAAAAAAACTTGTTCAAGCTATTATATGAAAGAATGGGAAAATTTAAGAAGAGGGTATATAATAGGGAAGTGTTTGGGATAAAAGGAAATTAGATAAGGGATATGTTATTTCTAGTGAAGGAAGTTAGGCACAGTGTTGATAGACAGGATGAAAAGATATTTGTATGTGATACAGATAAAGCTTTTTATTTTACTGGTCACAATGGATTTGCTGGAAAGTTATGAAAATAGTGCAATTCAGAAAGTTAATATATGAGAGACAGAGATATTTTAGGAAGCAAAATACCGGGCAGTGGTCTTGGGTTCTCCTCCAGCCATACCAACATAACATTATTTGGCTGTCTTCTCCCAGTTACCATAAAACACTGTTCAAACCTACTAGTATGCATACTATATTGTTTTTTTTTTTACTTTTACAATGTTCACAGTGATTTGGATTTAATTTAAAGCTTTTTGTTGCAGAAAAACTGAAAGCCATTTGGTGAGTGAAATAAAATCCTCTTATTGAAAACAGACTTAACATTAGCAATGGTAATGTTCTCTTCTTTTGAAACTCACATTTGTTGAAAATGCATCTGGCAATCCACTACTACTATAGACATGCTGGGATTCATAGTCATATCTTTACCATAACTCTGGCATTCCCCCAAATTCCCTAAGTGACCATTCCCCTATTTATATTCATAGATACTCCCAACACCCTCCCAATGAACACCTCTACAGAGAAAACCGTGACCTGACTAACTTCAGCCCTGACTATTGCTTCTCTACATTATTTAACATTAACTGGTCCTTCCTCAAAAAACTCCCCCTTACTGATGTTGTAACCTCTTTCAATACCCTACTTCTAGATGTACTAAACTCCATTACACCTTCCAGGAAAATCAGGATAAAAATCAGAACATGCCCCCTAGCTATTAAAGAAAACATGCTCTATTATGCATCAGAGGGATGCTGACTGTAAAATCTGGGCCAGAAATAAAACTTCTCCCTTACTCCAGCACTACAAAGAACTTAGAAACAAGTATAAAAAAGCTTGTTATTAGAAACAAAAAAAATTGCGTCCTATCAAAGTAACCCACATAACAACCCAAAAAAATTCTGGTCTAGCATAAATAAAATCCTCCACCCTCGTAATCCCCCTACCCAGGGTTGCCACCTTTTCAAATGGCCAAAGTGGGACATTTTTGGTACAAACATCAGATTTTACAGGCCAATACATACCCACGGTCAGTACAAAGGATAGAACTTAACTTTTTTGCCTAAATAAAAACTTATTATTGTAGCATTTTAGTTGCTTATTCTCTTTCTTATAACATTTAGGTATTTTAGATACAGAATAACTTTTATGCAACTATTACATAAAATATAGGAAATAATTTTGTCCTAAAATCTCAGGACATTTGCCATTTTTACAATTTTTTTGTCAGGACACAACTGCCCAAAGAGGGACTGTCCCTCGCAAAGTGGGACAGATGGTAACCCTACCTACCCCCAACCCATTCCCTCTTAATACTGCATCAGAGATTGCTGCTCTGTTAAACAATTACTTTATTGAAACTATCCAAAACTAACTCCAAACAGCTCTACCACTACCTTTCTATCCTCTCAGCCCAGACCTCCTTCTTTTAACGCATTCTCCCTTAATCCAGTTCCCACTGACTTTATCAAATCACAACTAATTAAACTCAAGCCCTGCTCTCCTTCTGTTGACAATTTACCTTCTCACTTCCTTAAAATTGCTGCCAGTGCTATCGCTTACCCTATCTCTATTCTTATTAATCACTCTATTATTGAATCTCTCATTCCAGACTTGTGGAAATTCTTTTACACAATCCCTCTACACAAAGGAGGCAACTCCACTAATCCATCCAATTATCATCCTATTGCTATACTATCCTCACTTTCCAAAATTCTTGAAAAGTGCATCCACTTTCAGCTACTGAAACACCTGCTTGATAATAACCTTCTTTATCCCATCCAACATGGCTTCAAACCTCACCATAGTACTTCTACAGCTCTGCTCTCATTCACCCAAACAATATCAGAAGCCTGGGACAGCAACCTACTAGTTTCCTGTCTGTTCCTTGACCTTTCCAAAGCTTTTGATACAGTCTCTCACTCTAAACTAATTAATAAGCTCCATGACCTTCACCTCTCCACCCCTTCTCTACCCTGGTTTTCTAGCTACTCATCTAACAGAAAACAATCCATATGCTGGAAAACTGTCACCTCCCCATGCCTTCCTGTCAACACTGGTGTACCCCAAGGCTCAGTACTAGGACCTCTTCTTTTCAGTATTTTTATCAACAATCTATCCTCTGCCTCCAACCTCCCTACCCTACTACAATATGCTGATGACACCACCCTTATTACCACTATACCCATACTATCCCAGAACTCCTTGCTCTTACCCAGGACACTTTAACATCCATCGAAACCTGGCTCACCGACAATCAACTGATTCTAAACCCTAAAAACACAAAACTACTACTTTTTCTTCCCAGAACACTGGCACCTCAAAAAAAACACCTTCTCTATTACCTCCCATAACAATACTACCATCAGACCTGAACCTCATACAAAATTACTAGGCATTATAATTGACAATGAATTAAAAATTGACATACACATCCATCATTCCATAAAAAAAAAAAAAAAACACCAAAAACTTGGTCTCCTTTACCGGAATCACACACTGTTCCCCTCTTCCTCCAAACCCTCCTTAGCCCTGTCTCTCTTATTACCCAGGCTTCTGTATGCTGCTCCAGTTTTCACCAACCTAAAATCTTCACTTCTGTTCAAACTCGAGCAAACATATAAGAAAGTAACTAGTTTTGCCTCTAATCTACCTAGCAAATTCCACCACTGCCTTGCCCTTAAATCATTACAATGGCCCAAATTCCCTTAACAACTGCTTCTTTCTCAACTGCACATCACACACTCAGTTCTGTATAATCCCACTTCCTGTACCTCCATCAACAACCTCGTGTCCTGCTATAACCCCCACCTTCAGCTTCGCACATCTGATAAAAACATTCTTGATATCTATAAGCCATCAGAAAATATCAGAAAATCCCTCTTTAAGTGCTCTGCAGTTCACACCTGGAATTCCCTTCCACTGAAAATAAGAAGCATCCCTCATAAGCTGCAATTCAAACAAGAACTCACACATTACTTTCTCAACACCTGGTCCTGCCCTTGTCAGACACCTACCTGAGTTCTGACTGATTTCTTTCTCTACTCTGTTTCTGATCACTTCAGTTTCTCTCTCTCTTTTTCCACCTACTTCCTACTTTTCTTACTCTTCCAACACAATGTTTTAGAATAACCAACAATCTGATCTTGTAAATACTCCTACTCAGGACACACATCTGCTTCTATTGTATTCAATTAATTTTTTGTTTGGATATTGTATATCTCTTTTATGTAATGTCTCTTGTCACTATTACTATAGCAATTGAAGTGTTATGTAAATCTGACATTTTTCAATTTGTATTAGTTACTGCTTTTTTTTCTCTTTTAGATTGTCTTGCATATGTACTTGGAGTTTTTCTCCTCGTATCTCTACTGAAAATGGCCCTTTGGCTCAGCTGGACCAACCCGGTTAACAAATGACAATAAATAAATAAATAGCCGATAGTGAAGCACTAATTAGCAGCTATCTGAAGAGTACAGTAATTCAAAAGGCAAATGTGTAATATATTGGCTACCAGCTTGGGACAGCCTAATAAACAAAAGTGTCCCTTTTCAGGGTCATCCCAGCAGCATGGTCTGGTGAAGTGTCTTGGTCAGATTCATATAGAAAAGAAATAAACGCTGGGGGAAATCAAACAAATTAATACAATACACTACAATAAGGTCAGACATATATTAAACAAATGAATTCTGGGGGAATCAAAGCAATAAAAATACACTACAATAAAGGAAGTAGCTCATTAACAGTTCATAGCATACTCATCTGAACTTAGTACCACACAAACTGTTGCAGTCCAGCGCAGTGCACTCACACTTGTTACTCCAAAAAACAAGTTAAATTAAAAAAGCATTACATTTGTAGAGGCTTATTCACAGCCAAATAATAAACATACTCAATCAACAAAAGAAGGAAACCAAGGATCATACCCAAAGAACATTGCTCATGTCATCATGCTCCTGTTTACTATGATTGATTCCTTTCTTTGCACCTGGAATGCTTTCAGATGCATAAATTAAGTATTAACACACACACACACACACACACACACACACACACACACACACACACACACACACACACACACACATGACTGTAAATTACAGCTCGTTGTATGACTGTGTGCACTGTTTGCTTTAGACCAAATGTATGAACAATACATAAATAATGACCAAGATTTCTATTCCACCTTATTGTGTGAAAGCCATATAGTGCAGCCCACTACTCCCTCCATGCCCTTCCAACTAGTTACTGAATCAAAGACAAAGATCCAAAGAGCAAGAACAGATTTTACATATTTATCTTATTTGCTTAGAAAGTTGCTAGTATTACAAGCTGTGCCTTAACAAGCATTTCCTGAAGGTCACAGAGTCTTAAATAAATGTCACACGTGGCTCTCACTTCTGAAATATAGTAATCCACAATTAAACAATAAAAGGAAAGCACCCAAGGCAATGTAAAGTAAAATCAAAGCAATCCAGGCCACAGTAAAAGCAATTCAATCCACAGTATGGTAAGTTCGGTAGTAAAATAATCCACATGGCAGCATTATTGGTAATTTTCAGTGACTTACCAGAGGTCATATGAAGGAAAGGTAAGGGAAAACACACACACCTTACTTTCTTTTGTGATGCTGTGGCAATAATGGAAAACATTGGCTGTAACTTCTGAAATACAGCAATCTGCAGTAAATGACTAGAAGCAAAGCACCCAAAGCCAAAGTAAAAGCAAAGCAGTCCTCTACAGCAATACAGAAATCCAATTCACAGTGTGGCTGCTTTGGTAGTAAAGCAATCCACATGGCAGCTTGAAATGTTAACTTGAAACACAAATGGCAATCCAAATTATACCATGCTTCATGAAGTCTCACTGTCATTGTCTCATATCTAGATCCAATGAAGTAGTGACTTCCTCGTGCTACAGCGAGAGAGTTCCTGCAGCTACAGTAGCCACATGACAGTATGGCCACTTACAGCAGTCCACAGTAAAAGACATGAAGCAAAGTAACCAATGCCAAAGTAAAAGCAAAACAATGCTGTACTGCAGTACAAAATATAATCCACTGTGTGCAGCTTTATTATTAAAACAATCCACATGGCAGCTTGAAATCCTAACTTGAAACATAAATGGCAATCCATATTATATCATGCTTCATGAAGCTCACTGTTATTGGCTCAGGTCTAGAGCCAATGAAATAGTGACTTCCTGGTGCTACATAGAGAATTCCTGCAGCTAGAGTAGCCAAGCAACAGCTGAATGGCAGCTGATTTATATGCAAGTCAGACAGTTTCTTTTTGTTTATCACTTATGGGCTGCCCTGCCAGCATCGAGCCCTAGGCAGTTGCCTAGGTCACCTTGTGCTGGATCCTGTCCTGGCAAGAAGTGAGATTGTTTAGAAAAGACAGGTAGAGCAAGAATAACTGGATGTGATGACAGAGGAAACAGGGAAAATTCTAATGTATGTTATTTTTAATAAGACATTATATTTGATTCATCCAGTCCTGTTAAGTAACATGGGGTATTTAGGATGGGTATTTCCTTTCTGGAGGAAAGGAGAAAGCACTTCTGGAAATGTCATTTGAATGTATTTATTTATTTGACATTTGTTGACCCAAATAGTCCGACTGGGCTGTAGCCCTTTTTCAGAAGCGGCCCAGGAAGAAAAGGTCCAAAGTAAAATTATATAATACTACATGTTACACTAAATGCATAATACAGTGTGAGTCCCTAGAAATGCCTTAACAAAAATGAAGGAAAAAGAGATATTTTGTATAGTTGTGGTTAAAACTGGTAGTTATAAAAATGACACATAATAGAGGGATAGTAGACAGTGGTCAGTTCAGCAGATTAGTAGTAGTATTCTATAGGGGGGGTGGTAGTAGGAGTGGGTATCAAGAGAGTACAGTAGAGGTAGAGTTGATAATAGATGTCAGTTGCAATGGAAGTACAGCAGAAGTCCAGAACTGGTAGGTGAGGATGGTAGTGGAGAGTCAGATCATAATAGTAAAAGGTGGTTGGGTTGTAGTAGATGTTGTGGTGTAGAAGAAGTACAAAATATTACAAAGCAATTAGTCTGTCAAGTGTTATTTCAATTCTATTATAACATAGCTATAATAAAGTCTTTGCTTCTCATGAACC
Organism: Protopterus annectens; assembly: GCF_019279795.1. Lineage (NCBI taxonomy): Eukaryota > Metazoa > Chordata > Ceratodontiformes > Protopteridae > Protopterus > Protopterus annectens. Next base: position 181,899,359 of record NC_056739.1, read on the forward strand.
ATGACATGCCTAGGATCAATGCACACTTGATCAATATGACTCTGGAGAAGAGGAGGCAATGTCCAGTTTATATACACTTTTCATAGAATCAGATGTTGTTTTTCAATTTCCTTCTGGTTTGCATGACTGATTTCTGTTCCATGTCCTTCTTTGATTATTTTCTTCATTTCTGCATATGAAGACTTTACAAAAGTCCCTGTTATTTCTTTTATGAACAACTTCCTTCTTTGTATGTTCCAGATATTATTATAACAGGATGCCATTTGCCGTTATGTTTAGCCCACAACCACATATCTTAACAAACAAGTCAAACTAGACATATACTTTTTTTTCCATGAATCATTTTCAAACATATTTACAGTAAAGCTAACTAAGCATGTTTCATCAGAAATTAGTTTAGCAGGTGTCTGACACCTAGCTGTTTGCTTCAGTACATTACATCTATTCTTAACTCTGCAGTTCATGGTTGCTTAAGCACATTGTCTATTGTTAACTCTGCAGCTCAGCCTTGCAGTTTCTGTTTTTTAGAAAGAAACATTTATTTCAAACCTTATATTTAAGATATAAAAACAAGCATTATTTCAAAACCTAGTATTAATAAAAGTATACTTTTATAATTGTTTTGGGGAAAATATTTAATGTTATATTATATCTATCAAAGACTGAAGGTTAGTAAAAATTTGTGAACTGTAGAAGAGGTTGGGAAGGAGGTAAGCATTGACAAGAGTAATTCTTGAGTCAGAGGTGAAGTATCTTTTGTTTCTGTAAAGGAGGCTGAGCTTTTGGTAGATTTCTTGATGCAGTCATGAATGTGTAGATCAAATTTAAGTTGATCATCTAAGATTACTCCAAGTAGCTTAGTATGGTTATCGGGAGAGATTATGGTGCTGTTTAGTGAAGAGATGTTACATGAGGATTTGAGGTGGTAATGGGGTTTTGGGAAGAAGAGTATGAGTTTTGTTTTTTTGAGGTTGACTATGAGTTGTTTTATTGTAAGCCAGGTTTCTGTGAGATTAAATGATGTTTGTGTGAGGGTGAGCAGTTCAGTTGGGCTGTCTGCTATGGAAATTATTGTGGAGTCATCAGCATACTGTATGCGAGATGACTGGGGACAGGATTTATGGAGTTCATTGGTGAAGATGTTAAAGAGGAGGGGTCTAAGGATGGACCCTTGTGAGACTTTAGTTTTGATGGGTAGAAAGGGAAAGAGAGCGGAGAGCCATTTGACCGATTTTTGCCATTCAAAAAGGTAGCTGTTAAACCAGGATATAGTTGCAGAGGAAATGTTGAGTTGGGAGAGTTTAGAGAGGAGGATAGGGTAGGAGACAGTGTCAAAGGCTTTGGACAGGTCTAATAATAGGCAGGAGATTAATTTATTGTTATCTCTGGCTAGGGAGATGGTGATGGAGAAGGAGATAAGAGCAGTGGATGTGCTATGATGTGGGCGGAAGCCATGTTGGGTAGGGGTGAACAAGTTGCCTTGAATGAGATGGGCCAAAATTTGTTTGCGTACACAGTGTTCGAGGATTTTGGAGAGGGAAGAAAGTATGGCAATTGGTTGAAAGTTTGAAAGTTCAGTGGAATTAATGCCTTTATGCATGGGTATGATATAGAATTTTTTCCATAGGGTAGGAACGGTTGATTTGGAGATAGATCAATTAATTAGGATGGAGACAGGGCATGCTATTGATATAGCAGCAGTTTTTAGGAAGAGTTCTTGTAGTTGGGTCCCTGGGGGGGGGGTCAGGATTAAATGTGCTTAAGTAAGGGATGTTATACTGTAAGAAGGAAGAAGGCGAGCTGGGATTAATTAACCCTACAGTGCATTTAGCTTCTTTAAATTTGCATTGGCTAGCCCTGCCACAATAGTTCATTCATACTTCTCTCACACACACACACACACACACACACACACACACACACACACACACACACACACACACACACACACATACACACTCTCACCTACAACCAGTTTATAGTGTCCAATCCACCTACTGCATGTCTTTGGAATGTAGGAGAAAACCAGAACACCCAGAGGAAACCCATGTGACCGCAGGGAGGACATGCAGACTCTGCACAGAAGGCATCCCAGATGAGAATTGAACTGGGGAACCATTTGCTGTGAAATGACACTGCTAACTACTGCACCACTGCGGCTACCATGAAATCAAAAATGTCATCATTGACAATTGGACTATAGTCACAAGTAACAGAAACTTCAGCCACATCTTTCAACCCAGTCCCAGCTTTACCCCAAGGAGAGGTTAAAGTAACAGGGATTACTTCAAGAAAACTGGACCCTTGACGACAACAAAGGGAGGGCCATTCCCATACAGTGATTCTCCCTGCACCTAGTGCCATTGCATTAGTAGAAAGGATGGTTTCTTTTGTCCTGACAACCGTACATATTTTCCCTCTTTTACTTTGGGCAACTTTAACAAGCTAAAAACCGGAATAGCCAAACATTGCCATGACCTGCATTATATAAACCATACCAACCCTCTGGCAGTGCAGGCCTGACACCATACAGGACATAACCGATTTGATTTCCACATTTTAAACAGCTTCCAGGACATTGCGTTCAGTGGCAAAAGCAATAACCTCCTAGAAAAGAAGGAACTAAGCTGGCAGATTAAACCATGGAGGCACAGATTTCTGTCCTCATCCTCAGAAAACCAGACCACAATATATATCATTAACTATGCACCATTTACCTCTATTTTTCTAGTATACTGCTCTGCGCTAAAGTTTAGCTTTGAATTTTTTATGTTTAATGTTTTTATTATTATTATTATTATTATTATTATTATTATTATTATTATTAACATTTGTTGACAGGGAAAGTCCACTGGGTCAGAAACCCATTTTCGGTGGAGGCCCGGGGAGGAAAGCTCCACAATACATTACAGCGATAACAAGTTTGATATAGGTTTTATGTTCCAAAACCAAAAAGTGAAATTTCCTAAACCCTTCACATGCTAAGCTATGCTTACTCAAAGTACTTAAATTATTTTATTATTATTATTATTTTAATGTTTTTTTAAATTGTTTTTTGTATGTATAAAAGTGGATTTATAACCACACGATTCGAGTATTTTTGATAACGGTTTTCTCTGAAAGTACCACAGACCAATGTTTAATGTGCCCAATTAGATTATTTGCAAATTGGCTTGCTTTTCAGCTTGCAGGGGTTTCACCACCCCCCTCTCTGTAATTCTGTCCAGTGTTCTCCTCCATTGAAGATCTACCATCAGAGTACAATTCTAATCCAAGTGAGTAATTGCACAGGTTTACTCTTATCCCCTTAGGTCATTCTAGCTTAACATTTTTTTACTCGCAGAACTGAGATTCAGCAAGAACCACTATTATGGCAGCATATAGAAAGGAATGAGTGAGACTAGAAAAAAAATTAAAAGAGGCAACTATATTTAAAGATGTTCAAGAAATACAGGATTTTTTATGATGAATAATGTTGAGTAGATTGCTGGTAATAGGTTTGAAGTATAAACAAATTTAAGAGAGATTATTATGCACATGGTGCAAAGCTGAAAAGAATCTGAAGCATGCATTGATAAGTTCTGGGGGAGGGGGTTAAAGTGTTTTGGGAAAAAAAAAAAAACAGGCTAAATTTCAGTATGAGGGGGCTCCCTATTGAAAATTTGGCACTCAAAATGCCTAGTGCTGAAAAGCCAAAAAAAAAAAGATTGAAACCCTTAAAAGAGCAAATCTCAAAAATTGTTCTTCTCCTTAAAACTTCTTTTTGCAGGGGGGTGCACTCCCCATGTGGAGAGCAAGCCCTCACCCTCCCTCACCATCTTAGATATACCAATTCTGAGATTGCCATACCTCAGAGAAAAGGAAATATTCTTGAAAATGGCATTTCGGACTTGATATGCAAGTCCGATCTTTTGGCCATTCAGTCTCCGTGTTTTGGGACATGGTCTAGTGGGTCCCGACATTTCAAATAGTTACCATCTAAGGGCCTTAAGAATATGTTTTTGGAAAAATAAATGCATGGAGAATATGAAGCAAACTATAGAGAATATAAAAATATGATGAAATTTGAATAGGTGCAGAATGGGTATTATGGATTAATAGGTGTGAGGAAGTTATGGGACTATGATTTAATTCTTACAAAATTTAATTTGTGATTATGGAGGAAAGGATGTGGAGAGGAGTCTTGAAAAAATTATGAATAAGAAAGTTTTGCAGGTTTGATCATTGAATTATTTAAAATGATTAATTAGATTTGATGTGAATATTGTTTCTTACTAATGTAAATATAGGCTAAATAAGTAAATAAAGTTATAAATAATGCTCCACTTCTCATTTCAGTAGGTGGCATGGGATCATTTGCATCTATCTGAGCTTCCACCATCTTAGGCAGTTGAGATCTTGGTTTAATGTTTCAGCCAAAGGATGGTCACAGCTAATTATTAGATTGTGAGGAAATGAGGTTGATAATTCCTTTGCAGGGTTTCTAGAAGTTTCTCTGTGAACACTGTTAGAGTAAGACTTGCATGCATGGAAAGGGAAAGGGGTCAAATGTGTAAATAGAGTTAGCAAAACATTAACATAATGTCGAAAAGACTACTATCCCTCACAATAGTTACTGTATTGTGATGTAGACCTTCCTTCTATCCACTACTGGGGTAGCACTGTTTCATATTACACTTTTCAAGCAGTTGGCAAACTGTTCTAAATCACTGATACAGTTGTATTTGAAACAGAAAGAGCTGATGAGTAAAGAAGGGGTCAACATAATCACCCACTAATACATACAAGCAGTTTTTACTGTTTGCTAAAACATATCTTTTAGCACTTGTTCTGTGGAGTTTTGTTGATGAAGATAAAAACAAGGCCCAGAAAACACTTGTGAAAAGCCTAGCAGGTTTACTTTAGATCCAATCATAGAACAGGCAAGTTTACCTTAAGCACATGAATATACAAAAGGGTAATACATAAACATGACATATATTTGCATCTTCATGTGCTTTATGTTTTGAGCTGTCATTTGGAAGGCTGACTGCTCATAGGTATATACTAAGCCAATGATCACCAGGGTCTGTATAAACCTAGCCATGCAATCCAAACCAATTGTGTCTCTATGAATCATGGGTGTTTATTAGGAATGGTATGTCAGAACATTTCTAGAGGTTATGTGGAAGGGTATATTAGTTTGGTCATTACTGTATATCAGAGACATGGAGGCCAGATCAGGAGTGAATTTCCAATTTCCCATCCATTGGTCAAGGCTATAATTAAATAGGGGTAAGGATGGATTTTGCTTCACATGGATGGGAAGCCTGCATCAGAGCAGGGGGATCCTGTGAGACACATATCTGTCTCGTCAACATGTCTCATTTATGTCACAAGCAAAATTTAAATCCTTGGTTCTGATACTATTCATTTTGTAGATACACAAATGGTCCAATAGAGCAAGAACCAAGAATGCGTTTTATGAAAGGCATAGATTGCCTAACGGTAACATATAGGAGACAAAGTATAGACAGAGGGCTTTACGTCAGTCAGTATAGGACAATATGTTTATACTGTGGATTCTCCAGTTAAGGAACCTTTATAGGCATTCCTTTTAAGGTAAGTGACACAGAATGAGTTTCTTACTGTCTTGGTCACATATTGGTCAAAGGCCAGATTTCTGTCTCCATAAATTCCCAGATCCCTGACTACTGGGTCAGCACTTACGGATGTCTTATCGATGGAGTAAATAGACTGGGTGGCAGTTTTCCCAAAAGGCACTATAATGCATTTCTTAACATTGAATTTTAATCTGTGACTTTGGCACCCCAGTCTTTTGTCTGTCTTAGACCTGTATTAAGATGTTTGTGTTATGGCACCCCACTGGTGACCAATCTCTCAGTAGAGGTGGTACACCTGGCAATCCAGTCACTTATGTAAGGATTTGTACCCAGTTTGGTGAGTTTGTCAACTGTACCAGAGTGGGCTATATTTATCAAACAAATTAGCCAGGTCCAGGTTGGTGGTATGCACCATTTTCCCTTCATCCATTACTTTGAAAACCTTCCAAAAGACGTCCATGAGATTTAGTAGGCATTATCTTCCTTTGATAAACCAAATAGGGTTGGATCCAGTGTCTGAAGGTTACCTATGCTTTGCTTATCATTTTCATGATGATTTGTTCCATGGGTTTGCATATTAGACTAGTCAGACTAATAGGTCTGTAGTTTACGGTGTCAGTTGATGGTCCACCCTTGTGAAATGAGTTAAGTGTTGCAGTCCTGCATTCTTGTAGTACAAAGTCTGTTATGAAGCTGTAGTTGAAAAGTGAATCAAGTGATCCTGATAGGTCATGTTTCAAGCTATATAGGAGGCATTAGGAGGTGTCTGAATGGAGAGATGATATGTCAGCAAGCAGGGGAGAGTATTATAAAACATAAAACAACCAGCCAGTGCAACACACAGCTGTTTAATATCTCTCTACTGTCCCGGCTAAAAAGTCTTCAGCTTTAAACAATTCAAACAAGAGATATTAAACAATTGTGTGGTGCACTGGATGGTCGTTTTTTAAATTTGGTTCAATGGAGAGTATTATTGCTGAAATTGGATTTATCCTCAAGTCTTGGTGAGTACCTTCGCGAGGTGGACCCTGTTTTTCACAAAATCTCATCAAGATGACAGTGATATATAGATTGTATTTATACAGCATATATCATGGACAGAAATAGGTAAAAATTTAAAAAAAGACAGCTGGGTGTACCAGACCCAGGATAAAAAAGTGCCCAATCCTGGAAGGCACACTGGTGCCAGGACTGGAAAAGATGACAGTGCAGAATCCTCAAAATATAGAAACATTCTTACAATGGGGCCGGCCAGGCCAGGTCCAGGGAGAGGATGCCCCCCGGTTGTATAAGGGAGAAGTAGTTCACAAAAATCACAAAAACTGATAGGCCAAAGAAGAGCCATAAAGACAATAAAGTGGACTATTGAGGATAAGAAAGACATTTTGTATTGTTATCATTATGCAAAACACCCAGAATTTCCAGACACAAGATATACAAAATGATTAAGAAAGAAATTAGACGAAAGAAAAATACTTCCACAGGAAAAACAGTCAGAAGCTTCAAATGAATACTTGTGTTTGTTAATGCAACATATTTGTGAAAAATAGTATATAGATCAAGAAACTTTGATCTGTTTGGAAAAAGAAGCATCTGAGGAAGTACAAAAATATAAACAACAAAACTTAGAGATATTTGAAATAAAAAATTGTATAAAAAAGAAATGTGGACATGGGAAAGAAAGAGAGATTTGATATGGTGCAATATTTATGCAAATGAGAAAGCCAGATTAATCAATGTAAAATCCAAGCTATAAAACAATTTGCTCTTCCTTTCCTAACTTACAGTTTTGGAGCAACTGGCTGGCCTTAAAACATGTTGGATAGATTAGACAGGAAAACAAGAAGGATGCTCCATGCTCACCAAATGATTTATAAAAATCAGTGTATACCAAGATTATACATTCCCCATTCCGAAGGAGGTATGGGCCTCCTTGAAAGTGATTACATGTATAAATCTGCAATTGTGTGACTCCACACATATCTGCTGACCTCACAAGACCCAAACATAATGAAAGTTTTGAAACATGAGGAGAATAAATCTAAGATGACTTCTAATCTAATAGAAGCACATCAGTGTCCACCAGCAATGGAAATGAAACCACAAGTAGATAAAACTCAGGCAGCAACTGCATGTGTCAAAAAACAAAATAAAGAATATAAGGTGAAGGACCAGATCAGAAAGTAAGAAATATGGAAAATGCATAAATATAGTTGTAAGTATAGAAAACTTCTGGAAAAACCTCATGTTGATCAGGAAGGAATGCAGGAATGGTTAAGGACAGGTGAATTCAAGCCAAGAGATCAAAGGTTAATATTGGCAGCCCAAAACAGTGGGCTGCATACACTCTGGCTTACAAAGTCCATTGAACATGTGAGAGAAACAGACAAATGTAGGTTTTGTAAAATCAAATTGGAAACAGCTGCACACCTCATTCTGGTTGTGACATACTAATGGCAGAAGGACTGTATACTAAAAGGCATAAAAATTTGGCAAGGCAGTTGCACTGGGGATTGTGCAAACAGTATGTTACTGAAGTGGCTGAAAACCACTGGAAACATGAGCCACAAAGCATCATAGCAAATGATGGTTTATATCACATGGGATCACCATTTACTAACAGTTCAAAAGATAAATGCCAGAAAAGCATATATAGTGGTCTAAGAAAAGAAAACAAAAGTAGCACTGATCATTGAAATGTCCACATCCAGTGACTACAATGTGTTGCGTACAGAGAGACACTAAGTCATAAAATAGCAGGATCTGCAGGCAGAAAAGACAGCAATTCAGAAAAAAGATACCCAGACAGTTCCAGTAGTAGCAGGAGCAATGGGTCTTTTATAAACAGGAATTTACAATCATATTTAGATATGTTACCTATCCATGTAATCCCGTATGAATTGTAATAGGAGTCATTACTGGGCACATTACGAGTGCTGAGAAGAGCACTTCTGGTTGACATCGAAGACTGAAACAATACTAATTTCATGAACTTTAATCATGCTTTCATTTAGTAATGGGGTTCATTCCCATCATGGTATTAGAAACCCAAAAGATATGGAGAAATTAAAAAAAGGAGGCATTCAGTATAGAAAACTGAACTCAGAAAGCACCACAGCAGGATAGAGCAATGGACATCTAAATTAAAGAGAAACCAGTGGAACACGAAAGAACTGGTTAGTTACCATATGAAAATATTTTGGAGCATTCCACAGGAAACTAGTATAAATGTTCACTTATAGCTGGACAGCAAGGGAAGGAACAGGAAACGGTGGTAACTCTGACGCAGGCAATGTTGAGGAGTGATAGGCCAGTGAGTTCCCATATGACAGAGCAACGGATGACACAGGATGAAACTGAAGAGAATGTGCCACAGGAAGATGCAATAAAACTTTCTATAGAATCCCCTCAGGAAATGGAGAACAAAAAATCTGCCCTCAGTTTCGAAGAAAATGAGCAAGAGAAGAGCTGCTTGATTTAATAGAGATAGATAGACATATTAAGATTAATGAGAAACCCAAAAGTCAGAAGTTTGATAAAACAAATCAACACAGTAATTAGGACCGTCTATAGAGCTGCATGCGATATAACAGACGTAAACAGGATATATTAATGTGCAGCTAAATTAATAACTGATAAGGTTCTACTACAAGAACACAGGGTAGTGAGGGAAAGGAAGGGGAAAAACCAAATACTGTCATAGAAGTATCAAATAGAGAAAACTACTAAGCCAGTGGTTCCCAAACTTGTTCGATTCTCGGCTCCCTTGCTGAATCCAGGTTTTCCCAAGGTGCCCCCCCCCCGCAGTGTGCATAAAGTGCATATCTGATTTATTTGATTATTTATTTATTTATTTATTTATTCATTTATTTATTTATTTATTTGACTTTTGTTTAATGAGGCTGCCCGAAAGGACTAAGAGATCTGGGGAGAAAAGCTCAAAAGTACAATAAAAAGACAATTACCAAAAAAGTATACATTCTGCTTAACAGCATAACACTGATCTACTATGGTTGAGAGGTAAGCAAACCTAACGGCAACCTTATTAACTTTAAGTTTATAAGAGCAATATTTAAAATCTGTCCCTGTTATTTGGCTTTGTCCAGCATACCTCTCAACTGTATAGATTTTCGCAGAATGTGCAGATTTTTGCCTCATATTGTTGGTCTTTTTCTCATAAAATTGTTGTTTTCTGGCAAATCACTGGCAGATCATTGAGGTTGAAGTCAGAAAATAATGACAGACAGTTGAGTTTCATACTTCATACCCTTCAGAAAATTCATGCTAATGCAAAACCTGCATTTCTATCAACTTTCTAAGTTTGTGAGAGCAGTACTTAAGTGTCCCTGTTTTGTGCTTTTGTACCTCCACTATTTTTGGTTTTGTTCAGATTTCTTGATCTAAGAGGGTGAGAGATATGTGTCCAGTGGTATGGACCAGACATACACAAACCTCATTGCTGCTGCTGCCAGGGATCACTCTCACTCTTCACCGCCCCCCCGTGACACACACACACACACACACGCACACACGCACACACGCACACACACACACACACACACACACACACACACACACACACACACACACACACACACACACACACACACACACACACACACACACACAGAGTAAATTCATATCTGCCTTGCAGAATGCCAGGAATTTACTTTACAAAAATGCAAGTTTCTTTTCCTTTCTTTTAGTAAAACATATTAAATACCTTAATGTCTTCCTTACCTGCAATGTGAGGAAACAGGGCATACTGGCTATTTGCTGTCTTATTCCTAAGGCTATTAGCAATGAGACAAAGCACAAGATGTTGAATCAAGGGCTTTCAGTTCTCTGACAGGTTCCACTGTGATTTCATAGTAATTGGTGTTTGGCATGGATAGCCAAAAATTGAAGAAATTTCAAACAATGTTATCACTTGTACACCAATACAGTTTAATACTTATCAAAGCCACACCTCTCAACATCACTGCTCAAGAATTATAGAGAAAACCAAAAATAATTTGAGGGGGCAATTGGCCAACATCATGGGTAATTTTTAAATGCTATTCTGGTTCACTTAAAAAGTTAATAGAAAAACATATTTTGCATTAGTATACATTTTCTGAACAATAAAAAAGTATGACACTCTAATAATTAACATTACTGATCAGCTGTAATCCTCTGTGATTTACTAGAAAACTACTTCTATGAGAAACAGGGCAAAAAATAATCAGGAACAATCAGGATGTTCTGCAAAATTCCAGACTGTTCAGAGGTATAAGCAAAGGAAAGTAAAAAAGTTTTTATGTTTTGTAAAAAAAAAAAAAATCACTGTTGCATTTCTAATAGTAAAATATCAAATGAAACTCATAAAGATTATAATTAGATGAAGTTTAGATGACCAAGCCATACTTACAAAATATGTTATGACACAAGTAATGAAAGACTTCTGATACAACAGTATATACAATTTAATTTCCAACTTGTTCCATGCTTGGCAGAAGAAAATAATTTAAAACTTTAGTTCTGACTACATATCTGATCTGCTGTGAATGGTATTTGTTAATAAACATGCCAGTCTGAGATAAAAAACGCCTTAGAAAATGTGAAACATACATATACACATGCGCACACACACACACACACACACACACACACACACACACACACACACACACACACACACACACACACACACACACACACACACACACACACTACTACCTCCAAAGTCATTTCTTTATTAAGGGCAGCAGATTCACTCCACAAAGCAGCCAGCAGCAGTCATGAAGGCAGATAGATCCAAGCCAGCCATCAAATCCATAGAGCAGCAGCAGTAAATCCATTTAGAGAAAAAGCCCAGCAGCAGTAGTTTCCCACTCGCGTTCAAGCTGGAAATGCGCATGGGAGCTCAATTCCAACAGGCTGATGGAGCTGACATTGCTGACATCATCACAAACGTGATGACATCAGCACAAATTGCAAAGTTTAAAAACTCAAGCTGTGAAGAATACGGAAATGAAGTTCGCGGCGCCCCTGTGAGGAAGCTTTGGCTCCCTAGGGTGTCACTGCACACACTTTGGGAACTCCTGTACTAAGCAATTAAGTCAAGAAGTGCCACTGTTAGAAGAGTATAGAAGAGGAAATAGATCAACAGAAATACTCAGAAAGATAAATGTGTTAAAAGCAATGCACAGTATTATAATGGATCAGGATCTGCCTTGCACTATTGCAAGTAAACTAAAAAATCTCAGCACAGGCAGAAAAACCTAGAAGATATATCAATAAATATAAAGGAAAAGTACAAAATAAGCAATTTACTGATGACCCCAAAAAGTTCTATAGAGAGTTGGGAAACAAGGCAAAAGGAATTGAATGACCACCCAGAAAAGAAGAAATAGATACATTTTGAAGAAATATCTATGAAGATCCTGTGGAACATAACAAAGATGCTAAATGGATAGAAGAAGTAAAAGAAAGAATAAGTTCAAAAGTACCCCATTCTGGAATTATAGCTAAACTCACTAAACTAGGTATAAATCCCTATGTCACAAGATGGGTTGCCAACTGGCTCACTGACAGAACCCACACTGTAAAAGTTGCAGACTCCAAATCTGACCTCAAAGCAGAGACAAGCGGAGTACCACAGGGTTCCGTCCTGGGACCTCTCCTGTTTGGTATCTACTTCTCTGAAGTACAGGCTAACACAGAAGGCATCTGGCTAACGAAGTTCACCAATGACTGCAAACTAGGAGCCATAGTAAAGTCCCCAAATGATGTGGACATCCTACATAAGGGCTTCACTGAGAGAGATGCCTGGTGTCAGAGCCATGGCCTCAAGCTCAATGCCAAAAAGTGCAGTGTCATCCCCTTTGGTAAAAACTCTGTACCCATGAACTATCACATAGGCAGCAATCTACTTAACACTAAATGCGTGATAAGAGACCTTGGGACCCAGGTGGACAGTAGTCCCTCCTCTGATAGTCACATCGCCACAGTAGTCAGGAAGTCCTTCTACATGGCACACCTCATCATAAAAGGGTTCTCATCCAGAAAAAAAAGAGGTCATTGTTCCCCTCTACTCAACACTCAGACCCATTATAGAGTACAACGCCCCTTTTGGAATGTACCTTACAAGACATCTGCAGCAGCTGGAAAGGCCACAGAAGTACCTCACAAAGAGGATTACAGGCCTCAAACAAATGCCCTACACTGACCGCCTCAAAAAACTCCAGCTTTACTCCATAGCATATCGCCTACTCTGACATAATCTCTGCCTAACATATAACGCTATGTCAAACCCAGAGCTGTTGGACATGCTACACCTAAAGAAATCTCAATCCCTCCAAGCTACACGCTTTAGGGACCTAAACCTTGTCACCACAATAAACAGGACATGCTGGAGGGATAGATTCCTGTCCCAGAGACTTCGCATACTCTAGAACAGGCTATCCATCTATGTCAAGCAAAGTTCTTCATTAGCACTCTTCAAGAAAAATCTTGATGAGTGGATGGGAAATAGGAAATATACCCCAGGGATCACTTCTGTGTCTCTGCTCAATAGTAGCACAGGAAAATAACTTTCTTGGGTGGCGTAAGCCAGGGAATCTTGTTGGCTAGGCTTACGTAGGCCCTTGGGCCGATAGCCTAGTACCCACCTATGAACCTATGAACAGGATATGAAATGGGATGAAGTGACAGCAAGAGAGATTGAAATAAAGTTAAGAAAAGACTCCAATTGGAAAATCCCAGGCCCAGACACAGTACCTAACCTCTGGCTAAAAGTATTAACATCTCTGCATGAATATTTAGCCATGAGTAAGAACTATTTATATGTACACCCAGAACAGACATCAACCTGATTAACAGGAAAAACAATGCTCCTACTTAAGAGTGAACCTGCAGGTTATCCTAAAAATTATAGACCAATAACTTGCTTTCCGAAGACATATAAACTATACATCAAAATTGATGCTGACATAGTTTCTAGTCATTTAGAAAAAAATTCAATCATGGCAATAGAACAAAAGGGTAATAGAAAATAATGTGTGACGAAGGATCATCCGTTGCTAAATAAAGTCATAATGGAGAACTGTGAAAAGGGAAAGAATCTAAATATGTTATGGATTGACTACAAAAAAGCATTTGATTGTATCCCACATTCATGGATAAAAGAGTGCTTAAAAAATGTATAATATACACGCTAAATTGATCAACTACATTACAGTGACCATGAAACAGTGGCAAACCACTTTGCAATTAAGTCATGATAAAGTACAAATTATTATTCCAGGGATAAACATTCAAAGGATATTCCAGGGTGACTCTGTCACTGCTGCTATTCTGTCTTGCCCTTAACCCATTAAGCTGTCTACTTAAGAGATTAGACCACGCCTATAATTTGGCTCCTAGAAAACAACAAAGTGTTAAGACCTCTCATCTTCTCTTTGTCGATGATTTAAAACTGTATAGCTCATCAGATGAGGAAGTGAAAGCACAACTGCTAGTAGTCAAAACTTTTTCAGATGATATAAGAATGTCAGTTGGACTTGATAAATGTGCAAAAGCAACATTTAAAGCAGGGAAACTGCAGCACCAAGAAAACATCAGCTTGGGACAAGCATGTGATATAAAAGAACTTGAGCAAGAGGGAATGTATAAATATTTGTGAATTGATAAAGGATCAATAATAAAACATGAACAAATGTGAATAAAACTTGGCAATGAATATTTCAGAAGACTTAAATTAATCCTGAAAACAGCATTGACATATATAAACAAAATTCAAGCCATAAACCAATTTGCTCTTCTTGTCCTAACTTACAGTTATGGAGTGACTGACTGGCCCCAAATCCTGTTGGATACATTAGACAGGAAAACAAGAAGGATGCTTCATGCTCAAATGATATATAAAATCAGAGAATACCAAGATTATATATTCATCATTCCGAAGGAGGTATAGGCCTCTTTGAAACTGATTACATGTATAGATCTGCAATCGTGGGACTGCACACATATCTGCTGACCTCACAAGACCCAAATGTAGTGAAAGTTTTGAAACATGAGGAGAATAAATCTAAGATGACTTCCCTGCTTAGTCTGGCAGAAGCATATCTGTGTCTAGCAGGAATGGAAATCAAACCAGAAGCAGAAAAAAATGAGGTAGAAACTGAATGTGGCAAAACAGAAGATAAAGAATACAGGGTGAAGGATCAGATGAGAAGGCAAGAAATGTGGAAAATTCATAAATATAGTTGCAAGTATAGAAAACTTTAGGAAGAACCTCATGTTGATCAGGACTGAATGCAGGAATGGTTAAGGACAGGCAAATTCAAACCCAAAGATGAAAGGGTAATATTGGCGGCCCAAGATAGTGGACTTCATACACGTTGGTTTACAAAGTCCATTGAACATGTGGGAGAAAAAGACAAATGTAGGTTTTGTAAAACAGAATTGGAAACAGTTGCACACCTCGTTGGTGGTTGTAACATACTAATGGCAGAAATATTGTATACTGAAAGGCATAATAATTTGGCAAGACTGTTGCACTGGGGATTGTGCAAACATTATAATATTGAAGTAGATGAAAAACACTGGAAACATGAGCCACAAAGCATCACAGAAAATGATCAAGTCTACATCACATGGGATCACCCATTACCAACAGTTCAAAAGATAGATGTGAGAAAACCAGATATAGTTGTCCATGAAAAGAAGAAAAAAGTGGCATTGATCATTGAAATCACTACACCCAGTGACTACAGTGTCTTGTGTACAGACAGACAGAAAGTCATAAAATATCAAGATTTGTAGGCAGAAACTAGAGCAATATGGAAGAATGATACCCAGACAGTTTCAATAGCAGTAGGAGCAATGGGTCTTATAAAAAATAATCTACAATAGTATTTAGATATGTTACCAATACATGTAACTCCATACGAGTTGCAGAAGGAGTCATTACTGGACACATTGCGGGTGCTGTGAAGATCACTTTTGGCTGTCATCAAAGACTGAAACAATATTAATTTCATAAACTTTAATCATACTTTGACTTAGGAATGGGATCCATTCCCGTCATGGTATTAGAAACACAAAAGACTTGGAGAAATTAAAAAGAAAGGCATCCTGGGATATTGTTGGGGACCTTTTATGCTTTGTTTTTGGTATTAGTGAGTGCTGGTAGGACTTGGTCCATAGTTGTAGTGTTCGATGAAGTTTGAGCTGAATTTGTCGGGCCTATATCAGCTTATCGAAAGCTGATAACATTGAATGCTAGTTGATTGACCTCTAAAGGTCGAACAAACAAAATAGCGAAGACAAAGAACAGCGATTATCTTTTCCCAGGGAAAAAAATCTCTGGGCCATTGTCGGGAGTTTGCCATTTCCTCCACTGTGGTGCAATCTTGGAGTTGGTATATTTAAGTAGGGAGGTGTGGGGGGCACAGCACTCCACATCGTGGGGTGTGGTGGGTGAAGCCCCCCACTTTATGTTATGTTTTATTTATTTATTTTTTGCGGAACAATGATTTGTTTTCCCTGGGGAAAAAATCACTATTATATGTCTTTGCTGTTTTGGTTGTTCGACCTTTTGTGGTTGATCAACTAGCGTTCGATGTTATCAGCTTTTGATAAGCTAATATAGACCCAAATTTGTCAGCCAGCAAATTTGCTGTGTTGCTCTGCTCAGTGAAGGTGGCACCATTAAACACCAGTTCACCATACTGATGTTCATTGCCTTTGAGGTTTTGGATATAGCTATAGAAGGCCTTGTGGTTATCTTTAGCCTGCGAGGCTATCTTGACCTGGAAATTGGCCAAGTTGGACTTAAACTAAACAGGAAACTAAGAGGACTAATTATCTAGAGAGCTTCTATTATTATGAAAGTTGTTTTTCTGATTTTAGACATAACTTTTTTTCCTTTCGTTATATACCCTATTAAGATTTGACTTCCACCAATACAGTTTGTCTTCAGAGTTTGTGTTGGGCTTACTTCTAGGAGGTACAGCAGCCTCTATACAGCCATTTGCATGCTTGGACAGGGTCTTTATGAACACTTCTGTACAGATTGCTGTGAACTCGGGGTTGGGATGGGCATTGGATTTTGACAAAGTATCTCTTAATAGGATGGAGTTTACTTTGGAATAGCTCTTAACTATTAACGGGTTTGCTTTAAGATTTGGTTTCCACCAGTGCAGTTTGTCTTCAGAGTTTGTTTTGGGCTTACTTCTAGTAGGTACAGCAGCCTCTATACAGCCATTTGCATGCTTGGGCAGGGTCTTTATGAACACGTCTGTACAGCTTGCTGTGAACTCGGGGTTGGGATGGGCATTGAAGTTTGACAAAGTATCTCTTAATAGGATGTAGTTTGCTTTGGAATAGCTCTTAACTATTAACGGGTTTGCTGGGATTACTGAGTTGATTCTTATTTTGAAGGAGACAGCCTTGTGGTCCGACCTCACCAATTGTGTGTGTGGGGGGGGGGGTGCACAGTGCAGTGCTCTCCTATATTGGTTAGTAGCAGGCCCAGTATGTTTGAATATCTGCTGGGTGTGCGTACAAAATGATCAAGAGTATTCGTGTTAATAAAGTCCAGGAATGGTTGTGCCTGTGATTATGAAGCAATGTACATTTCCCATTGTGCAGAGGGGTAAAGTCTCCCATGAACAGGGGATTTGGTTTAATGGTGAGTGTCTCTAGTAGGGCTAGATATGAGCTATGGTATTCTAGGGACATAGTGAGTGACCTATAGCTTGCTAGGATATGTATGAGACTTTGTCTATAGTGATTTGCATGTAGATACATTCCAGGGCATTGTCCTGTTTAACTAAAATAGTTATGCTTCTTGCTAATATAATTTGAGACTCCTCTACCTTTTGTCCATGTCTATGCAGCTGATTATCTAAAAAGGTGGGAGGCACTGGATTGCTGGAATACTTTCTTGGTAATGGGACAAATGTCTCTATTGCCTAGAGAGGAGAGCTTGTAGGGTGTGGAGTTTCTTGTCTAGGATCCTAACACTGAGCAGCAACACCTTTATTTTCCTCTGGATTTGATTTGCTCTGTTTATTTGGCATTGCCTACAAAAAGCTCTAAGGATGTGGGTACGTTTTAGCCAATACTGGGAAGCTGAAGGGAGGTAGGTGCAGACCATCCTTTTGGAAGCATTGTGGTTTGTTAATCATGGGTGCAGTGGTGGTGTGTCACAGCAGCAAGAGCTGCGGTCAGCAAGAGGTTCTCCGGTTGGGTCTGCTGCAGTTCCTGCCTCGTCCTGTGCTGTCCTCCTGTGTCCTCGGGTTTCCTCCGGGTGCTCTCCAATCTCCCATCATCCTCCACATCCCAAAGACTGATTGATTGTGGATTCTAAATTGGGTGTAGTGTGTGTGTGTCTTGTGTGGTGTAGGGCTGGCTGGGCTGGCAATTGGCGTAAAACAAAACACTGACTGCCATTCAATGTGCGGACAAAGGTGACAACAGCTGTGGCCCCCCTAACGGGAAAAAGCCGAAAGAAGAAGAAGAAGTGGTTTGTTAATCATGTCCTCTCATGTTGACAAATATTGAATTCCCCCAGAAAGACACCAGAAACTAAGCCAACTACTGAAGTTAGTTATTTTTTGTGTGTACTGTGGCATCATCTTTGGTGAAGGTAGAATGCTACTCAATGCAAGGCACATACCTGCCTGAGATACATATTCAGAAAAATCAACAATGTCTCTCTTCTCAGGTTATTACCACCCACATGGACTATGATTGTAATGCTACAACAAAACGACTTAAAAAACTACCATGACAAGATAATTTTAAGTATTAGGTACTTTTAAAATGATTTAAAGGCAAAATCAACAAATAAAGCAAAAATAAAGCAATATTACTCTAAACAGTTAACTGAAATGTAAAACAATAAAGTAAATCTATTTTTGCAAGGACTGAGCAGGATTAATTCAGGACCCTCTCAGAGTGTGAAGACAGCATCCGGTAGATGGGAGCTCTAGCAAAATGAGCAGAAGACAATTTGTAGTAAGGGAGGTTTATTCAAATGCAATACTGGGTTTGCTGCATGGGCACTTAGTATTGGTATGTATGTATAGAAAACAGTAGGTGAGAAAGTTCTTAAATAGTAATGAAAGAGGGGAGTGAAGGACTCAATCAGATTACCATAAGGGGTAGAAGCCAGAGACCCAGCCTTGTAAAATCCCAGCAAGAGAAGAGGGGGAGCTTTGGGGAAACCATCAGCTGTCACTCTGTTTAGCTGTCATCATGCTTGTTCTGTATAAATCTCAGTGTAATAGTGGAGCAGAGAGATTCTTCTTACACCAATGTAAGGATATAATGGAGAAATGAAAGACGAAAGGAGGGAAGCAATAACAATATGTAATGGATGGGCAGAACAGGATACTGAAACAGGAGGGCTACTAAATGAATATACCTCTTTAGTGTTACAGAGGAGGATGGAATACATTTTTACTATTACTTGAAGTGGCCAGTAAGGATAATATGATCCTAATTCTTTCAGAAAGGAATCTTTAATGACAGAATTTCAAAACTAAAGGTAAGTAAGACAATCCAGCCAGATAAGGTCTGGAGGAGGGTAGATTGGATTCCCCCTCAAAATGTAGAAGCAAGGCAGTCAGTCTAACATTAGTTGTAGGTGAATTCACACTACATTGCTAATGCAGGAGAGAATTTGTAAATGTCTAGAAGCCTTGTCTCTCAACCTCTGAGCAGAAGAATTATGGACAACGTCAAGAATAATCAGGGGACAAAGGTCCTACATCAGGGACAGATTTTCAATATTGCTCTTATAAAATTAAAAAGTTGCAAGAATAACAGGTTTCACATTAGCATGCATTTTCTGAAGGATATGGGGTTCCTATTAGAAGACCGAAGATGCAGTCTTTCGAATGCGTTTTGGTCGAACTTAAGACTGAAACGGCAAAATATCAAAGCAGTTTTTAAGGAAATTCTTTCCCTGGGAAAGAATTTGCTTGGCCGCTTTGTTACTTTGTCATTTTCGGCACTGTAGTGTGGTCTCGGACTTGGTATATTTAAGTAGGGGGTGGGGGGCAAAGCCCCCCACTTAATGTAATGTTTAAAGTGTTTTTTTTTTTTTTTTTTGTTGGAACAGCTATTTTTTTCCCTTGGAAAAAAAATTGCTGTTCTGACAGTTCGACATTGTAAGCTTTCGCTTACATAGGGTTCGCTTTTTTAAGCGTTCGGTGATCTAATAGAGACCCAGGAAATGGAGTTTAAAACTCATTTGTCTGTCATTATCTAGTGAATTCAGTCTATAATTACTTCGCAGAAAACCAGAAATTTTATGAAGAATAGTTCAAAGTTATGAAGCAAAAATCTGGACAGTTTAGTTGTATGCTAGAAGCCCGGGGACACTGGTGTCAAAGCAATATGGCATTACTATAGCTAGAGTGTGAAGTAGGGTGTGGCCTATTCTGGACACAAGCTGTTAGGGGGAGCAACTGGCACCTCAGATGAATTGCCCATAGGGTGCAGCTGTAGTAACAGTTTTCATTTAAACAGAGGTGGCTGCAAAAAATTAGTGTTTAACTGTGTTTCTAAATATAATGTAGCAGGGACCTAGTATAAGCTGTTTTTACAGATGGATCATCTCTATTTTTTCATCCCCTATTTTGGAGGACTTTTTTTTTTTTTTTTTTTTTGGTCCTCAACTTGGGTGCACCAGTCTGGGGATTGCCCAAAGTGCCAGTTGACCTAGTTGTGACTCTACAGCATGGCACTGTACCAGGAAGTAGAAAAATCACATCAGATAAGTCTAACTGAGTTCTTTGATTAAAAAAACACACACAATAAACCATAAACGAGCAGGATGATTAGATTTTAACAAAGCATTTGACACAAGCATGCAAAATGTTAAAGACCAAATTAGACGCATGTAAGGTGGTATCAGGATGGAATATTATTCATACAAATGGACTAGATGGTTACAGCAAACAGACTATTAGACTCTTATGAAAGGACAGTTACCACTGGGTACCACAGGGGACAAATCCCACTAAAGAAAATCTAAAAAGATCGAAAGAGAAAAAGTGTGCCTTTTTTCTGATGACACAAGCATGAACAACTGTTTTTTTTTTTGAAAAAAAAATGTGTATTAAGGATGAAAACTGAAATGGTAAAACTGAAGAAATATTCAACACAAGGTACTTTAAATTAAATGCAAAATGATGAATCTATGTAGCTATGACCTCTTAAAAGTCAGTTGGAGGAAAATCAGTAGGGATATAAAAAATGGAATGTCAGTCAAATCAGATGATGTTAAATAAGAAAAACATTGTGTAAAACCAAAATGCAGGGAATACAGAGGGATGCAAAGGAGAAGACACCTTCAATAAAATACATAAAGCTGTTACATAGTTATAGACAGCTGGGGAAACATTATATAAAGATTATTGCATGCAGTTCTGAGTAATTCATTTTAACTAGGACATAGAGGTGATAGGAAGGATATAAACAATAGAGAAGAGGGCAAAAACTGCTGCATGGTTTCCTCCAGAAGTCATGTGAATAAAATGAGAATAACTTAATGCATGTATTTTGTAGAAAAGAAACAAAGCAGCGACAATTATGATAGAAAAACGTAAGCACGTCAAGGAAATTTAGACAACTGAAATGGTTACATTCATTCCGGAAAAAATACATGAGAAGAAGAGGATGCATTCTGAATAAGCAAGGTATTTATTTTTTGAACATAATGGGTTTTGAATAATTTGAACAAAGACAGGATACACTCAAAAATGTTGAAGTCGTTTTTCAAAATTTGACAAATACATGGCACAGATATTAGATAATTCTTTTGAGCAATAGAAAGAAAATAAAATCCTAGTTTCATAACATCTGTAACTTAACCAGAATGAAAGGCAGAAAAAAATAGGTGGGGCCAAGCAGAATTTATCTGTCATTAAAATGAACATTTTCTAGCACAGAATAACAAGATTGTAAAGCACAAGTAGTGGTAACACAAAAGTGGACATATTCTGAAGAAAGAAAACATGGACAGATTGCACACTACAAACAGGGGATGAATATGCCCAGATGAATTTATATCATAAATTGTATTTATTAATCTGCTTTCTGCACACTTCTGAATTTTCACCAGTGCAGAGTGACAAATGTTATATAGCAATGCTAGGAGTGGTAATGTTTGACATCTTTCTCCATTCATCTCTGTGGCGACCCAGGTATTTAAAAGTGCTCAGGATAGAAAAAGGGCACTTTGTTTACCTTTGACTGGTTTTCTAATATGACATTCATCTAGTTTGAAAAAGGAAAGGAAGTAAAATGTCCATGCCTGAAGTAAGCGATTCATGTCTTCACTAAAGTGGGAAAATTCTTTTGTTTACTGTTCTCATATGCTGGCATAACAGAACAGTTTTCATCTCACCGTGCACTTCATTGCTTTAAAGTCGAACAAAGAATGTTGTGTTTGATGTGCCCAGAATCCATTTTAGGTGTAGTATGTTTCACTGCTCTGGGATTCTTAATCTCTTTTAGATGTCTGGCATGATCAGGCGCCCACTGCAGACTATGTAACAAGACCTTATAAAACAGCTTTTATAGTAATAAAGATGTTTACTGAAGCAGCCCAGTGAGAAATTTGCCAAATAAGTATCTTGTGTTTAAAACTGGTGTACATCTCATATAAAGACCCGATGACAGCAGTTCAAGTCCCAAAGAAGCTAAGTTGTGTATTTGTTTTTATTTTATAGGCCTATACCAGTAATATTCAGTGCTACTTTTATTTTATAGGCCTGTACCAGTAATATTCAGTACTACTTTTATTTTATAGGGCTATACTAGTAATATTCAGTACTACTCCATACCTAGAAAATTATACATCGTGCTGATTACTCTTTCTGATGAAGTACCTTAACAGTCCTGCAGTGCTAGCAGCTTTAATGGGATGTTTCTGTATAACATAGTATTACTGCTGTGGCTTCAAATCTTTGTGTTGTGTTGTACAAGAAAATATGTACAAAGACACAAACACACACTGACACTGGAGATGTTAAGGGTGCAATAACTACGCAAGGTCTTGTACACTGTCTCCCCAAATGCACAAGAAAGAAACTCATGTGGACCACAGTAGTTCTCTCTGTCCACAGTAATACCTAACTGAAGTAAGAGATCGAAGCTGAAAGGGGAGGCTTTCTGTCTTGCATGCTTGTGCCATTTATTTCATAAAACTACTCCAACACTTGAAAGAAAAAATAAGCCATGCCCCTGTTTAAGTTTGTGATGAAAACAGCAGTGTTTCCAGAATGAACTCTCACTAGCAGCTTGTTGCTGTTTGAAGATGGCCCATAACTCCTTTTATGCCTGGCTCATGCACTGAGGCTGGGAAAAGTTGGCACTAGTCTCAAATACTCCAAAGTTTCACCACTGCATGTTTCTTATAGGACTAAAATGATTTACTGTCTTTGTGTCCCAGAAGGATAAAGCCGTGGCTATGCAATGGAAAACATATGTACAAACAGCAAACCTGGAAGCTGAAGGAGCAAACCCAGAGAGACAGAGATACAGAGATACAGAGATGGGAGCAAGTGTTCAGTGCTCGCTCTATCCATCTTAGGATGAGGCATACTTCTCAACTCTCCAGATATTTGCCTCATAATTTTGGTGTGTTCCTCATAAAATCTGTGGCTTTCTGAAAAATCATTGAAGATTGAAATCATTAAATAATTTCACATGTTTTGAGTTTCAGACTTCATATCCTTAAGAAAATACATAGTGGGGACCATGGCCAAAATGGAGATAGGCTAACAGCACTGCTTCTCAGCTCTGCTATTTGAGTTATATTTATGATAGGAATTTAGTTTTTGATGTCATGGACTTTTCAGTTTTGAAGGCTATCTTCTGTTTAAGATTTTGGAAGATTATATTTGAATTATATATTTTTAACTTTTTTAAATTCTGTCAACATTCAAGCAGAAAGAGTTTTGCCTGTTCTTCAAAATGGGTTACTCCAAAACTAACTGGCAGGACTTGTCATTAAAGAAGGAACTACAATTACAGAACTACAATCACTTCTTACCAGCATACAAAACCTTTTGATAAAACTAGATAAAATGGAAATTAAACTAGATAATTTCAAAGAAAATTCACAAAGCAAATAGAACAGTTACATGAAATACTAATGCAGCAGGAGACCCAGATCACTAATATGGAAGAGGCACTATATGATATAGAAGGAAGAATTTCAGACAAAAAGCATAATATTGAATTTCTATTAAAACAAAATACATCTTTACTAAATAAAATAGATTATCTTGAAAACCGGTCTAGGAGGAACAATATACATATCTGTGGATTGTCTGAAAAAAAATAAGAGGAAACAATATGATTAATTCCCTTACTTCTTGGCTCCCTAAGACTTTAAATTTACCAGAATCTTTGTCACATGGTACTGAAAGAGCTCATAGATCAATTGTAGTTCCTTCATAGGTTCATAGGTTAGTACTAGGCTATCGGCCTAGCCATAACAATTCCCTGGATATTTCTTCCCACAATATTTACTTCCCTGGACCCCTGTCTAGCAGGGCAACTGATGTGATCCCTGGGGTGAATTTCCTATCTCCCATCCAATCATCAAGGTTCCTTTTGAAGAGGGCCAAGGAGGTGCTCTGCTTGACATGTATGGGCAGTCCATTCCAGAGTATGGGGAGTCTCTGGGTCAGGAATCTATCCCTCCAGCATGTTTTGTTCATTGTGATGACAAGGTTTATATCCCTGTAGCGTGTGGCTCTGAGAGATTGGGATTTCTTTAATTGGAGCATGTCCAACAGCTCAGGGTTTGACATGGCCTTGTATGTTAAGCAGAGATTGCTTCTGAGTGGACGATATGCCACAGAGTATAGCTGTAGTTTTTTTTAGATGGTCAGCATAGAGCATCTGCTTTAGGCCTGTGATTCTTTTAGTGAGGTATTTATGCTGCCTTTCCAGCTGTTGCAGATGTCTTGTGAGGTACATACCAAACGGGGCATTGTACTCGATAATGGGTCTAATGAGGAATGAGTACAGTGGGACAATGACCTCCTTTTTTCTGGTTGAAAGGCCCTTAGTGATGAGGTGTGCCACATAGAAGGATTTCCTGACTGTTGTGGCGATGTGGTTATCGAAGGTGAGACCACTCTCCACCTGTGTCCCTAAGTCTCTCATCACACTTTCAGTGTTTAGTGTACTGCCATCTATGTGGTAATTCATGGGTACATGGCTTTTTTCCCAAAGGGGATAACTATACATTTCTTGGCATTAAGCTTGAACCCATGGCTCTGGCATCAAGCATCTGTTTCTGTAAGGCCCTTTTGTAGAATATCCACATCATTTGAGGATTCAATAATGGCACCCAGTTTGCAGTCATCTGCAAACTTTGTTAGCCAGAGTCCCTTAATGTTGGCCTGTATTCCAGAGAAGTAGATGCCAAACAAGAGTGGTCCCAGAACTGAACCCTGAGGTACTCCACTTGTCACCTGTCGGGAGCTGGATTTGGAGTCTGCTACTTTTACAGTCTGGGTTCTGTCAGTAAGCCAGTTGGCAACCCATCGAGTGACATAGGGATTTATGTCCAGCTTAGTAAGTTTATCTATGATTCCAGAGTGGGGGATGGTGTCGAAGGCCTTGTCAAGGTCCAGATAGGCTGTGTGGACCACCTTACCCTCATCCACAGCTTTGGAGACTGATTCGAAGAAGTCAATCAGGTTCAGGAGACAAGAACGGCCCTTCATGAACCCAAACTGGGTGGGGTCCAGTGTTTGAAGGTTGCCAATGTCTTTGTTTATAAGTTCCATGATAATGCGTTCCATGCTCTTGCAGATCAGGCTCGTCAGACTGATGGGATGGTAGTTTCCGGGATCCAAGGTGGATCCCCCCTTGTGGAGTGGGATAACTGTAGCTGTGCATCACTCAGTGGGCATGAAGCCTGAGGTGAGACTATGATTAAACATGATACATAGGTGAGGTGCCAGTTCATTTTGTAGTTCATGCAGTACACAGCCCGGGATGTCATCTGGTCCCATGGATGCTGTATTCTTTGCTTTGGAAAGTGCGGTTTTTACATGTGCGGCCGTGATTACTGGAATTTGGCAATCTTTTGGTATTTGAGATGGGCCCTTTAGGGGGTGAGGGGGGTGACATTGGCACTAAATCAATCTGCCAGGATATTGGCAATATCCTTGGGGTCAGTATATTTAATGCCATTCTGTTGTAGCTCAGAGCAGATCTGAGCATTGCCATTTAGATTATTGACATAACTATAGACTGCCTTGTGGTTGCCTTTGGAATCTTTGGCAATTTTATTTTCGTAACTAGCTTTGGAGGATATTATGAGGGATCTCAGCTTTTTACTGAGGCTGGTAAGGGAGTTTTTTGCATCCTGGGATTTTCCTCTTTTCTGCAACAGTTTCTTCCTTCTGTTGTATAGTTTGTTTATGGCAGGGGACCACCAGATTGGCTTCCTTTTTTTGGAGGAGAGTGTCTTGGTTCTATTTGGGATGGCACGATTCATGCACAAGTGGATGTGCTCATACAGTGCCTTAGTGTAGGATTCAGCAGTTGAACTTTCAGCTCCAGTCTGCATGGGTGTCATGAAGTTTGTCACTTCTGACTTGAGTAGCATGAAGTTAGCTTTGCAGAAGTTTTTTATGGAGGTTTCCTTACTGGGGGGAGGGATGTGGATGTCAAGGGTGATTTGCTTATGGTCAGACCTGACCAATGAGGAGGTGACCACTGGTGTGGAGCATCTAACTCCCCTGTTGGTAATGACCAGGTTTAGGATATTGGAGCCCCTGGTGTGACAATGGATTAGTTGATCCCAGGGCATTGGAATTTATGAATTCCAAGAACCATTGGGAAAGGGTGTTGGTACCCAAGTAGTTTTCCCAGTTAATGGCAGGGTAGTTGAAATCACCCAGTATTAGGGTGTTTGGTTGTATCTTAATATTTTCCAGTATGTTTAGAAAGGTGTAGTGAGAATCTTGGGACATGGTGGGGGATCTGTAGCAAGCTACAATTTGGATTGCAGTCTTACCTAGTGTTAGTTGCACCTGGAGAATTTCAGATGCATTGTGTTGGGCAACTAGCCTGGAGGTGTGAATATCCTTGGTGAATATGGACACTCCTCCACCTTTAGTGTTTCTGTCTTGGTTTGGTGGCCAAAAGGTGTGGTAAGAGTTGTAGCCTGGTAATGCAGGAGTTCTCTCTGGAGCCTTGAACCAGGTCTCAGTTACCGCACAGATATCGATGTTCTCCATTTTTAGGAGTGCCTCGAGAGAGTGCATTTTGAGGTTTAGACTTCTAGCATCGAGTAGCATTATCATCATTAAAAAAAGCAAATACAAGTCTGAGATCCATAATTGTCAGATTTTTTTCTATCACACAAAACAGTAAAAACAATAAAAATCCCAAGAAGGCATAAGCCGAGGTACCAGGAGGTAATATCAGTAAAGTTATTGTTCACAGTCCAACGTGGCTCCGTGTTTTATGTTATTTACAGATTTTTTTCTAGCCAAGATAAGGAACTGGTTTTAAAGACTGCTTGATCAAATTCAACAATTAAATTCAATTAGAGTACAATAAGGTTTGATAATGATTATTCTTTGGCTGTGATTTCAAAAAGAAAATAATTTCTTCTTTGATAAAAGAATTGAAGAAGAAGCGGATTAAAATACATTTATTATTTCCAGCCAGACTTAAAGTTTTTCTTACAGAAGGAGCTAAAATCTTCAAATCACTGGTCTCCGCTATATCCTTCTTAAAAATCTAGCAACATTTTGGAACAAACAGAAGAAATGGAATTGAGTAATAGTTCACTGAAAAAGCAAGCAGAAAAGAATAGATGGAACTCTACCAACAAGCAGAAGAAAAAATTAAAGGACAAAAAAATATTTATCTTTTTTTGCCTTTTTTATCCAGTTAGCTCATATATTCATGATACTACTTGTTATTATATAGCAACAAGCTACAAATTATGCAGGCAAGAAAAACTATATATGCATATATACAAAAGGAAGGTAAAATAATTTGTCTTTCTATATCTTATATCATATCTATATGTGTATAGATATATATATATATATATATATATATATATATATTAAAACACACACACACACACACACACACACACACATATATATATATATATATATATATATATATATATATATATATATATATATATATATGGATCTACTTGTAATGGCCAAATTTACAAAAGGCCGAATCACAATTTACCGAGACTAAAACACCAAAATTACCAAATGCTGAAAACCCACAAAGCCAAATCACACTTTGCTGATTTGTAGTCAAACGCTAGTTCCTGCTCAGATACTATAAAAGAAATAAAGTTGTCCTATTGCATACACCGTACCCTTACAAACATGGCAAACATGATGAGCAGCACACCAGGAAGTCTAGGCTGCGTCTATACTACGGAGAAGTCTCAGAAAGGAAAGGACGTACTTTTTGTCATCAAGGGATATATATACCACCTCAACAAGAAGTCTAAATTTAAAAATTATTGGGTATGTAAGTTTAAACATTCCCTGCACTGCAAGGGTAAAGCTGTCACCACGTGTGTAACAGATGGTGAAGAACTAGTAAAGTCAGTACAACATAACCATTCTTGGGACCCTGCTGAGGTAGACAGGTATAGTGTCTGTAGTAAATTAAAGCAAAAAGCAGCCTTGTCTAGGGACACTCCATGCATTGTGGTAGATGATGTGATTGCTTCTTCTGCTGCTGAGTTTGCTGCATCAATGCCTAGCAGAAAGGCGTTATTGCAGCAAGTACGAAGAGTCCGTACTCATCCATCTGTAAGAAAGAACTGTCCATCAGTAACTCTTAGGAATATTAATATCAGTGATTTTCCAATCAAAGTTGGACAGCTCATTATGAAAAGTCGAACTGAGGCAACTAAGGAAAATATAGCGGTGGTATTAACAACTGCTGAAAATCTGCCTGATCTTAGTAAGGTGGTCATTTGGTTAATGTACTGTATATACATCACAAAGGGTACCATGTGTAGGCAGTTATATGCAATTCACATGCTCATAAAGTATGGTGCATTCACAAAGTCTGTTCTGTTGGTGTATTGTTTGAAGTCAAAGAAATCTTTGTGGCCATATAATTATATGTGGCACTGTATATTTGAGTTGTTGGGTAGCACGGGGCAAGGTATTCAATATAAACATATTTTATGCGACTTTGAAATTGCGGCTATTAAAAGTTTGCGAGTAAATGTGAATTGTATTGTCAGCAAAGATTGTTTCTTTCATTTTGGACAAAACCTGTGGAGGAAGGTACAAGTGTTGGGCTTAACTGCCCTTTATAATGGGAATATGAGGTTCCAGTCATATGTTAAGATGTTGGCTGCTCTAGTGTTTTTAGAAGAGAGAGTTGTCATACCAACATTTAATGTACTAAAGAAGGAGTTTCCAGTGGAATGAAAGAATTTGATAAAATATTTCACAGAGTGGTATGTATTTGGCAAACCTAGAAAGTTTATAACCCGTTTTGCAAGTTGTGTATGGTTCCTTCCATTGTTCCCTATTTCATTCTGGAATGTTTCCGTACTAGATGATATGTTTTTAAAAAGAACCCAAACCACTGTGGAAGTGTGACACAGGCGGTTTAAGTGACTGGTCGGACGGTATGTGACAGATCTGTATGTAATATTGTCCACGGTAGCTCGTGAACAGAGTGGATGAAATCCGGGCTGGAATGATTGCTGGATGTCCTCCTTCACCTAAAAAATGTAAACTGATAAAATGACAGGAGCAATTTCAATGTGTGTTTGATAACAGGGAACGATATACATGTTTGGAATTTATTTCTGAGAGTGCTGCATTATTGAAAATGTAAAACTGCACACAGTTTGGACAGTTATTTCCTTCAAAGCAGGTTTTTGTTAATTATACTGTGTTGGTTTGAGTGTAAGTGTGTACTACTACTGTTCATGTGTTTGCCCTAGGATTGCTTACTTCAGGTTGTGGGGGCACAAGTTGGTGTTTGCACTGTCACGTTCGCCAGTTTTCTTTCGGCAATATGAAACTTGACAAAGTGTGATTCGGCTTTGTAGGTTTTTGGCATTTGGTAATTTCGATGCTTTAGTCTCAGTAAATTGTGATTCGGCCTTTTGTAAATTCGGCTATATATATATATATATATATATATATATATATATATATATATATATATATATATATATATATATATATATATATATATATATATATATATCATTATAAACAATCATTTTTAATTAAATATTATTTATTATTGATAAGCTTTAAATAATAATTACTTATTTTTTTCTTTATCTTTCTGATTGGATTTTATGGTTATGTGTATTTTTATTATGAATGCGTATTATGTTCCATGTGATGGACTTTTCAGTTAGCACTATGTTAGTGGTATAGTGAATTTTTGGGTTGTGTGGATTTCTGGATGTCTGGTTATGTTTGGTTGTGCGTTGGATGATTGGGATATGTGTATGTAGCTTGAGTGAAATTGTGAGCAACATTTTTTTGTATTTTTTATTACTTTATTTTCTAGTATGATTGGGGTTGTGAGGTTTGTATGGGGGCAATGGCTTGGATGGTATTTCTTGTGTGTAAAAGGTTGCACTTTGGAAGTTGTTCTGTGTGGATTGGTTTTTATTATTGCGATTTTGTGAATGAGTTAGTTTTTCCCTTCAATAATTAAAGCTGGGCTCGAGCTATACCTGGTGTTGCTTGGGATTGTTTTCTTCTTCAGATTGTCTATAAGTTTCCTGCTGAGGACAGGAGCTGCAAGACTTTCTTTTTCTTGTCTTCTTTAGATTTTGGGCTACCTTCCAATTGTGTCAATGGTCAAGGGGAAACCAGGATGGCAGAGTAATGATGTTGTGTTCAGGGTCAAAGGTTATATAAGAGCCGGACCTGGTATAACATTACTTAAAGTGATATTTACCCTTAATTTTAATATTCTATGAAGTAGAATCAGTGATGAAGCTGTGAATGGAGGAGGATCAGGGATATAAAGGTAGAGAGAGAAGCTTTGTGGTATCAATGAAGCATTTATTACTGAAGAAGTAAGCTGAATAGTTTTTCAAAACTGTTTTTTAAGATTAAATATACATTGTTTTAAAACTGAAGTTTTGGATAATTGTTTTCATGTAAAGTAGCTGTATGGTAGGCATTAAAATCAATTACCTGGAGAATTAGAACAGTTTTATAAAATGTGAGATCTGATACCTGGTGCCATTGCATTGAGTTAGCTTCTGATATTTTTTGACAAAATTACAGCTGTAGTATAGTGTATGATATGCAGCAAGTGTGTTGCATATAGATAACTGACTGCATGATCTGACTACTCGAGTGTTTGGATTTTCCTTACTATGGGCCAACATTTCACATGCTGTGACATTCAGTGAAATATATGACATAAGGAGGACAGGTACCTTTGTCATTTTTCTTTTTTGCCACATTCAGGAATTAAAAGTCTGTTGGTCTCAACCAGATAGCTTGTAAAACTGAAAAAGGTACCCAAATTAGTATTCATTTTCTATTAAGATATCTTTTGACTATGAAATAAAGATCTTTCTGTGGCTGCTGGTGATCCTTGGAAAGTTCAGAGTTGAGTGTGCTTTTGGCATTTAGATGCCACTAAAGGATTTCAGGCACCAGAGCATTGTTAATTAATTGCTGGAAAGTAATGGTTAGGTAAGTAACAAGCTAGAGATGTGGGTTAGGAGTATAGATATCTTTTGAAGGTCATGAAAATTGAAAACTATGCTGCCTGGGTAAAATATTTATTTCTTAGTAATCTCTGATGCTCAGAGACATCTTCGAGTCTGACTCAAGTTTTGAATTTGTCTTTCTAGATTGGAGTCTGCCACTTAATAAATAATGATAGAAATTAAAGTCATAAAGGTTACAAACATATAGTAGTCACACACACACCTATTTGAAACTGTACTCCTGGTGATATGTAAGGAGTAGGGTATTAAAAGTTGTTATGCTACTGAGGTCATGGAAATGTATAAGTATTATTTTATGCAAAACAAAGAAAAAATTAAAATTGTGGGTGTTATGACATAAGAGACTAAGGTATAAAACATAATGGTCCTTAATTTTCACTTTGTGATATATTTTGGAAGCATTAAGGTAGATTGCTGTTTCCTTACACACACACACACACACACACATATATATATATATATATATATATATATATATATATATATATATATATATATATATATATATATATATATATATTATTAATGTTATATGAAGTATGCAAGCTTATTTCAATTCAAGCACTGATAGATAAATATCTTTCGTTAACTATGGAGTGCAAATTGTATTACGATAGCCCATTTTAGAAATAGTAATATTGACATTTATAGAGATAATTAAGACTAGTATGTTGACCTGTTTTATTTCCTGAAGAAATTTTTATTTCCATATATACTGATGTTTAAGGGTAGGGAACTCTCCAAAAGTCTTAATTATCAAAGACAGATAAAGCTACACATTTTATAGATGCTTTAACGATAAAATAAAGAACCCTATTGCAGTTCACAAATATACATTTGTATATGAATTGGGAGATGGCATATTCATGCATATTATGTTCCATATGATGGACTTTTCAGTTCTTGCACACAGAGCAGCGTCGGGCAGCACCACTTAAACAAGCTTAAACTATTCCCAGCTCCACAAAGACTACTCTTCACTTTTTCCCTTAGAACTACTCTAAATTTCAAATTAAGCACTCTATTCTCATTCTAAAGCCCTGCACTTGCTCGTATAAGTAAAATCATAGGTAAACACAAACTAAAGCACTACATCCTCTTATCCTCCTTCAAAGCACTTGCTCCCTATTGGTTCTTTCTGATCAGTCAATAAGTAGTTCCCTATATTATTCAGGCATGTCCAAAGGTCAGTTTCGAGTTTACTCTCCAGTCCAGCTGGTGAATCTGGGAATCTTGAAGCAATGTTACAACTGCCCTATGTATACAGACCACCCTCTCCTCCTCCCAACAAGCTCAAATATATGTGAGAGATGCAACTATATAGCCAAACTGGAGGCTAAGCTCTCAACCCAGTACTGGCACAGCCTGTCAGGAGGAGAAGGTAACCACACACACCGCAAATCCAGACTCAAGTAGACCTATCACATCAGAAAACCAAACACATAAACACACAAAAACATACTTGGAGGCTCTAAATAAAAATCTGCCTAAGCAGCAGAGACCTCCAAAGCAGACATCCAAGCAACACCTACCACGAAACAATATCCACGTAGCACATAGCTCACAAAGTCAGTGTGCCACACAGTCACAGCCCTTAAGGCTAAACAACACACCTAATACACTTGTAATAGGTGACTCTACTGTCAGACACACTGACGTCCCACTCACCAGGCTGAACAAGGAGAAGGTCACTGTAAGCTGCCTGTCGGGTGCCAGGATCCGCCACATAACACAAGCACTTGGGTCACTTCAAAGCTAGTACAAGTATGACTCTGTCATTGTCCATGCTGGTGTGAATGACCTGAGACGTACCTCCCTGGACTACATGAAAAAAGACGTACAGGAGCTCTTTGATCATGTAGCCCAGGCCGGTATGACCCTGACCATGAGTAGCATCTTACCCTCACCAAGAATGATGCCACAGTATAAAGACAAAATTATCAATTTTAAAAATTGGCTAAAGTATTGGTGTCATTCAAAGGGGATCCAGTGTCTGTCAGTCTGGGATGACATGCTCGACAAGCCACGTTGCTTCGCTAGGGACGGCTTGCACCTGTCACCCATGGGTTTTCAAATACTGGCTAAGGCTCTTGCCTCCTCCATAGTGCCTTTTTTAGGCAAGGCTCAAAAGACAAACCCACCCCCATAGACAACACAAAGAAAAAAAAACTAAGGGTAATGCTGCTCAATGCCAGAAGTCTAAACCTCAAGATGCATGCACTCGAGACTCTCCTCAGTATGGAGAATATTGATATCTGTGCAGTAACAGAAACCTGGTTCAAGGCTCCCGAGAGCACCCCAGCACTACCAGGCTATACTTTATACCATGCTTTCCGGCCCCAAAACTCAGACCTAACCACAAATGTAGGGGGAATATCCATATTTATCAAAGATACCCACACCTCCAGGCTAGTGGCACTGCAGGAAGCTTCGGAGACCATCCATGTGCAACTAACAGTGAGCAAAACTGCCTTTCAGTTTGTAGCCTGCTACAGACCACCCTCCCAAACACAGGAACCTCACTCGGCTTTCCTGAGAACACTGGAGAATATGAAGGTCTCTCCAAACACTATTATATTGTGTGACTTCAACTACCCAAACATCGATTGGGAAAACTACTCAAGACCAAACACCCTCGCCCAAAGGTTCCTAGAATTTATAAACTCAAATGCTATGGAACAATTGGTCACCACTCCCACAAGAGGGGAAAACATACTGGATCTGGTCATCACCAACATGGGGTCTCTATGTTCCAGACCAGAGGTATACCCCTCATTGGTAAGATCAGACCATAAACAAATCTCACTGGACATCCATATTCCGTCCCCACCCCTAGCCAAGGAAACCACAGTGAAGAACTTCTCAAAAGCAAACTTCACACTTCTCAAAACTGAGGTGGAATCCTTCAAAGCCCCCGGGCCAGTGGATAATATGGCTCAAAATGCAGAATCCTTTACAAAAGCATTCTATGGACACCTACAGGAATGCATGGAGCATGCTATCCCAAATAAAACCAAGGCTCACTCCTCCAAAGGCAGGAGACCTGTCTGGTGGACTCCAGCCATAAATAAGCTACAGAAGGAGAAAGCTACTACATGACAGAGCAAAATCCCAAAAAGGGAAGGCGTCACTGATCAGTACTAGCAAGAAACTATGATCCCTCATAAAATCTTCTAAGGCCAGCTTTGAAAGAAAAATTGCACAAGACACTAAAGATAATCACAAGGCCTTCTTTAGTTATGTCAGAAACCTGGGAGGCAACTCCCAGATATGCTCTGAGTTAGTGCAAAATGACAAAAAATTCACTGAACCCACAGACATTGCCAACATCCTGGCAGAAAGGTTCAGTGCAAATTCCCTTCCCCAAAAGAGCAAATGTCTATCCCAACAGAGTGTAGCCTTCCTGAGATCACAGATGCACAGGTGGGAGCTGCCCTCTCCAAAGCAAAAAACACAGCATCAATGGGACCAGATGGTGTCCCGGGCTGTGTCTTACATGAGCTCCAAGAAGAACTAAACCCTCATATAAAGTCACTGTTCAATCTCAGCCTTACTACAGGATATGTTCCCAAGGAATGGCGTGCAGCAACAGTGGTCCCACTCCACAAAGGTGGTGCCACAACAGACCCCGGAAACTATTGCCCTATAAGCCTGACTAGCCTGGTCTGCAAAGCTATGGAACGTATCATCATGGAAATCATAAACAAAGACATTGGGAACCTCCAGACACTGGATCCTACCCAATTCAGCTTCGTTAAGGGCAGATCTTGCCTCTTGAACCTGGTCAACTTCTTTGAAACAGTTACCAAAGCCATAGATGAAGGGAAGGTAGTCCACACAGCCTACCTGGACCTCGCAAAGGCCTTTGACACAATACCCCACTTGGGCATCATAAATAAGCTCACCAGCTTAAATATCAACCCCTATGTCACAAGATGGGTTGCAAACTGGCTCAGGGATAGAACCCATATGGTCAGAATAGCAGGTACCATGTCAGACTCTAAACCAGTTACAAGTGGTGTCCCACAAGGCTCAGTCCTGGGACCTCTCTTGTTCGGTATATATTTTTCCGAGGTACAGGCTAACACGGGTGGACTATGGCTGACCAAGTTCACAGATGACTGCAAACTGGGTGCTATAATCGACTCTCCAACTGACACAAGCATCCTCCAAAAGGGACTCACAGAGACGGATAACTGGTGCCAGAGCCATGGCCTAAAGCTAAATGCCAAAAAGTGCATAGTCATCCCCTTTGGAAAAAAAAGTGCCCACAAATTACCACATAAGTGGTAATCCATTAAGTACGGAAGAAGTAATTAGGGACTTGGGGACCCAAGTAGATAGCAATCTGTCCTTTGACAATCACGTTGCCAAAGTGGTTAGAAAGACCTTCTATATAGCCCACCTTATCATGAAAGGGTTCACATCTAGATCAAGAGAGGTCATTGTGCCCCTCTACTCATCACTTATCAGGCCCATAATTGAGTACAATGCCCCATTTGGGATGTACCTTACCTGACACCTTCAGCAACTGGAAAGACCCCAAAAGTATCTCACCAAGAGGATCAAGGGACTAAAACATATGCCCTATGCAGTTCAGCTAAAGAAACTTCATCTCTACTCAGTTGTGTACCGCCTACTCAGAGGCGATCTGTGTCTGACATATAAAGCCATGTCCAACCCAGAATTAATGGACATGCTTCACCTCAGGAAATCTAAATCCCTTAGAGCTACATGCTCCAGGGACCTGAACCTCAGCACAGAAATAAATAGGACATGCTGGAGGGACAGATTCATATCCCAGAGGCTCCCCTCATTCTGGAACAAAATCCCAATCCATGTCAGGCAGAGCCCCTCACTGACCATCTTCAAGAGAAATCCTGACGAATGGATGGGGGATCGTAGGTTTACCCCTGGGATCTCTTCTGTGTCGCTGCTTGACAGAGGTACAGTAAACAAACCTTAAAATGGCTACCTTCTGTGACCTACTATACAGAGGCACAGTCAACTAATCTAAAAGGGTGGCAAAAGCCAAACATACTCTGGCTAGGCTTATAAATGCCCTAGGGCAGATAGCCTAGTATCAACCTATGAATCTATGAACCTATGAACCTATGAATGTCTATACCTCATAGATACACAGTTTGATTCTTACGTTTCAGAGAATAGAAGAGAAGTTGACTTTATACTTGCTTATAAATATATATATATATATATATATATATATATATATATATATATATATATATATATATAGCTGTTTTACAGGTAGTATTTAACACACTATTTCTTACAGATGCATGTCTCCAGAAACACAAATACTTGTATTTATATAGATATTACATAGGTAAGATACGGATTACTAATATATTATTTTATGTTCAAATGGTGGACAGAGAGATGAGAGTTTTCATTTGTACATGACAGATTTATAATTTTTTTATAAAATGAATTTCTTTCTTCTTAGCATATCTATATATTTTTAATGCCTTCAGTGTTCAATTCATTGTAGAGGTGGGACTTTTATTCATCCGATTTACATTAAATGACATATTAACTACCAGTGGTTAAACTATTCTTAGATAAATACCAAAATTAGATTATTATTCATGCACCAACTGGAAAAGCTACAGAAATACCTCACAAAGAGAATCTGTGGCCAACAACAACTGTCCTATGTGGACAGGCTCATATCACTATAACTCTGCTCGGTATCATACAGATTGCTCAGAGGTGATCTGTGTCTCACCAACAAGGCAATTTCAGACCCTAGCCTACTTAAGGTGCTCCATATCTGTAAGTCTAACGCCTTGCATATTTACCCACTTGAAAGGCCTATATCTAATATGCAACATCAACAAAACCAGCTGGAGAGACAGGTTTATCTCCCAGAGGCTGCCCTATCTCTGGAATAGATGACTTCTCATACACATCAAACAGAATACCTCGCTGTTCCTCTTCAAGTGCAACCTTGATAAGTGGATGGTAAACCACAAATTTGTCCCAGTGGGTCCACCTGTGTCCCTCATTGATAGGGGTGACAGGTGCTGACTGAGGTTTCTTTTTTGGGGGATAAACTCTTGGCTAGGCTTATAAGGGCCTCAGGGCCATTGACCTAGTTATCTCATATGATCCTATGATCCTATGATCTTATAACTGAAATGAAGTATATTTACAATTTAAATACACATTTACTGGTAACTGCTTTAGGTCACTACTTAAACAAAATGACACCTTGGATATTGAGCTATATCAGGTGAATGAACTTTTCATTAGTAAAACTGCATTCTGAATGATAATACATGTGCAACCAACATTTTCAAACTGCAAGATGTTAAAGGAAATTATACTGCTTGGTTTTAAGATTCTATTTTTTTAGGCTTACTTAAGATCTGATCCTTTTTATTTTATTGGTTCTTTTATCATAATATTTTAATGAAATCGATCATGTTTTTTGACTGTTGAATGGGATTTATGTTGTACACATCTATTACTTAGTAAAGATATGCTAGATTTATTTTTGAATTCACATCATTTTAAGCACATGCATGCATATGCAAACCCATATCCTCTCAATTATTATTATATAAGATGATAAACACATATATTAATATATTTTTATAGTTGTGCTATTCATTAATATAAGTGAGCTGCAGATTAACTTTAGATATTAATTTTTATTACTTGTTTGTTAATATTTGTTTAATAAGTAACTTTCAGTATGAAGTGAATTCTGAATTAACTAGAGAAGAGGTGTGACACAGGAGGATACTTCAGAGGGAGCATTTGAATAGAGATGCTATTCAAACATGGGGTCTTAAACCTCAGAAATGATGTGGTTTACTTTTTATTTAAATGTTTAATATTTCAAAATTTAATTACCTATAATATGATGTCTATGAACATTAACAACTTCAACTTGTTAGATAAACATATACAATTATTTTCAGTCATATTTTCCATTCCTATATTACTAAATGCATATGGCAAACTATACTTCTACTGATACATTGTATATGAAGTGTATCGCTATCAATGTTAATGGCCTGAATATCCATTGCAAAAAGGGTAAGTTTAAGCAAATATCTAAAAATGTTTAATGCTCAAGTTGTATTTTTACAGGAGACGCATTTATTATAATATGACATTAACAGTCTTAATACTAACAATTATTCAGTACTTGTTAGCTCACATTATAAACAAAAAAAGGGGGTGGTTCAATTTTATGGAAAAATTCTGTATTATGCCTAAAAACCATATATTTATACAATGATAGGTCTGGGATTGTTTGTTTGGTATATTTTGGAATAAATAGAAAAGTATACACTTTGATAAACTTTTATTGGATTCTTGGGTTATGGGTTAAAGTGGTTAAACAACAATTTTAGGTGATTATACAACATTCTAAATGGAGTATAATTTTAGCTGGTGACTTCAATTGTTTATTGAATGATTGTAACACTAACACAACAAATAAGCATAGGAAACCAGCATCATCCAAGGCATTAATAGACTTTATAGATATGTTTAATATTAAGGACATAAATGAACTTGCAGAGGCAAATTCATTATTTTTTTACACATTATTCACATCAAGATGGTACCCAATCAAAAATAGACAGAGCATATATTTCAAGTGATATCACCGGGAAATAGATAGTTAAAGCTGTCACTTGCCCTCTATCTCATCACAATGCAATTACATTTGATTTTTAATGAATGCAAAACAGAGTGATTCTATTAGTAGAATTCCATCACGTATAACTATCCTGAAAGATTTTAAGGAATTTTATAACAAGGAAATGTAATCCTTTATAAATATAAATTTAACAGAGGAAATATCAGAGATATATGTGTGGGATTTTTAAAATCATATATATATGGTAAAATTATATCCTAGTATATTAATAAGAAAAAACAATAGGATAAAGAATTATTATACCTACAAAAAAAATAGATAAACTAAAATTAGATATCCTAAAAGGTAATAAAAACTTAACAAATGGTCTTGATGAAACAAATAAAAATATTTAGAGACATTGCATCATAAAACTATAATTAATTTAGAGAAGATTACAATGAGTTCTTATTCTATGAATCCTAAAAACCAACATAGAATAGCAAACAGAATGAAGAAGATTATTAAATCTAATCAAATAAAAGAAAGTTTATATTCTAGAAACTAAGAAAAAGGTTTCAGATTTAGAAGGCATTTTGAGGCCTTTAAAATGCACTTTAGTTCAATTAACTTATATAATCCAGTAATAGAACCATGAAGTATAATAAAATCTTTTTTATGAAGCATATCCGAAATAAGTTAATTGAAGATCAAATAAAACTAATAGATAAACCAATTTTAATGTCAGACCTTAAATTTCAAATTAATAAATTAAAATTAAACAAAGGACCTCAGATTGATGGTATTATTCTGGAGCTGTATAAATTATTAACTGAGGAATCTTTAGCAATATTGTCTTTACATTGGCTAAAGAAGCAAAATATATTCTCCATCACAGAAATATACATTAATGTCTTCTATATTAAAGTCAGATAAAGATGGAAAGAAATGCCCATCCTATAGACCAATATCTATACTAAATGTTGAGTATAAGAATTTTGTCAATGCATGCTAATAGAATTAAACATTTCCTACCTTTGCTGATTGATGAAGATCAAACTGGTTTTATATTGAATAGAAACATACATGATAATATTAAAAGAGTTCTTACAATAATTGAGTATGTTAATATTACAAAGGGAAGCTTGATTCTAGTAAGTCTAGACATTAATAGTGCTTTTGATTGAGTGCATTGGGATTACTTACTGCAGGTCCTGGAAGAATATGGATTTTCACACGATTTTATAAAATGAATTAGCTTACTATATGAAAATTCTTTAGCTTATGTAAAGATTGAACTGTATACATCTAGGGCAATTACTATTACCAAAGATACTAAGCAAGGATGTCCATTGTTTCCAATATTATTTACTTTGGTCATAGAACCATTTATGAATTGTATCAGACTGAACACTAACATTAATGGTATATTCTTTAGTAATAAAAACCACAGTAAGTAAAACGCCCTAACTCCAAAAGTCAAAAAGTTGAAAAAGGCAATAAACTCAAAAACCAAAACTGTTTAATGCAAGAAGAAACAGTGAGCACTTTCATCACATAAGACCTTTTCAAACTGATATACTTTCTTTTGCTCCAATTGTTTAAATACTTAAGTAAAATCATGACAAACCATAATCACATGACAAAAAAATCATATTAATGTTTAAGCTTCTTCCTCTTACGATATGCAATAAAGTCTTCACGATTGTTCAAACCAGGTGACTTTCACCTGCCACAAATACTCACACCATCCTAACTCATCCTCTGCATT
Source organism: Protopterus annectens (assembly GCF_019279795.1). Lineage (NCBI taxonomy): Eukaryota > Metazoa > Chordata > Ceratodontiformes > Protopteridae > Protopterus > Protopterus annectens. The sequence continues at coordinate 181,940,113 of NC_056739.1, forward strand.
AAAAATATTCTCATACCCATTAATCTCATCTGATACTAAAAATTTAAAGTTAATTTTATATTTACCTAATCTATAATGTTTAGTCAAAGCATTTCTTTTGTCTCCAGTTGTTACTGCATATCAAAGTTTATACAACTCCCTACTTGTTTGACCCACATAAAAGGCAGGACAAGACATACATTTAACTAAATAGACTACAGATTTAGATTTGGATGCATAATAACCTTTGATTTATATATCAATATCATTAGTGTTGATTGACTTCAAACCAACATACAAAAAAATCACAATGCTTATAATTTAAACATTGAACATACCCAATTTGTTGTTTTTGGTTATGGGCATCCTTAACTTAGTTTGGAAAAAGTTCTTAAAATGTTTCCCTCTTTTCGGGTAAAAAATGAAAGATTTTTGATGGGAGCCCAGAGCTGAAAGAAATTGTTGGTGAAAATCCACTTATTTATAATTATATTTCGATGGCCCAGGCATCTACACTATTACTATTTGGATATTGGTCCTATAATCTCCCTTGTCTAACCTTCTTTCAGGCTTCAAACTCTGCTTTCTTTGATTATATACATCAATAAGAGCATCCGATAATAATTTATTAAGATACCGTCTGAATGAAAATCTATCACATAAAGTCTTGCTTTCTCTAATAAAATCATCATCTTTATTAGTAAGGTAGTCAATCCTCATCAACTGCCCTTTAACAATATTTGCTTTAGTCGTCTTAGGGTGCATGCTTGTGTAGTGTAGGTAATTATTGTTCTATACAGGTTTTTTTGTAAATTTTGTGAATAATTTACCTTTTTCTTTGAATACTGTAACATCCAAGAAATTAATGCATCCAGAATCATATTCACATGTGAATTTCAGATAAGAATTTATCCTGTTTTAATAGCGCAAAATCTCTTCTAACAAAGTCATATTCCCTCCCCAAATTATAAAAACATTATCAATAAAATGTTTAAACAAAGTTATATAGTTGGAAAAAATACTTTCAAAAATATTAACTCTTTCCCAATCATACATAAACAAATTAGCATAACTGGGGGCCATCGCTGCCCCCATTGCCACTCCATTTATTTGATGGTATATATTCCCACTGAATTCAAAAAAGTTAAAACTCAAAATTACATCCAAAATTTCCATTAGAGGAGCTACAGTAGTCTTCAAAAATGTTTTTGACTTAATTAATTCAAGATGCACTATCTCCATTCCTTCATTATTTGGTATTACATTGTAGAGAGATTTAATATCAGTGGTTACTAATAAATCTGACTCTGTTACTAATACATCTTCTCATTTTTTATGAAGTCAAAAGTGTCTCTTATATAAGTCGGATTTAATTCAACTACTCTCTGCAAGTGCATATCTACATAAATAGCCATGGGCTCGGTCTTACTTTTGGCACTTGCTAATATAGGTCTTAGAAGAGGGGAATCATCTATATCTTTCTGTATTTTCGTTAAGCCAAACATTTGGCTTACAGTGGGATAATCTATTCTGAAATATTTCTTTAGTGAGTCTGTAATTTTTCCACTACAGAACCACTCTTCAACAAGGAAATTGATCAAAGAATACGCTTTTTTCGCTTCAAGAAAAGAAACATTTTTGTAAAACTTTTTATCAGTCAATAAATCAACCATTTTTTATTATAATCACAGCTATCTAATAAAACTAAAACATTAACCTTATCTGCCTTGAAAATCAACACATTTTCGTTCTTAATTATATCATAAAAAATTGCTCCTTCATTGAGAGACAAATTATAATATCTATAATAAGGCTTATTTTCTAATAATTGTATAATTTGTAATTCAGACATCATTAAAAACAGTTCAAATTCCTTAATAATTGGCGGATTAAACACACTCGACTTTTGGAAGCTATCATGATCAACATTCTCAGCATGTAATAACATTCTTAAGTTCAATTTTTAAACATATTCTCTTAAACAATTAATGGTATCACATTTATGTGCTCTAGCAGCTGGCACAAAATTCCAGCCTTTGCTTAACACAGTACAGGCAGCATCCGTGAGAGAAAGAGAAAACAAATCCACAGTTTTGAAGTCACAATCATTATCACCTACTTTATTTTCCTTTGCGTCGTTCTGTTGTTCCACTTTTTCTAAACATTCATATTGCATGGCTTCTTCCCTGTCTCAGCCACTTCTGCCCAAGTTCGGTTTTTTGAACACTCCTGTTGGTATACTGTGATGTTTTCTACTTGTACACCATGCTGAAAATTTTGAAAATTTTGTTGGTTGGAACCATTGATATTACTCTGCCTTGTATTAGTCTCATTTTGATTTGTAAAAGAACTAACTTTGTTTTTTAACAATGTTGTTTTTTTTTCCACTAGATGCTCCGATCTCCATATATTGCTTCTTGAAGCCATTGCTTGCTCTCTGTCATCACTTCCTCCTTCTCTTTTCACATCCTCACTGGTCTCTATGCTTTCAGACCCTCCCGGAATTGGATAAGCCACTACTTTCTCATATTCAATTTTGTCCCTCGAAAACTTTTTAATTTTTCTTTTTCTTAGGATTTCATTCTCTTTAATCATCTTGTCCTTTAAAACAGAACCTGGACTCAAAATTGTCAATGGAGATGCTTTTAAGTGCAGAAAAGCTGCTTGAATTTTGTCAGTTTTTTTATCTTTTGTCTATTTAAACTTGCTAACATCTCAGCATACTGCATCCCAATTCTTTGATTCAGTTCTAACCATTTATCCATAAACTCCTTCAGTAGATTATCACCTACCGGCATCTTCATTACTCTCAACCTTTTGAGCTTGCAAGAATTTTCAAAAATAAATATTGTCTCACTGTAGTCTCTTTAAGCGGAACAAATCTTTCTCTAATTCATGAAACACTTCTGAATGGTTAGGAACACCAGTATTGAAACTGAAGATTTCTCCATTTTTTAAAGAATCCACAGGTGCAGCTAAAACTCCCAACAACACTTCATCACTTATGTGGGTCACTGATGTAATATTCGGAAGTATTGGTTCTCTGCACAGTAGCTTTACTAACCAGACCTTCCTGGTTTAACACAATAGAACCATTCAGTATGTCATGGAGTGTGAAACTCGAAGGCACCAATAAAAAAATGGAATCAGTTTGGCTATTCATGTTGATTACTAATACCAGCCACAAAAACCACATTAAGTAAAACTCTAACTCCAAAAGTCAAAAAGTCAAAAAAGGCAATAAACTCAAAAAAACCCCCGTTTAATGCAATATACTTTAGTAATCATTTGTTGTGTCTTTCGGCTTTTCCCGGTTAGGGGTTGCCACAGCGGAACTCCGGTCCACTAATGATTGGCAGTAGATTTTTACGTGCTGAGTTGCCGGCCCTGACACACAACCTTCAACGAAGGTACGCCAATTCACGCATGTCTCCACACAGAAGACGCTCTAGCTGAGAATCGAACAGGACAATGTCTTACTGTGAAGCGACAACGCTAAGGCAGCACCACCACCACAGGTGTTTGCAGATGATATTCTTTTAACTTTGAATGATTATAGCAGTTCATTACAAGCTTTATTTTAGACAATGGAACAGTTTCAAACGGCTTCTCACTTTAAATTTAATGATAATAAAACTAAGCTATAAAGCTATACATTTTAACAAGAAAAAATGGATAAGAAGTTGACTAAATATATAGTTCTATATAATAAAATTAAGTATCTAGGGATTACATTAACAAATATTAACAAAGCATTAATAATTAATTTTACCAATATTTAAAATAAAATAAAACATCTTGTGGATAGATAGAATATTTTTTTACAGTGGAGGAAATGTTTTTCTTAATTAAAATGATTATTTTTCCAAAAATAATACATCTTATATTCTTCCTCTTTCTAAAGAATGTATACATCAATTCAACAAACTAATGTTAAACTTATTATGGTATCTCAATAAACCTAGAATAGTGTAAAATCATCATCTAAAAGATTGGGCATTTGGTGGAATTGGTCTCCCAGATATAGAAATGCATGCTTTATCTTCCATTATTAAGACAATAACATTATGGTTAAATTCTTATTCTGCTAGGTGGAAACAAATACAGGAGCTTATTTGGCAAAAATCAAATCATTTCTTGTCAGTTAAATTTCATTGGCTGGTAAGGGAATATGTTTTGGAGAATAAAATAAACACATGTTCTGAATATATAACTAATACATTGAATGTATTAAAAAATTATTTGAATAAAATCTTTTACTGACTTATTCCTGTATTACCCTGTATTAATATTGATGTGATTGTTACTTATATTGTTTCTGTATGTATGTACATGGAGCTTTTCTCCCGAGCCTCCATTGAAAAAGGGCTCATACTGGTCCAATGGACTTTCCTGGTTAAACTGCAAATCAAAATAAAATAAATAAATAATAAAATAAAATCTCTGAGTTCAGAGTGCGGCCATTTATATTATACCCTATAAATTGTATGCAGAATAATATTAATATTTTTGATGCATCTAAAATGATTATTTTTAAGGAAAAAAATTACTATATTGGCATTAACTAATGGATTCTGAAAAAGTTCTCTCTGTGGAACACATTATGAAAAAATATGGTATAAGTAGTGATATGTAGTTAGGCAAACAAACTTTAAGGCAATATATTTTAGTAAACTAGAGACAATGCATATAACTATTAAGGATACCACCCCCAAATTTATAGAATTTATGATTATTACAGAAAATCAAACAGTAATAAGGAAAGGGTACCTATCTAAAATATATAAAGTAATCAAAAACACAAAATTGTATTTATAAAGATAATTTTTTTGCACTATTATGGATGAATAAATAAAAATCACCCTAGTGATAATGAGAAAAAGCTATTGCTAATTTCTTCAAATCAAACAACTCTTTTGTTGGAATGGAAATTGTTCTCTTGGAAATTTATACATAGAACCTTTATTACTCCTCATAAAATGGAATTAATGTTTAAGCAAGATATTGGGTGTTGGAGATGTAAATTAAAATTGAAAACAAATTGGAATCATATGTTTTATGAATATAAATTGCTTAAAACATTTCGGGAAAAATTTATTTTTTACTACAAACTGTTTTTTAATGACAAATTTCAGTTAACCAAATCCTTGATTTTGTTTAATATTCCCAATACCTAAATTTGTTCCCAGATCAAAATATTCACTCTTGTGGACTTTATTAGCTATAGCATATAAAGTAATTACTATGAACCAGAGGAGTGAGATCTCTCCTTCGATTAAAGAATTAAAAAATATTGCACTTAATGTTTCTCAACTGGCACTGTCTACAATCAAGATGAGAACTGATATAATCACTTTGTATTGCAACTCCTGGCTAAAAGTTATAGACATACTTGAGAAGTTTGACTGTAACATGATATGAAATAGAAGTATATTGTGAATGGCTGATGATTATTCTTGTTTAAATAAACACCTTTGCAAATAGTTTTATTTTATTTTAATTTATTGTTATGAAGTTTTTCAGTTTGCATGACTATTCTGTTCAAAAGTTTGTCTTTTTGTTATTGCTATAAATTGTTATACTTTTGTTTAATTCTCAATAAAAGTATTTCAGAAAAAAAGAAAATGCATAGTAAAGTGAAACCTGTTATTCTAGTAACTTTCTAAGTTTATAAGAGCAATATTTAAAAAGCAGTCCCAAATTTTGGGTCTTTGCCCCTCTTATTTTTGGCTTTTACTAGATTTCTTGTGCTAAGAGTTTGAGAGGTATGGGGAGAGTGATCAACTTAATGCCTGTTTCTACAGTTCCAACTGGTGGACAACTGGCCAAGAGAGATCACAGTGCTGTAGTGAGAGAGGCACTGCATACCAATGGCAGGATTCACCCTATTTGGAGTGAGGGAGGAAACTATTGCTCTTCTTCATTCAGCCCTGAAAATAAAGGTTAAAACACATCTAATGGCTAATAAAATTGGAGATATAAAGGGATAAAAATGTCCAACCAGCTGTTGAAGACAGCTTGACATTTGTACAGTTCTTGCCCCTTAATGTTGGCTAAAAAATAAACTTGAGGGCACCAGAAAAAGCATAGTAACTCCAGCAACAGTGGCCCTCCTTGCATGATGTAGGGGATGAGAAGATATCTGGGTAGGAGGGTTGAACTATAAGATAAGTGCTGGATCCTGATGGCCAGAAGCTGGGGAGAACCAAAAATGCATATATATGTAAACATGTTTTCACATTGTGCATTGAATCTGACTCTGATGCAAGCTTTTCATCAAAAGAGAAGAAAAACTTTTTTTTATTTAAATTCTGCTAAAATATTTTAAGTTGCACTTATAGTGACCTGTGTGTTGATATATTCTGTACTTCTCTGCTTTTTGTCCATTTATCTGTTTGCATTTTTGCATGGGCAGTCTCTGGGTGAGGAACCTGTCCCTGTAGCATGTTCTGTTGATTATGGTAATGAGGTTGCGGTCTCTGGAGCATGTGGTGTGGAGGGATTGGGATTTCTTTAAATGTAGCATTTCTAACAGAGTTGGGTCAGACATGGCTTTGTAAGTCAAGCAGAGATCACCTCTAAGTAGGCGATATGAGGCAGAGAATAGCTGGAGTATTTTGAGCCTGTCCATGTAGGACATGTGTTTAATGCCTAGGATCCTCTTCGTAAGGTACTTCTATGGTGTCTCCAGCTGTTGTAGGAGTTTAGTGAAGTACATGCTAAATGGGGCATTATACTCGATGATTCGTCTAATGAGGGAAGAGTAGAGAGAGATGATGACCTCTTTCTTCCTGGATGCAAAACCCTTAGTAATGAGATGTGCCACATAGAAGGACTTTCTGACCACAGTGGCAATGTGGTGTTTGAAGGAGAGGTTGCTGTCAACCTGCATCCCCATATCTCTTATAACGCATTCAGTGTTTAGTGGGTTCCCACTGATGTGGTAGTTAGTGAGAACTGAGTTTTTACCAAAGGGGATGACAATGCATTTTTGGCATTAAGATTAAGGCCATGGCTTTGACACCACTCATTGGTCTCAGTGAGGCCTTTCTGTAGGATGTCTGCATCACTTGGGGAGTTAATAATGGTTAGGTCTATCTGAGTATACCTTACCCCATTCCCTGTCACGATAGCCCATCTGCATTGGCATTGCTAATCCCACTGCAGTGCTGCACTGACATATATGCTTGCAACCCTAGGCTCCATTTTAGCAACTTGGTATTTTGCTGACTGGCTCTGTTTAACCATGTTAGGAGGTTGTGATCTGTCACTACAGTGAATTTTCTTCCATACAGATAAGGCTGAAGTTTCTGCAGTGCCCACACTATAGCTAGACATTGCTTTTCTACAGCTGCATAGCATTCCTCCCTGGGGTGGAGCCTACAACTGAGATAAACCATTGGGTGTTCTTCTCCCTCTGAAGAAATCTGGCTAAGAACAGCCTCCACCCCATGGTTTGAAGCATCCACCTGCACAACAAATTCTTTGCTTCAATCTGGACTGGCTAACACAGGAGGTCCTCCCAAAGCTTCCTGAAGCTCCTGAAATGCCTGCTCACATGCTGGGGTCCATACAACCTTATCTGGTCTGTTCTTCCTTGTCAGGTCTGTGAGGGGAGCAGCTATGGTACTAAAACTGGGGACGAACTTTCTGTAGTACCCTGCTGTCCCTAAGAATGCCCTCATCTGCTTTTTGGTAACAGGTGTAGGCCATGCCTGAATGGCTTCTACTTTGGCAGGTTCTGGTCTGATCTTACCACTCCCCACTCTATGTCCCAGGTGGGAGACCTCTGCCATACCCACCTGATATTTGCTGGGCTTAATGGTCAACCCTGCCCTCTGTAGTCAACCCAGCACCTCCCTGACATGCTGAAGGTGCTTGCCAGGAATGTTTGTAGATGGCAATATCATCTAAGTAAGCAAGGGCAAACCCTCTGGCTCCTGCTAGGATATGATCTACCAGCTTCTGGAAAGTAGCTGGGGCATTTTTCATCCCAAAGGACATCTTTGTGAACTCATACAAGCCAAAAGGACTCACAAAGGCTGACTTCTCTTTAACACTGGGAGTCAATGGCACCTGCCAGTAACCCTTGGTAAGATCAATGGTTGTAAGATACTTAGCCCCACCCAGCTGCTCTAGGGCCTCATCTGTCCTAGGCATAGGGTAAGCATCTGACTCTGTGTGACTATTTAATTTCCTGTAGTCCATACAGAACCTGGTGCTGCCATCCTTCTTTGGCACCAGCACCACTGGAAAGGCACAGGGACTGTTGGACGTTTGAATTACCCCTAGTTCCAACATTTCCTGTACCTCCTCCCTCATAGTCTGTTTGACTCTCTCAGGCACCCTATAAGGGGCCTGCCTAATAGGCCTTTGAAGTCCTGTATCCACCTGGTGCTGCACCAGGTGGGTGCACCCTAGTTTCACAGTGAACATGTCCTCAAACTCCTGTAACACTGCTCAGATTTCTTGAACCTGGCTAGAAGATAGCTGCTGGGACATTGCTACCCCTTCCACTGAGGTGTCAGTCCGAGCCTCACTGAGGAGATCAGTCACGAGATCTCCCTCAGTCTCCATTTGCAATCCACTGAAAATGCTCAGCACAAGGGCCTCCCTGTCATGGTAAGGTTTCATCATGTTAACACGATACAATTTGTGCCCCTCCTCCTGCCTAGCAGTTCCACCATGTAGCTAACATCACTTACCTTTCTTACCACCTTGTAGGGTCCCTCCCAAGCTGCTTGCAGCTTGTTTTGTCTGACAGGAACGAGAACCATTACCTGCTGACCCACAGCATATTCTCTAGCTCGAGCATTCCTGTCATACCACACCTTTTTTCTGTTGTTGGGCTTCTGCCAGGTTCTCCTGGGCCAAGTCCATGAGTTCCCTGAGCCTTGTCCTGAGGTTTAGGACATATGCCACAACAGACTCCTTGTGAGACTCGCACTCACATTCCCACTCATCTCAAATTAAATCTAGAGGTCCCCTCACCCTATGCCCATACAGCAACTCAAAGGGTGAAAAACCTGTGGATTCCTGTGGAACCTCTCTGTAAGCAAACAACAGATGGGGCAAATATTTGTCCCACTCCCTCTTAAACTGGTCTGCAAATGCCTGTAGCATGGACTTGATCTAAAGTTTAACCTCTCAACCAGACCATTAGTCTGGAGATGGTAGGGGGTGGTCTTTAGGTGCTTCATCCTACAGACAAGCCAGCAGGTCTGACATGAAACTGGCACCTCTGTCAGTCACTATTTCTTTTGGGAAACCTACCCTACTGAAAACCTCTAACAAAGCATTTGCCACCTTTTCTGCCTCAATGGAGGACAGAGCCACTGCCTCAAGGTATTGTGTAGCATAATCCACTACCACTAGGATATACTTTTTCCCTGTGGAACTAGGGGTACTCAGAGGCCCAACAATATCCATAGCTATGCTTTGAAATAGCTCCTCGATCACAGCCAAAGGCATCAAAGAGGCTCTCAGCTTGTCTCCTGCCTTGCCTACCTTTTGGCACTGCTCACAGGTCCTGCAGTACCCTGTTACATCTCTGGAAATTCCAGGCCAATAGAAGTTCTGCATAATACATCTATTTGTACGTTTTATGCCCATATGACCTGCCAAGGGAATATCATGGGCTATGGGTAGAAGCACCAGATGGTAGGCTCTAGGCACTACCAACTGCTGCACCCTCTCAACTTCTAGCCCTCCCTCAGAGGTCCACTCTCTATACAGTAACCCTTTGTACCAGTATACAGAACCCCCCACTTCCCTTGAGAATCAGGTGCCTTACTAGCTACCTGCCTCAGGCCTTGCAGTGTAGGGTCTGAGAGCTGAGCCTGTCTCAACTCTTTCTTTGTAACCCTTCTCAGTTTCCCTTCCACAGGAAGTCTGGCATCCTCTGACACTGGTGCATCACCATCAGCCTGAGTACTACTACTCACCTCTACCTTTGCAGTCACTCTGTCCAAGGGAACATCAGTACCCACAAGCAGCTGTGGCTCACCTTCAGTCTCACTGCTATAGAGTAGCTCCCTCCCTGAAGTAACCACTTCACCAGTCCTGACTGCAAGTATGTAGTCTGTCTGGGTCTCCCCCAGGCTACCAGACCCACATGCTTGTCTTCTAGCCTGACTACATGTAACTGCATAAGCACAGGGTACTGCCTCATCCAAATCCTTCCCTATCAGGACATCAGTAGGATGGTAGTTTGGTGCCCCTGTTGTCTCAAGACAGCCTACTATTGGCATTTTGTCTTTCCCACTTACTGGCTCTCTCATCTTTTGTTCCCAACATTGCCTACGTGGACATCTGTATGCCACATGGCCCCACTGGTTGCATTCAAAACATTTAACCCTAGGTCCTGGACATGTACTTGGGCATATCATTGTTGGAGCCTTCCTGTGTCCTGACAGAGTCCTCTTCAAACTATCTGGAGATATACAGAGCTAAGTATATTTTTCTGGCAATTCAGAGTTGTGTACTGTTAATTGTTACTTGACTAATTTTATATCATTGCTGGCTGACTTCAGAGTTGTGCACTGTTATTTTTGCTTCACTATATAGTTTTTCAGATCTCTGCTGAAGGTGCTGTTTTTCCCCTACCCATCCGCCCTATTCCTGTCTTGTTGTTTAAATTTGAAGGCTTTTGCAGTTGCCCGCCCCCACTGTAGATTTGATCTGGGACACTCCCCCAGTCCCATCTCTTTACCACATTCTACCTAATAGACTCCTTCTGCACTTGTTTTTAGTCATTTTTAATTTAATTGCATTTTTTTAAACTGTTTGATCTAACATTGCTACATACTCAAGTGTGCTAGCTTGCACTGCATTTGAATTGTTTTTACTGCTGTTTTAGCTACTTTTCTGTATTAAAAAAAAATCTAAGCTTGTTTCCTACCTTTCCTGTAACTAGTGTAGTCCAGATTCAGATTTGCTGTATCCAGGACTGTATGTAAGCTTCTGAGCCCCCCAAGCTTTCTGTGTTGGAGGGAAGCCTTCTAGCTTATCAGTGGGAGTGGTAAGCACTAGGTAACCTATCTACCACATAAGGAGTGGTTCTGGCCCAGAAATTGTAGTTATTGACCGTTTAGGCAGTTTTTCCATCTCTCTCAACTTTCTGATTTAAAAGCCCGCATTTGCTCTTGATCACCCTCCCCCCCTTTCCTGTAACTAGTTTAGTCCAGATACAGATTCTTACTTTTAGCACTTGAATTTGCTTATTCGTGATAAGCACTTGTTCAGAACTTGTTGTAAGCACTAAATAACCTACAATTACTACAGCACCCAACCTTCCTCATTACCTAGAGGAAAACAGTTTTGGTACTTACTTTCTACACTTGCTTAGAGAAAAACAGCTCTTGTACTCACTTTCCTCACTTATCTAGAGGACAATAGGTTTTTATTCAGGCATGTCCAAGGGTCAGCTCCCAGTGTACTTTCCAGTCTATCTGATGAATCTGGGCATCTTGGGGCAATGTAGAAATTGCCTCATGTACCCAGACAACCCCATCCTCCTACCACCCTACACTACAACCTGTGAGAGATGCACTTATCTAGCCAAACTGGAGGTAAAGCTCTCTCCAACCAAGACTGAACTTGACAGTCAAGAGTAGAAGGTAAACACTTGCACCACACCACACTCATCACATAGCCTCACTAAATCTACACCACCAAAATCCACACATAGAAACACAAAAACATTCACGGAGGCTCTCAATAATAATTTGCTCAAGCAACAGAGACCTCCAAAGCAGAAATGCAAGCAACCTCTACCCCCCAACACAACCCAAATGACACATAACCCGCAGACTCAGTGTGCCACTCAACCACAGCCAATAAGGCAAAACAATGTACCCAACACAATAGTCATAGGTGACTCTATAGTCAGGCACACTGATGTCCCACTCACCAGGTTAAAAACCTGTGTTTGCGTGGGTTTGTGCATCATGCAGCTCTGGTAAGCTAGGGTAAACTATTACAGGTGCCTTAAAGTCTGCTCTTCAAATTTTCCCTTAGAGTTTGCTAGCTTTCATCTCTGAGCACTTAAATTAGAGCTTTAAACCCAGCACTTGCTTGGCACCTCTTGCAGCAGTTATTATAAGCATAGTAAAAACCTTCCATAAAGGAAACAAAAACAGCTTCAGTACTTAAATGAAAGCAAAACAGCTCAAGTACTTAAATAACTGAGCACCAATCCTGGCATGTCTAAAGGCCAGTTCCCTATGCTTTCTCCTGTTAACCTGGTGAACCTGGGCATCCTGAGGCAATGTAACAATTGCCTCATGTACACAGACAACCCTCTCCACCTACCTCCAAACACATCAACTTGTTAGAAATGCACTTACATAGCCAAACTAGAGGCCACACTCTCTCCAACCAAGACTGGGCTAGCCAGTAAAGAGGAGAAGGTTAACACATACATATCACCACATATAACACATAACTCCCCAGATCACACACAAGCACACCTCCCACATAGTAACACAAAACACACACACACTTTTGCGGAAGCTCTCAATAAAAATCTGCCCAACAACAAAGACCTCCAAGGCAGAAATGCAAGCAACCACCTCATCCAAACACAACCCCCAAGACACATAGCTTACACAGTGTGCCACTCAGCCTAAGCCCCTATGGCAAAACATTTTACCCAACACACTAGTCATTAGTGATGCAATAGTAAGGCGCACTGACATCCCGCTCACTAGGGTGAATAAGGAGAAGGTTACGGTCAGCTGCCTGTCGGGCGCCAGGACTCACCACATAATACACGCACTTGGGTTTCTCCACAACAAGTAGAAATATGACTCTGTCATTGTCCATGTTGGTGTAAATGACCTAAGATGTACCTCCCTGGACTACATGAAAAGAGACATGCAGGAGCTCTTGAATCTTGTAGTCCAGACTGGTATGACCCTAGCCGTGAGTAGCATCCCACCGTCACCCAGAATGATACCACAGTACAAGCAAAAAAAGATTGACTTCAACAATTGGCTAAGTTTCTAGTGTCATTCAAAAGGGATCCAGTATCTGTCTGCCTGGGATGACATGATTGACAGACCACGATGCTTTGTCAGAGGTGGCCTGCACCTGTCACCCCTGGGATTCTGGATACTGGTCAAGGCTCTTGACACTCCTATAATGCCTTTTTTAGGCAATGCCCTGAAGACAAATTTGCCACCATAACAACTGCAAGTAAATGCAACCTGAAGGTTATGCTACTCAACACTAGAAGTCTAAATCTCAAAATGCACTCGCTCGAGTCACTCCTTAAACTGGAGAACATCGACCTCTGTGCAGTAACATAGACCTGATTTAAGGGTCCAGAAACTACCCGAGAGCTACCAGGCTACAATGCATATCACACCTTTTTGGCCCCTAAATCTGGGCCGAAGCCCTAAAGGATGTGTGGACCGAAGCCCCAAAGGTGATAGTGTATCCATCTTCATAAAAGATGCGCACACCTCCAGACTAGTTGCCCAACATAATGCATCAGAGATACTTCAGGTACAACTAACACAGGATAAAACTGCAATCCAGGTTGTAGCCTGCTATAGATCCCCACAATGTCCCAAGACTCTCACTATACATTCCTGAACACACTGGAAAGCAATAAGGTTCAACCTAATACCCTTATACTGGGAGACTAACTACCCCTCCATTAGCTGGGAAAACTACTCTTGTTCCAACTCATTTGCCCAATGATTCCTGGAATTCATTAATTCTAATGCCCTGGACCAACTCATTCTCACCCCTACCAGAGGTAAAAACATTCCCAACCTGGTCATTACAAACATGGGGGACTGCTGCTCTACACCAGTATTCACCTCCTCCCTGGTTAGATCTGACCACAAGTTAATCACAGTCGATATCCAAATCCCACCCTTACCCCCACCCCCCATGAAGGAAATCACACTGAAGAACTTCTCCAAAGCCAATTTTAGGCTTCTAAAGACAGACGTGACAAACTTCATGTCACCCATGCAAATGGGGAATGGGTGTATGGCTTTTGAATCATACACCAAGGCACTGTATTAGCATTTACACAAGTGCATGGATCAGGCCATACCAAACAGAACCAAGATCCGGTCCTCGAAAAAAAGTAAGCCAGTCTGGTGGTTCCCTGCTATTAACATACTCTATAACAGAAGGAAAAAACTGTTGCAGAAAAGGGTCAAGTCCCAAGAATGGAAAAATTGCCTTGTAAATCTCAGCAAAAAACTGAGATACCTCATCAAATCCTCCAAAGCTAGTTACAAAAACAAAATTGCTACAGATACTAAAGATAACAACAAGGCATTCTTTAGCTATGTCAAGAATCTGCATAACAATACACAGAAGTGCTCTGAACTACTGCACAATGGTACCACTTACACTGAACCAATAAATATTGCCAATATCTTGGCTGATAGGTTTAGTGCAAACTTTACCCTCCCTTTACTCCCTAAATTGCCCATCCCAATACCTGAGGAATACCAAATCCCTAATATTCACGGCTGCACAGGTAGAAACCGCATTATCCAAAGCCAAAAATACAGCTTCCATGGGACTTGATAATATACCTGGTGTGTTCTACATGAATTACAAAAGGAAACTGGCACCACACCTGAGTGCCCTGTTCAACCACAGCCTCACTTCAGGCTTTGTTCACATCAAATGGTGCACAGCAACGGTCATTCCACTCCACAAAGGGGGAGCGACTACTGACCCTGGAAACTACCACCCCATCAGCCTGACGAGCCTGATCTGTAAGACAATGGAGTGCATCATTATTGACCTTATTAATAGGGATATAGGGAACCTTCAAACCCTGGACCCCTCACAGTTTGGGTTTGTGAAAGGAAGATCATGTCTGCTCAACCTGATAAATTTCTTTGAAACTGTCACTAGAGCGTGGATGAAGGTAAGGTAGTCCATACAGCCTACCTCGATCTAGCTAAGGCCTTTGACACCATCCCCCACTCAGGGATCATTGATAGACTCACTAACCTAGGCATTAACCCCTACATCATAAGATAGGTTGCCAACTGGCTCATGGACAGAACCCACACTGTGAAATAGCGGACTCCAAATCTGACTACTAGGCAGTTACAAGTGGAGTCCCACAAGGATTTGTCGTGGGTCATCTCCTGCTTAGCATCTACTTTCCTAAAGTTCAGGCCAACACAAAGGGATTCTGGTTAACCAAATTCATGGATGACTGCAAGCTAGGAGCTATTATTGATTCTCAAGCTGATGTAGACGTCCTATAAAAAAGCCTCACAGAGACCAACGACTGGTGCCAGAACCATGGTCTTAAGCTTAATGCTAAAAAATGCATCATCATTACCTTCAGGAAAAATATGGTGCCCATGAACTACCACATTGACGGTAGCCTACTCAACTCCCAAGGCATGATAAGAAATCTAGGGACACAGGTAGATAGTGACCTCTCCTTCGACAACCATGTTGCCACTGTCGTTAGAAAGTCCTTCTATGTGGCACAGCTCATTACAAAAGGTTTCTCATCCAGGAAGAGAGAAGTCATAATCTCTCTACTCATCCCTCATTAGACCCATTACAGAGCACAATGCCCCATTGGGCATGTACCTTGTTAGACAACTACAGCAACTAAAGAGGCCACAGAAATTCCTCACAAAGAGGATCCTAGGACTCAAACACATGCCCTATGCAGAAAGACTCAAAAAACTCCAGCTTTACTCCATCTCATATCGCCTACTTAGAGGCAATCTCTGCTTGACATACAAAGCCATGTCTGACCCAGTTTTGCTAGACATGCTTCATCTGAAAAAGTCCCAGTCCCTCCATACCACATGCTCCAAAGTCCTCAACCTCATCACCACAATAAACAGAACCTGCTGGAAGGACAGGTTCCTAACCCAGAAAGTTCCCATACTCTGAAATAAACTCCCCATTCATGTCAAGCAGAGCACTTCACTAGCCATCTTCAAGAAAAATCTTGACGAGTGGATGGGTAGCAGGAAATTCACCCCAAGGATCATTTCAATAGCCTTGCTTGATAGGGGTGCAAGGAACTAACGTCCGGCAACAGGACGACTGGGAATATTCTTGGGCTAGGCTTGTATTGGCTATAGGGCCATTAGCCTAGTACTCACCTATGAACCTATGAACCATAGCCAGTATGGTAAATATGGGCATCCTGAGACAATCTGACAACTATCTCATTTTCACAGACAACCATTTCATCCTTAGAAAAACAAACCTAGTATGTGTGAGAGATGCACAAGCACAATTTCACTGGAGCCAAAAATCTCACATACAAACAAGGTTGCCCACCACCAACACACAGACCAACCTTTGTTGAGGCACTAAGAAGCAGTCTTCCCAAACCTCAAACATCTCCTAAGCCTGTAAATGACAATACCTATCCCCAGCAATCTCTAAAGCACTCACTAAAAGTAACACTAAACACCATATATATGTGTACACCCAGAGATGTCCCAAGACCAAAACCCATAAGACAAGCCAACACATTAAGCAGGACTCTTGTCATAGGACAGTCTGTTGTACAACTTACAGATGTCCTACTCACCAGATTCAAGAAGAAGATAACAGTTAGTTGCTTATATGGAGCCAGGGTCCACTAAGTTGCACATGCACTCAAGTCACTACACCACAGTTACCAGTATGACTCTATCATAGTCCATGTGGGATTTTATGACTTGATACATACTTACCTGGACTATATGAAAAGCGACATTGTTGATCTCTCTGAATATGTGTCTCAGCCATGTATGTGCTTTGCATTGAACAGCATTCTACCATTACAAAGGATGATGCCACAGTATGAGCAAATATGATTCAATTCAGTAGTTCACTTAGTTTCTGGTATCTTTCCAGGTGGATTCAATAATTGCTATCATGGGAGAATGTGGTCAACAGACCACATTGCTTTGCAAAGCATAGTCTGAACCTGTCTCCTCTATACCTCCAAATATTGGCTAAAACTTTATCCACCCCCTTACAGCCTTTTTTAAGCAATGCCAAATTGACAAACCTTCCAACATAGCAACCCAAAGAAACCTAAAGGCATTACTTTTCAATGCTAGGAGTCTAAATAAAAAGCTCCACACCCTATAAGCTGCCCTCACTCTGGAGAATATAGACATCTGTGTCATTATTGAGATATGGTTTAAATACACATAAAGTACTCCAGCAGTGCATGGCTTCAGTGCCTTCCACACATTTAGACCATCAGTTGCTCAGATAGGTACAAAAGATGGATGAGTCTCAATATATATTAGCAACAAGCATAATTCTATTTTGGCTAAGCAAGATGATATCCTGGAATTTATCCACATGCAAATCACCATAGACAAAGCCGCACACTATATCCTAGCAAGCTATAGATCACCCGCTGTATTGCTACAATCCCATAGCTTGTACCAAGACCTACTTCAGTCACTCACCACTAAACCAGATAGCCTTTTCATGGGAGACTTAAACTACTCCTCTATAGACTGGGGAATATACACTGCGTCATACTCACAGGCATGATGATTACCAGACATTACTTACACAAATACCCTTGACCAGATAGTGTACACACCCACCAGAGGTTCAGAATGCTGACCTGGTTTTCAACAATATGGGAGAGAGTGCTGCACCCCCCCCCCCATCACATCTCCACTGCTGAGTTCGCACCACAATGTTGTCTCCTTTGAAATAATAACCAGCTCAGTAACCCCAGCCAAAGCAGTAACAGTTGGTAACTACTCCAAAGCAAGCTACACACTATTAAGTGATAGTTTATCAAAATTCAATTCCCTTCCCAACCCTAAGTTCACAATAACCTATGTGAAATTGTTCACAATAACCTTATCCAGCAATGTAAATGGCTGTATAGAGGCTGCTATGCCTACCAAAAGTAAGCCCAAAACAACCTCTAAAAACAAACGACACTGGAGGAAGATGAACCTTAATAGGGTATATAGCAAAAGGAAAAAAGTCATGGCTAAAATCAGGAAGGACATCTCCCATAGTGATAGGAGCTCTCTAATTAAACTAAACAAGGCCAGTTACAAGGTCAAGATAGCCTCACAGGCTAATGACAACCACAAGGTCTTCTACAGCTATGTCCAAAACCTCAAGGACAGCACATATGAGTCTGCTGAACTGGTGGTCAATGGTGTAACCTTCATTGAGCAGAGTGACACAGCGAATTTGCTGGCTAACAAATTCAAATCAAACTTCACCCCTGCAACCCCCCCCCCCCCGCTTCCCTACATGAAATACCTAATAGCATAACCCCCAACTATTTACAGGGAAATGGTCCTGGCAGCACTCACTAAGGCCAAAAACATAGTTTCAGTGGGCCCCAACAATATCCCAATATGCCTCCTAAGTAGCTGGAAATATGACCTATCAGAAATACTTGAGTCAGTTTTCAACTATAGCCACAAAATCAGCTTTTTACCATGAGAATGGAGGACTGCAACAGTTATCCTACTTCACAAGAATGGACCATCAACTGACCCCAGATACTACAGACTGACTAGTCTAATATGCAAAGCCATGGAATGAATTATCGTGGAAATGATCAACAACAACACAGGCAACCTTCAGACAATGGACCCATCCTACTTTCCCTTTGTTAAGGGAAAGTCATGCCTATTAAACCTGGTGGACTTCTTTGAAAAGATTACCAAGGCAACAGATGAGGGGAAAATGGTGCACATCACCTACTTGGACCTGGCTAAGGCATTCGATACAATACCCCACTCTGGTATAGTTGACAATCTCACTGACTTAGGCATAAACCCCTGCAGAAGCTCACAGACAGTACCCAGGAAGTCAGGATTTGTGATACCACCTCCACTAAGAGACCAGTCACCAGTGGGTTATCCCAGGACTTGGTGCTGGGATTACTTCTATTTGGCATATGCTTCTCAGAGGTAAAGGTTAATGTCAAAGACCTTTGGCTGACCATGTTCACAGATACCTGCAAATTGGGAGCTATCATAGATTCCCCCATGACGCAAACATCTTACAACAGAGACTAACACGGACAAAAGACTGATGCCAAAGTCAAGGACTACAACTTAATGCCAAGAAATGCATTATAGTGCCTTTTGGGAAAACTGCCACCCAGACTAATTACTCCATCAATAAGACACACTGATCCAGCTCGGATGGAACTTTTGCACATCAACAAATTGAACAGTATCAGAACCACTAGATCCAATGATTTAAATTTTGCTTGTGACATAAATAAGACATTTGGCAAGACAGATGTGTGTCTCAGAGAATCTCCATATTCTGGAATAGGCTCTGTATCTATGTGAAGCAGAGCCCATCCTTAACCCTATTTAATCGTAACTTTGACCAGTAGATAAGAAATCAGAAATTCACCCCTGGTCTGGTCCCATGTCTTTGACAGACAGATGCAGACAGTAATGCCCGAACTAACATACCCCCCATAACCTTAGAAACTTCCTAACTAACATAGCCTGTCCTAATAAATGCCCATGATACAGATAGATACAATTGGGTTGGATCACTGCTAGGCTTATAAAGGCCCTGGTGGTCATTAGCCTAGTATGTATCTGCGAACCTATGAAGTACTTTAAGTAGACATTGATTAATGCATGTTTCCTTTTAACATCTGTTACACCACTGCATTAAACACTGAATTGCTCTGTTCACACTTCATTACACACCTTGATAGCCATGTAAAACTACAAACAAATCTGGATTGGACTGGACTCAGAAATTTAAAACATTGAAACTATCTAAAAGTATACTTTCTTTTATTTCTTACATACTTTGGAAGAGTGGATCATAATCATGACTTTCATCTATCCTGTCTCTGATTTTACAGAATCCTGTCTGATGTCCTTTCATATTGTACAATGTCCTCAATTCTGATATTCTGATAAATCATTGAAAATTATAGCCATATCAGTTTTTCCTAAGTCTTCAAAAATGCATGTCGACACAAAACCTATCCTTATATTAATTTTAATTTTTATAAGTGAATTAGTATACTTTTAAAAAAATTATCTATGATTTTAAACCTTGGTCCCCCATTATTTCTAGCTTTATCCCTGATTCTTGAACAAAGAAGTTGAGAGGCATGATTGTAAGCTTGTAATGTTTTCCAGACACTATTACTAAAACTGCTACTCTCTGTGAAATTTTACCTGTAGAATGATGGTCCACACTGACATAACCCAAAATGTCAAAGTTTTATATTTAAAAAACATAAAGCAACTACCCCCAACAAAGAAAAAAATAATTAAATATTTTTAAATAACTTGGCAATCAGATCAATAAATTGACTTTTATGAGATTCATACATTCATATACATGCAGAACTTAGAGTAACAAATCACCATGTGCATTGGAAAGACAGAGGAAACCAGAGGCTACCCATAGAAAATTAATACGGGCACAAGGTGCATGCAAACACCACAGAAAGTGACAAGTCAAGATCAAACCCTGGGCAGGTGAGGAAGCAAGTCCAGCTACCATATCACCCAGTACAATAATCCTGTACCACAGAATAATTGTGATATGGACAATGAAAATGTAACTGTTTTTACCAAGTTACGTGTTTTGTAAATGGCAGGAAGTACATGCAAAGCTTTGCTGGCAAGTTCCTGTTTACTGAACTCCAAAAACTTGAAGTTGACTCACCCTGTGAATCTGTCTAGATAAGCCTTAGAGACAGATAATCCAGGCAAACACTTAGGTGTCATCTTTTGACAGAAACCCTCATTGATAAGTGAGCCTGAGGTCGTCAGGAATAAGATCACCATGCACAATTTAAGGAGCTAGTTTACATAAGAAATGGCTCAATTCTATAAAGAAATCTCTATGGAAATATGTTATGGCTATAAAAGTAGCAAAACTCATGATGGAGATTCAGTGATACATTGTCTTAAATAAGACAGAAAAGATTACTGTGTGGGTCTTGTGGCACTCAAACAGTAAAAAAAAATGTAGTTACAGAAATACAAAATTTTACCTTGACATTTCTGTGTGTGTGGTTTTGCTTCCAGTAACAACAGTGACAGTTTGGTAACTTTCTCTGTGAGTCATCACCTTTCTTCTTACCCAGAATACACAGCAAATTGGTAGACATGAAACAAGATTGCTGCTCTTCTCTGCCTTTTATGTGCACTTATAAGCCTGAAGTCGATCCATATTCTGTGTTGCTACTCACTCCTCATTTTGTGTTTACTTAACTGGCTAGAACACTATAGATAAATCTAAACACTGTCTCTCTCTCTATATATATATATATATATATGTATGCATGTATGTATATTGTATATAGCTATATATGTACATATAGTCCATATAGTTTGTTTCACTAAATAATTTAGCTGTGCTAATAAACTTAAACATGCAGTGTGTGTTGCTATTCAGATTACAGAACGTATTCATACACACAACTGTTTTCTGCAGTAAAGTTGTCCTTGAACATATGTACAACTTTGTTTTTCTTTACCTGTTACATCTCCTGTAGAGTCTTTTGAACAAAACTTCCCATCTTGGAGAACACACAATATTTAGCAACTGTGGAGGTAGTGTTCTGCTGAGCTCTGATGATTGCACCTCTTCAGTCCTTTTTTTCTAACCTCCCTACTCTCTTCTGATGACCTTTCACAGCATAGACACTACTGATTATCTTCTGCTGACCGACAGCTGGCTACCACTTCCCTCACTCCTCAGGGTTTAGCCCTCACTCCTGCTCTCATCCTACTTACCCCAGATTCAGCCTATCATATAACACAACTTACCCCAGATTCAGCCTATCATATAACACAACTTACCCCACATTCAGCCTATCATATAACACAACTTACCCCATATTTAGTCTATCATATATCCTGCTTATCCCAGATTTATACATATAACACAATATATCTTGTCAGCAATCCACCATTCATCTAGTGACTTTGCTCTTCTGCTCTTTCCATTAAAATCAGCTGCTGGTTACCCTAAAGATAACTCTTGTTTACCCTAACTGTTACTAAATGTTTTTTTACCTTACAGCTTACTGCTTTTAATGCTACAGCTTACTACTGTTTTCTTCATAGCTGGCTGCTGGTTATGGTAAAGACAACTGTTGGCTAACCTATACCTACATAATAGTTGCCATATAATTAACTTCTGGCCACTCTATAAATAATTGCTGTTTACTTTATAGCAAACTACTTGTTGCCAACAGTGGTTTACCTAATAGATTACTACTGGTTACCCAGTAGTTAACTGGTGTTTACCTAATAGGTAATTGTTTTTTTCGTTACAACTAACTGTTTAACTTACAGGTGACTGCTGGTTACCTTATAGCTGACTGCTGTTTACTTTATCAATAATGTTGGATACCCTGTAGTTAACTGCTGTTTATCTTGTACCTAACTTCTAATTGCCCTGTAGTTAACCACCTGTTCATTCACCTCTACTCACAACTAACTCTTCTCAGACACACAAAGAATGAATAGAAACCTCAAATTAACATATTTGTACAAAGCCTGAAGAGGAACTTGAAATGGTTAATTGAACTGAATCTGATATTGTAGTTATAACAGAAACCTGACTTCAGTAACATACTTTATTTCCCTTTTACCTTCATCCTGGTTATTCTTATTTAAGATGGTGGACAGAGATGATTTTAAATTATTAACAATCCCCAAACCTCAAACCCATCTAGCCATTAGCTTCATAGCCTGGTCATCACAGACTGACGCATTTGGACCCAAATGACTCAGAGCTGAACCAACTCTACTCCAAAATATTATGGTATCTATACCTGTCATCTACATCCCCTATCAGCCAAGTGAACAACCCTTAATGCACTGCTCCTTGAATTCTACTCATCCCTTGACCGCAATACTAACCTTGTGATGCTTGGTGGTTTTAGTCTGCACACATTCAGCCAGCATTAATTTGACATAGAAGCTTCACTTACCAATCTGAAGTAAATCCACAGATAATCACACTTCACTTGACTTTGTATTAACTAGTAAAGAAAGGAGAATATTGAATCTACAAATCCTTCTTCTCATCTTCCATGGTCATTTACCGGTTACCTTCTTATAGTCATGCAATAGACCATAAACCCTTCCCATATAATATATCATGATGTCTGAAAGTGAAATAAGTAAAGAAGCATTATGTGATGATTTATAGTGCATTGCATGAGGAATTCTTTACTCTGCAACTGGTGTGGCCTCAATTTTTTTTCATTTTTTTTTTAGATAAGCCACTGATATTAAAGTGACAGAAATGGATAATTCCTGAACTGATACACCTGCTAACAGACAATGTATACAAATCCAAAAAGGTACTCTGTATCTACCTTCTAGAACAATTTCAATTTGTGTAATTATCAGAAATCAAGCCAAAAAGTGTAAAAAGCTAAAAGTCTCTGTATTTGAGACAGTGAAAAAGATCCATCTCTTTTCAACCCCCAGACCCTTCTTTGTAGTAAAACTATCTTGCAGGGCAAACTAAAAAAACAGATCTTCCCCGGCTGTAAAATACACACTTCATCTGAATATTTTAGAAAGACATTTATTAATTTTCCACTAGTCATACTCAAACTGAAAAAGCTGCTACAGATCTGTTCATACATTGATCATTGTCCATTTCAGAGGTTCTCACCCTCAAACATAACAAGTCTCATAGAAAGCACCTGCAAAATAGCACCCCAAAGACAGATGGCTGTAAACTGGCACATCAAGGACAGATGGCCTAAACTCCTGTCTCATGAAACTTTTAGGACCATAAAGTTTCCCAAAAAGTAGCACATGGCACTGTTTATATGGTGTAGTAATAAATAGTAATTGGGTGAGCTGTAACAGGTCAAGATACAACTCCTATCATATTTGCCATTGTTTCTAGGGGAGAGAGATAATGGCATTTCTTCTATCTTGTTTTTCATCCTTTGTGATTATTTCTATTTATACCAGTGGTGTACAAAATTGTAGGCAT
The DNA here is from genome assembly GCF_019279795.1 of Protopterus annectens. Classification (NCBI taxonomy): domain Eukaryota; kingdom Metazoa; phylum Chordata; order Ceratodontiformes; family Protopteridae; genus Protopterus; species Protopterus annectens. The sequence continues at coordinate 181,964,059 of NC_056739.1, forward strand.
ATACATACACACACACACACACACACACATATATATATATATATATATATGTATATATATATATATATATATATATATATATATATATATATATATATATATATATATATATATATATATATGGTTCCACTTCACAATATCGAATTACTGAAAAAAACGAAAATAAAAAAACGTGGAAAAAACAGCACAGTGGCAGGAGAGAGAACCAGCATTATTCGTGACTAAGCGCTTTCACCTTCAAATCCTAGGCATCATCAGAGTCATTAAACAAACACATCACTTCCTTTTTATAATAAAATACACATATCATCATAGTCGCTCAACATACACATCACTTCCTATTTATATTAAAATACACATGACATCAGACATATAAAAACTTGATCATTGCAATTTTGATTTAAAATCCTATACAATACAATTGTATTGAAACCCGACATAGGTGGGGTCTATATACACATACACATCACTCCCCCCTAACTATATATACTAACACCAGGTTAGCACTACAGTGGGGAAAAGGACATATACCTTTGACTTGCCTTAGAGTACTACTTGTTAGTGAAATGAGTTTTAGGTGAAATGAGTTTTAGGTGAAATGAACTTTAGGTGATTTGGTCTCAGTGAAATGGTCTTTCAGTGAAGTGATACGAATCCATATATATATATATATATATATATATATATATATATATATATATATATATATTTAGTTTTGTACAGTTTGATTTGAAGACTTGTACAGTCAACTACTTGTCATTGACTATTTATGTCAAGGGACTGGTAGTCAGGACTTGTATGGGGTTTGATTTTACAATATCCTTTGTACATCACTTCCTTCTGCTAGAAAAAAATTAAAAGATTTCACCCTGCCAATTTCTAAAACTATCACACTCTCTAAAACAGTTATTTCCTTATGTTTGTTTTAACAAAAATGATAGAAAATGTCATCTACCAACAAATTATAAAATACCTAAATAACTATGGACTGTTCATACAGATATGGAATGGGTTTAGACAAGAAAAAACACAGCGACTGACTTTTGACTGACTTCTTTATAAATATGAATGGGTATAGTAATAGAAACAACACTTTTTGAGTTGAATAACACCTTTGGCATGCTTAACTATGAGCTGCTAATTCAGGTACTTTATCGACTGAACTTTGGTTCTGGTTCTGTGTCATAATTCTCTGCCTCATCCAGGAACTGCAGGGTAAAAGTAGGCAGCCACCTCTCGGAAACAACAATCATAGCACAATAGTCACGTAATGTATCCCAGGTACAGATGTTCTAGTCATCACTAGAGCTTTCAGCTCTCCACTTGTCAGCAACAATGAATGTAAGCAGGGTGAAGTGTTATACCATCTTACATTTTGTCAAACACAGTTCAATTTTTGTTGAGTTCCAAAGATCATAACTTTAGGTTTTTAGTGGTTGAGGATTAGGCTGTAGTATTTCATCTAAGTGGTCAGGCTGAGGAGGTCCTGTTTTAGGGATTTTCATATAGTAGTTCAGAACTGGTGGGTTCTATATGTCACCATGTCATCAGCATATATAATGACTGTCAAGTTGGGCAGATGAGATGGCAGGCCATTTATAGACTAGATTTGGGGAGAGGACTCATCCTTGAGGAACTTCTTTGGTAAATTTAGCTGAAGGGAAGGAGGAGAAACCAACCTATACTTTAAGGGATCTGAGAGAGAGAAACAATTTGAACCATTGTATAAAACTCTGACTGAAACTTCTTCTGACAAGGGCATTAGGAGGAAAGAGTTGTCAACAAATTCAAAAGTTGTTTGGTAAAATTAATGAAGATTGCACCGGTGAGAAGATCTTCACCTTTGATGATTTCATCTGTTAGGGTGAAAAGAATGATCATGGAGGTCCTACTTAAGTAAAATCCATGTTGTTGTGGTAAGAGTATTCATTGTTTTTAAGAAAGTCTGTAGCAGTGAGAAAATTCTGTTTTGAAGATTTCCCTAGGCTAGGCAGAATGGAAGTGGTTGAAAAATTTGGTGCCCCCTCATTTGCAGCACATCAATAAAGAATGTATACAATCCACAATCCATTGCTAACATATACTCATTGATACTGATTATTATTAGAACAGAACACTGCTGTGCTCTACACAGAGGGTAGTTATTCATTAATTATTGCACTGTGCTGTGGTGTTGCAAAGTTTGTGCAAGAAAAGAAATAGCTTTTCTATCAGAAGAGTGAGAACATTTTAACTGCATTATTTTCTCCAGAGATTCAAAGAGAAATGCATATTTCTAATTGAATTATTTAGTTGGAGACTCACTGTAACTTATATCTTTATTATCATTCATTCATACTTTCACTGTAGAGTTGCACATTTACTCTTCCTGTTTAAATCTGCATGCTATATTTAATTGTGTGCTTTGCTGCCTCAAGTACTTAAATTCCCACACATAAATTCACAGGTATCATGTACCTTATGGGACAGGTTATGGATAAGAGGATCTGTAGATAAGCCATCTTGTAACATTAAAAAGGGAATACATTTCTTTCATTCTCAAATGCCACTTCTTTCTACAGAAGACATCTGTAAAGTAGTTGTCTAGAATACGTCAGACAAAATGCTGTTACTTTTTACACTACACAAAATACTGCGGTGGTGGTGCTGCGGTAGCGTTGTCGCCTCACAGTAAGACGTTGTCCTGTTCGATTCTCAGCTAAAGCATCTTCTGTGTGGAGACATGCGTGAATGGGCGTACCTTCGTTGAAGGTTGTGCATCAGGGCTGGCAACTCGGTACGTAAAAATCTACTGCCAATCATTAGTGGACCAGAGTTCCGCTGTGGCGACCCCTAACTGGGAAAAGCTGAAAGATACAACAACTGACTTCTACACAAAACTCAGACTCATATTGCAGAGGTCACTGTAATATATCTGTCAGGTGATACAGGAAACTGAAAAATCATTTATCGCTGAAGAATGTTGAAGAATGTTGACTTGTAATACTAATCAACTGCAGAAATAAGGGAAGGTATGCTGAGTAAATTGTTAGTGTACCTACAAAGCAGACCTAAATCAAAAGCCAACATTTTAAGTCATCATTTTTCTAACTAATAAATTATCTCTGACAACTATTCAGAAAAGGAAACTAGTGATCTAAAAAGGCTAGGAATATGCTAGAACAGCAGATGCTTGCTATATACTTGGGTTTGTTTTGCCAAATACAATCACAAAAGACAGAGGTACTTATATAGACAACTCTCTCTCATTCAGTGATCATGTTTCCACCATAATCAGGAAATCCTTTTATTTGGCCCAGTTGTACAAAGATATTAGCTAGGTCCATGTACTCAACATACACTGCCAGTCTTCAGTGACTGCTGCTGCTGTTTCTTCAAAAAATAAGGTAAGATCTAATAGGCATGATCTGACCTTGCCAATACTATGCTGGCCTTGGTCATCTAGAAATAGATCTCCCCTTATCATTTTCCAAGACATTTTGAATAATGTGTCAGACTGACTGTCCTATGGTTATCATAGCCTGAGGTGCCCTTACTTTCTTTATAGGAAACATGACAGTTTGACACCAAAGTGTTTGCACGAATCTCAACTTTGAGTTTATTCAAAAGTAATGATAGTAGTTTGAAGGTGTTTAGTACGATTATTTCTGGTTTACACATTTGAAAGAGTTTAGTAAGGTTATCTCTGATTCTATGCAAAGAATCACTGAACATGGGGTTTTGATCCAAGAAGCCCCTGTTTTTCATTTTACTGTCTGCTACCTGGACCATGTTTTTTATGATTTCAGCCATTTTGTTTCCTGCTATGTCTGATTTATGTCACTTCTTGGGAGCTTAAAACTAGTACATTTATTTGTTAGAATGTTGAACATTCCCTGTGGTTTACAGCCCAATGTGCTGTTAACTACTAGAATGTTACTTGATTTTTCCCTTTAAGTTTCCTTATATAATTAAATAATACCCTATTATTGCCAACAGTCATTGATACTAGGTTAATTTGGTAGTTTGTTTCAATTAATTTGATGATGCCTGCCATCATATTTTGGGTTTTGTTTAACCTAGACTACATACTGCAGTATTTTTTGTTAAAGAAAAATTGTATCTTTTCTTTTTGGTGCAGATCTTGTAGATTTTAAAATTCCACCACAAGAGTTTGACTTTAACTTTCAGTGTTTATTTTTTATTTTTGCTGCTTTCAGATGTACGTTTAGAAATAATAAATGGCACAACAGAATTTATTTGTAGCTTTTTTCACTGTTTTATGAGGTTGTTAAGAATGGCATCCCGAATGTTGGTAGAAGGAGGCTCCTTTATGCCTCTCTCTAATCCTCATTTGTAAGATATAGGCAGATAATTTATTTGTGACTAGTCTGAATTGTGTTATTCAGTTAAAAATAATAATGTTATAGTCAGAAATCAGTAGAGAAGGAATAACTTCAGGATGGTACCTGTTATGGAAAGCCATGTGAATCAGTTTTATAAACTCTTAGTCTATCTTTTCAAATCTAGCCCTAGGTTTTAATTGAAAGGAGGACTGAACAGTAACATAATTTGTTTTGCAAAGGATTTTAATGTGCAATTAACTGATTCTGCAAACAGAACAAGATCTGATGTACCTCTTTATCATGACACAGTTTGTTTTATTGACTCGGCTAACTCATAAGTGGTACTACTATTATAGCACACATTGCAATAGCCCACCCACATAATGTGAAATAAAAAAAATGTTTTATTGTATTCTGTAAGCATTGCAAAACTACCCATACAATTTATTTTGTACTATTACATACTGGGACTGCTACACAGCAGACAGGCATTTTTCTTTTTTTCTTTTTTTGTTTTTCAAATTGCATTTAGTGACCTCAGTTCACTGCAGTGCTGTTTGTACAATATATTTTTTGGAATGCAGTTAAACAATGAACATTTTTATTACACCAGACTTAATTACAACTGTCTTTTTTGTTATATGCATAAATGTCCAGTGTATAACTCTACCACAATTGTTGCTATTTTGTTTAAAAATGAGGAAGAGAACAGATAGTGTAGAGGAGCGGAAGTCCTTTAAATAAAAGCTCTGACTTGCATGTTATCTTTGGAATTTCATTACTCATGCAGTCAGAACATCTTTATTTTTAAGGTATGCTATGTCAACCCTTATTGTCAGACCTTGAGGCTTTATTTGCAAGTAGTCTATTAGGATGCTTTTTTGCACACTTTTAGGCCTCTGAAATGAGCTATTTAAATAGCTTGTTGATTTATTGTCCATATAAGGAAACCTAAATATATAACTTATGTTCACTATAGCAAGATGAGTTTGCAGGACAGTCTCTAAGTCTTAATCAGAAGTTGCATGTCATGCAGTTTTAGTTCCTAGACAAACTGCAAGATTTGTAACTAGTCCTTGTGGGTCATTTGTTAATACATGTTACATGTCAAGTGAACTAAGTATTCTAGAGAGACAAAAACTCTGTTATCATCCATTTCTCTCCCTCTGGCATGTTAGCTTTATCCTGTCTGATACACAGTCCAGTTAATTTTATTCTTAAACCAGAGTTACACTGCAGTTACAGTAAGCTTTTTATTATTTTTTGTTAACAGAAATATTTTATAAGATGCCATTTTAATTTAATATTTTTCTCCTTAATGCACATTGTTGAAGACATTTTCTGTCTCTGGTTACATGATAAATTCCCTGATGCTGTAAAATTAGAGATTTTAAATTTTTCCTAAAGTCACATCATCAATAGCATATTTTACACTGGTATTCAGTTATTGCAGATTTTTGTCATAACTACTGAGTTTGTAAAAACATTGACAAATGATTACTGTACTAAAAATTCTCCTGTAAGCAATATCATATATAATATCAGTTTTCCTTCTACTCTTCTAGTGTTTGCATATAGCAACTTTTTGTTCATTTTTATTGTATTTTACCTCATTTCTATATTCACCATATCTTTCTGAAAACTCTTTCTCCATGAAAAAAAGAATTTCATATTAAACTTTTACCTACAATGGATACATTTATATTTTCCTTTGATAAAGCCCAAACATTAATATCAGTGTCTTGGCACATAATATATTGCCAAGATTTTAACATACAATATTTTGTGATGTAGGTATTTACATTTTCAGTTTTTTTTAATTAATCCTGCTAAAAACAGTTCCATTCCACAAAATACAAGGCTTGAGTTTTATGTCATATAATGTTATGAAAGAAGATCTAATGTCTCTCCAAAACAACTGTTTAACAAAATATTCCAGATAACTGATGGAAAGAAAATCTTTTTAGTGACCCTTTCTGACATCTTTGGCTGCCTGGGACATCTATGTTGTTAATTTGAAAATGCAGGGGAATTTAAGTGAATTGCTTGAATTAATTCTCCCAAGCAGAAACTGAAATGTTTAAACCTATTACTTCACTTTGGATGCCTACCACTAATAAGTGTGTTTCTATCTCCTATTTTTCTCATTTTAGCTTGTCTGATTTTGGTTTGAATCCTAACTTTACTACTTAACTTAGTCTTTGAGTCACATCACTAATTTCTCTTTCATGTGGCTTATGATTAGTGTAATCAAGCATGCTGATATGACTAGAATGGTAAATGAATTATAACATTTTTGGCAGCAAAGAATAGCCAACAACTATGTTTCTAGTTTGCCTATTTTTCATATGTGAATCTCAGAACTGAAAAGCAGAATTAAATTGTTAAATTGCAAACTGCAATAAACATTAACTAATATCGTCTCACTGTCAAATTTTCTGTTTTACCAGTTTTGCGCATTTAAACAACTATGCAGCCTTTAAAAGCTACAGAATGTTTCTGAGACATGTTTTCGAACAACAAACACAGTTTAACATTTTGAAAAAGCTAGATTCTTCTCAGCATGTTATAGATAATTTTATTTTTCTATATACACCCTAAATCAACACAAATCTATCTCAACACAACTATTTAACACAAATTATACAATGACTGACCATTAACATTCAAAAAACGAACATGCTGATTGGGCAGCCCAACCAGCGTGCCCATTGTAAATCAAGCATATACCAACAGAAAAAGGTCCAGTTGACCAGACTTTCTTCCATTAATATATACAAAAAAATTTTACTTTTCTTTCATTTAAAAAAAAAAAATTACAAAACCAGATACTTCAACTATGAAGTTGTTTGATTTATTGGTAACACATTTGCTGGTGGTGACTGAAGCGATGGGTGCTGGTGTTTTTGAAGTGTGTTTCTATTTCCTGTTTTTTTCTTCCTTTACACAGCACTGATGTACTGCATAAGCATGGCAATGAAAGTCCTATGCGCATGCACAGTACATAGGAAAGCCCCAGGATACCGATGGAAAAACACAGAACAGCATGACACCCTTTATACAAGGGCATTACTTAAGAAAAGTACCTAACTAATTTTTTCCTTAAACAATGGGCTGGATTCATGAAGGCTTGCATGGAGTCAAAGAGTAGAGTAAGACTCCATGCAGCCAACATGTCTGCCGAGCAATCCAGGAACGCCGGCAGGGGCGTGCAAGAGAGCTCCTAAAACTCCTCTTACATGGACAGGGCTAGGTTATGCAAATTACCTCATTTGCTGCAGAAAGTTATGCAAATGAGGTAAATTTGCGATCCAGGAAACCCTAACCTGTCTGAGTAAGAGTAGTGTTATTTGCAGAAATGTACTCCGTTGTCAACTGAGTACCGTTCTACCAATAGCAAAATGGAGCCGTGACAGCTCCAAATAAAGGATGCATCCAGATGGGGAAGCATGCCAATGGCCAAATATATGGCCATTGGCAATTCTACCCGTTGCAAAAAAAAAAATGAATAATTTTATTTTTTACCTCGATCTCCAAACTTTAAGTGTAGCGCAGCATCACGCAAAAGTGCTGCGCTGTAAAAACCAAAAATAAATAAATAAATAAAAGCCAAAAATAGGCATTTTATTATAAATATACATCTGCCATGCAAGTGAATGGCAGGCTGAAGACAACATGGCTACTGAGTAGAGGTTGCTAAGGGGGAAGCTCAGTCTAAGAGATGTAACCAAGCATTAGTAGGCATTCCTATGCAAATGAGGGTAAGGATAGTGAATCCCAATTTCACATGGCATATGAGCAAAGTCCGTGGAGTGTAAGAGTAGGATAAGGGGAGTATCAGAGTAGAAGATAGGTGACATCATGAGGGGGGTATGTATGAAAGAATGTAAGCTCATTGGAGCAGAGTGGCATGTGTTTGCTGTCAGTTACCCATCACTGGAAGAGGCATGTCAACAGGTATCCTAGCTAAAGGCAAGAAATTGAAGGTGTATACCATGGACAATACTAAAGTTTCTTGTAGAAGTGCCTGCAGCGTGTATGCACACGTGTGTGCGCCTGTAAAACTGATTAAGACTGTGTGCGCCTCTGTGCACGCGTTTAAGCTGGAGTAAGCAAGTGTAAGTTTGTTGAAACCTGTGTAAGCGAGTTTGCACCAGTGTGCGCGCGTTTAAGCCAGAGTCAGCAAGTGTTAGGCCGTGTAAGTATGTGTGCGTGCGTGTAAGCTGGTGTGCGTGTTTTTGCGCTTGTTTGTGCGGCGCTGCCCCCTGTGGAAACAGAATGGGAAAAGGAAGCACAACAAATAGTAGGAAGTTAACCAAGGAGAAGTAGCAGAGCTAGAAGGTGAAAACAATCAGAATCAGCCAATTACACAGGCAGTACACTAGCCCAGCCCAACCCAGCACTTAAAACTCTGCAAATAACTTTCCACTATGTTTTTCTCAGAGACACTGCAACACTGCAATAAGCTAATAGAAGTGAAAACTGAAAAAGCTTTACTGAGACAAAGAAATGTTAGGGGCTGCCATTGCTGTTATAAGGCAACATATGCAACATGCTGAGAGTGGTGACAATGCGAATGCTGCTGAGCAACCCACAGTGAGGAGACGGAGAAGAGTGTACAGACCCAGGGTAACCTACCAGGGGCTACATGAGCTGGAGATAGTGCAGTGCTATAGAGTGGACAGGGACCTCATGCAGCAAATTGTTGAGCTGTGCAGGCCACACCTCACACACAGAACCAACAAAGGGGAACCCGTCCCAGTGGAAACCAAGGTATGTGTTGGCCTAAGAATATAGCAACAAGTACTTTCCAGAGACCAACTGGTGATATGATGGGGATTTCACAGGCATCAGCATCCAGGGTACTGCACCAGTTCCTGAATGCCATGTCAGCACATGTCGGTGATCATGTATATTTCCCCAATTCCCATGAGGTATTGGCCAGCAATATGCATCTTTTCCAGCAAATAATGGAATACCCTGAGGTAGTGGGTGCAATAGACTGCCAGCACATACGCATCAAAGCACCAGCTGGTGAGCGGGGTAGGGTCTACTTTAACCACAAGGGTTTCCCCTCCATCAACTGCCAGGTCGTGTGTGATGCCCAGGGCATAATAATGAATGTGTGTGCTGGCTGCCCTGGAAGCTACCATGATTCCCATATCTGGCATCTGACACAGCTGTACCAGACATTTGCCAATGGGGACATTTCTCATGGTCACCTAGTGGGGGATGCCGGATATGCACCGGAGCCGTGGCTGATGACACCCATCAGAAATGCACACACACCTGAACAGGAACGCCATAATGAGGCACACGCACAAACATGAAATGTAATAGAGCATGTGTTTGGGCTGCTCAAGTCACAGTTCCAGTGCCTGGACACATCTGGTGGTGCCTTGCAGTACTCACCAACTACATGTACCCAAATAGTCATGGTATGTGCTATGCTACATAATATGATCCTGCGAAAACAGCTGCAGCAGGAGCAGCATAGGGCCGGGCCAAAGAGCCCCCCACCATTGCCAAGGCCATCACAGGCAGAGTGTGACTCAGAGGAGGAACAACCTGAGCCTGCCCCAGTAGGCAGAAGGAGGCGTGCCCAGTATGCTTTGGCCTTGGCAAAGAGGCAATGCATAGCATATACACTGGCTCAGTAGGAACCCTGGAAATGATACCTCTCTCTGACTCACACATATAGTAAAAGGGATGCCTAACTTGACACTACCTGTTTTCAAACATGTATAGGGAGTGTAATATGTGCATCCGACATAGGCAGCCCTGCAGCACCACCTGAGGTATGATTGCCATGTGTTAAGCAATATAAAGCAGTGCTAAACAGCTTTTACCACTATTTAGTATATGTAAACAAAATTGCACACACTAAGTAGCACAACTTTGGGCAATGTTGAGCAATATTGGGCAGTGTTCAGCAATGTTGGTTAACGTTGAGCAATGTTGTTCAAGTTTGGTCAAAGTTGGGCATAGTTGAGCAAAAGCAGGTAAACATGGTCATATTTGCTTTACTGTTCCTTAAGCAGTCTGGTCTGCCCAGTATGAAAATATGAAGCAGTGACAGTCCTCAAACCCAGGATACTGTGCACTATAGTCACAGTACTGAACCACTAAACCATGACAGTATTTCACTGGTCAGCCTGTATGAATAAATGTTGATAAGTCTATGCAAAGTGTCTCATGGAAACCCCGCAGGCACAGCATAATCCCTGTAGAGTTATGACACAAAGGTGAGCCCTGCAGTAAAAATACAACTCGATTTACAACACACATATAGTATAAATGTTATAAATGTTAATATTGGGCATGTTCACACACGTCAACAAATGTAGTGGACTTCACACAGCAACATATTGAAAGTTCACACTGGGCATGCTCACACACTTGAATAAATGAGGCAAATGTCAGGCAACAACATACTGAAAGGCCAAACTGGGCATGCTCACACACTTAGGCCATGTCTGAGTACAGCAGTGGGCCACACATATCAGGCAGTTGCATGTGTTAACACAGGAACCTCTCACAATTCACCAATCTTGTCTTGTACACACAGTGATATGACAACAGACACATATATAATATATTGGAACCCTGTCATAATCAAATACGTACTACAGATACTTAGGTTGTTCATAGAAAGTTGAAAAGCAAAGAAAGAAAACCCCCAAAATCAGTATCATCAATAAACAATGTGAATGCAAACACTATCCAATCCAGGTCATGGAAAGATTATCTGCGAAGGAGTCCATACAGAACCATGACACTTCCTTCAGCTATGTCATAAATAGCAATGTACACTCATATATGTCCTGAGTTAGGGCCATCTGTAAATGACTGACAATGCCAACATCCTGTCAGACAGGCCCATACATACATACCCACCTCCCACTGACAAAAGGCCCTATCATCATACCAGGAGATATCACATGTAGAATGGGTAAACAGCTCCTTCCAAAGCTGAAAACATGGCATCAATTGGATTACATTGTGCCCCTATATGTGTCATAAGTGAACTGCAGAACAAACAGAACCTGCACATGAACAGTCTGTTGAGCCTCACCCTCTCTACAGAATATGAAACTGTTGAATGGGTTACAGCAACATATGGCACACTACACAAGGGTTGGTGCACAACAGACCATGGGAACTATAGTCTTATAAGCCGATGAAGTCTGATCTGCAAGGCCATGGAGTCCATCATGATTGAAGTCAGAAACAGAGCTATTGGAAGCCTATAAACACACAACCCTACCAACTTTGGACTGTTCATGGGCAGATCATGTTTCCCAAACCTGCTAGACTGTTTGCAAGGCAGCCACCCAGGACATACATCAATGAAATGAGCTACACATGTCCCACATACACTTTGAATAGGCCTTTTCCAACATCCCAGACACATGTCGTATCCACAAAATCAATAACCTGTGCATAAATATGTATTGTCATCAGATGGATTGGCAACTGGGCCACAGATAGATAACACAAGGTAAGAATTGTGGAGTCCTGTGCAAGCTGGTAACACCTGCTGTCCCCCATGTCTCAGTCCTGGGATTGCATAAAAATAAGTGCCACACATTACCATGTGTAGTCTGATGATGTCAGCATCCCACAAATATAGCAGTAGAAATGAAAGCTCCCATTAAAGCATATAGCACGTTGTGTTAATGCATATCTCTCCAGTATCATAACTAGTTAGGTAGGGGTTTGAATCCTGCAGTTGCTGAGTGTGTGTGTGTATGATACTGTTTGTTAATGTGTTGTGTGTTTAGCTTTTACTACTGTATGACATATCAGTATAACAACAGTATGTGCATTGCACACTTCAGGTATCTGTGTGGCAAATACATATATGTACATGTGACCTCAATTAGTTCATAGGTGTGAAGCCTGCTTTCTACATGAATACATCTGTTACCTATGACAGATTGTGCTGCTGCTTCTCAGACCTTCGGTCACATATATATGTTTTTGACAAGGCCAGCCACTGTAGTGATCTGTGGCCTAGGTCATCTGTGTCACACACACCCATGACAGTTTCTATAGAATAGTGTGAGTGAGGGTTCATGCCTTGGGTATATTTCAGACATGTTAAAACACAACAAAGTCTGCCAATAATGGACATTCATTATAAGTGGTACAACAACTTTGTGGATATGCATACAGACCCCATATTGGTTATGTGATACACCGAGGGACTTCAGAATACCTATGGAAATGTGAATACCAAAGGACAGATGACATAACACTTGGGTGTATGTACACATCGGTACCTGTTCTACATGTTTGGGGCTACTACCTATGTGGTACTGTCGGGATACTATGTTTAATAAATGTGGATGACTATGCTATATTTGGCTTACAGCTTTACAGCATGGGTTGGACAACAGGTATCTGTCTGTATGATACCCTTGTGGAGGATAAGTGTCTCATCCGGAGAATGCATTGTAGGCCACTGTATGCATTTCCAGATGTGGACAGACATATCCCTAGTGTATTTGCTTGTACCTAAGAGGGCTATATGCCAAACAGGAGTGGTCCCAGGAATGGGTGGCAGTCAATACCACTGGTTACTGGTAGAGTATAGTACCGGACGGGTCCAAATGCTACTGAGTTTCCTACATCTGTGTGTCAGTTGTTAAGACATCATCTAACGATTGGTCATAGTCAGGCTGTTGAGGTTGTGTACACTACCAGAATGCAAACCAATGACAGATAGTAACAGTATCACCCACAGCATAGTGTCAAACCGTGTCATACACACATGTGTACCCAAGTTAAAACATATGTGTATTAAAATGCATACTGGCCACCAATGGAAACAATGAAGTCTTGACACTGTGTAATACAGGGAATGTCACCCTTCCCATGTGTCCACTATGCATGTACATGCAGAAAGTGCACCTCCACCATGTTCACAAATGTACACCTGCAAATCTGTACTGCACACATCACACACATACTGTCCACTCACCAACACATGCTGCCAAAACTATACACACATCAGCCAAGTGACACATGGGCGGACAATACATTTTTGGAATTAACACTGTTGTAAACAATACTACATTGATAATCGTAGCTTTAATGCATCATGCCTGCTCAGATACACTTACAGGGATATCATTACACTGTACTGTTGACAACATGCTAACATTGCTACACTGCTGTAAAGTCACCCTGTGCATCAGCACCATGTTAGCCTGTACCTGCATCAATGTTACAGATGACAGGAGGTGGCACAGTTTCATCATATGCACAGGGTGTGTTGTTGGTTTGCCAGAGCCCAACATTGACCCATCCAATCAACATGTATGTGTGTGTGTGTGTGTGTGTGTGTGTGTGTGTGTGTGTGTGTGTGTGTGTGTGTGAGGGACAACAGTACAGCATGGGTCAATGTTGATGTAATGTGTGTGTGTATGTGTTAGCCCTAGGTGTTTGGATTATGTGTGTGTGTCTGCATGCACACAGTTCCACCATGTGGCTGCCATATACAGGAGGTTGTGGGACAGCCACAGACTGTACCTGCCAGGCTGTACAGATCACCATCTCTGGCCACAGACAGAGTACCTGTGCCTGGCAGGGGTGCAATGGACAGACTGGGTACTATCATCAGAGGCAGAGGGATGTCGACTGGACCCATGTCCCTGCTGGGACTGGCCAGAGCCATGTGCACGTGGTCTTCTATGATGGTCTATTGACAGCCCTGCTCCAACATTGCTGGGGCTGGTACTGCCACTACGGGAGTGGCTGTGACTTGTGTGTCATCCGCAACGACTGCCAGCCAATGATGTTGCTGGCATATGTCCACGTCGATGTCTTGGCCGTCCTGCACTGTCCTGGCACATGGACATGACATTGCAGAGGACATCTAATGTCTCCCCCCAATGTCTATCTATGACCTCGGTGTAGTGACACACTGCACCGGCAAGGTCACGGATACTGTCATTGATAGCGGTGTTATGGGCCCTCTGCGCCCTCAGTCCCTGTCTGGTGTACCGTTCCATACGTGCCTGTGCCTGCATTGCAGCCTGGAACATACCTGAGGTTGTAAGACCTGTGGGGGCACGTCTGCCAGGGGCATTACGACCAGCAGTGCTCCCACGAGAACCCCTGGACATCCGCCTATGTGGTACCATTCCAGGAATCGGGGTATGGCTGCTGTGAGGGGTTGCATGTGCCATAGATACCACACTATCCTGGTCAATGCCTACTGTATGCTGTCTCTCATCTAAGGCCATTGGTGATGAGGGATGTATTGGCAGTATGAATGTGCACATAGATGGTGTGGAAAGCTGTGTACTGTCGATTGGCGGAACAACGACAGACCGTGTCAAACCTGCCTGTGCCACAACACATTTCATCATCTCTACTATTTGTGGCAGTGTCTTCAGGTTCCCTGCTGCACTCAACCAACACAACCTCAGCACCTGTGAGAGGGAGACAGGAAACACACTTTACAATCTGTACATGATGTTAGCACACATGCACACATGCACACATGCACACATGCACACATGAACACATGAACACATGCACGCATGCACACATGCACACATGAACACATGCACACATGCACACATGAACACATGCACACATGCTCACATGAACACAAATACACTACTCACTAAAGTAGACACACACACACACACACACACACACACACACACACACACACACACACACACACACACACACACACCAACAGCAATCCAGAACATACCCATTAGTGGTTGATGGTGGAGTACAGTATCACAAGCCAAAGAGTCCTATCACACGTGTCAGCATGCAAGATGTGTGTTGCTCAACAGCATGCAGTGCGAGTGTAGAAAGTCCTTGTTAATAACAGTATACATGTGTTTGATGCATGTGTGTTGTTCAATGATTGGCCTCACCCTGGAACACAATGTGTACATGGACACAACATTGCTGTGCAAGTATTAAATGCTTTTCAATGTCCTGTGCACCATCACTCACAGGTATACATTCCATGGCTGGATGAACACAACTGTCAGGTGTATAGCAATGAATGTGTGTTGTACTGTAGTTACTGTAACTGGATGTAGTGTAGTACCATGAGCCATCATCAGGCAGCATCATGTGGTCACTCAAGGCCACTAATGTGTGCCACACTGCTGTACCTGAACTGCAGCACTGTGGCTACATTAACCATTTCACAGGCAGTTGTTACATGGGTATGTAAGGTGTTCAATAGGGAGCATTGCCTAACATGAATGTCTTGTTTGTTGAAGAGTTTTGCACCGCCCCATGATAGGCCTCTACCCCTCAGGTATAGTATGTGTGCTGTGTGGATGACATTTGGGATACTGGAGTCTGACCTTACAGCAGGTGTCTACATACGCCATGTGTATCATATTAACACGTACTTGCATATGACAAGGTGGTGTATGTTGTGTGCATGTGTATTGACTCTGCCTATACAATGTCCACTACAGTGTACCACAATTGTTTGGGATGCTCTGTGTATAGCATGTGTTTGAGGCAGCCACTCATGCTACTGGGATGTGCATAGTCCCACAGAAAACTTGCAGAGCATGCATTATGTGTAGGTGTTGTACATGTGTATATGGCCTAAAACTCACCTATGGCATGCACGTGCTATTTGCCATATTAAATGTAGAACACTCATCAGCATGGGCCTGTTGTCTTGCTGTCACACCAGAGGGACCTACAAGGATATGAGACAGTTTGTCAGTGTCAACAACTGTGGCATTGCTGCTGTGACTTTGCAATTTTACAGTAGTACAACGGTTGACAGTCACAGGCATGCAGAATATGTTCCAAATTATCAGTATTGCACAACACCAGGCTCCACATCTTCCAAATACACAGTACACATCTGACATATGCATGTTCTAACAATTGAGATAACAGTAGTCTACAGATATGGCATGTTACCTGCACGCTCCGACTCTACTTGCTGGGTGACTCCGGCCTCCATGATGACACATGTTTGTTGTAGTGGTTGGCCAGGAGCCACCATGCTGAGGAGTAGCTCTTCCACTCTGGTGAGGGGCGGATGTGATGCTGCACCACCACCTGTGGCAAGCTGTTGTCTGCGGACATCAGAGGCATGCTGCCGGACATGTCTGATTAAATCACTGCAGTGATGGCGTACCTGCTCATAAGTCTGGTTATGCATGCCTACGTCATTAACCCGATGGACAACATCCTGCCACAGTGCAGTGCGCTCATGCTGGTCCTGGCTGGTTCTGGAGAACAGCAGGGTGTGATGTTGTAATAGTGTGGATATAATTATTTCCTCCTTTTCAGGGGAATAGGCAGGGTTGCGATGATGAGACATGTCCCTGGAAGAAAATAAAACAATTATTGTGAGCAAGTCTTGTGGCACACTTAACATTCTAAAGTACAGACATCAATGAAATGCCATATATAGCAACCTATTGACTGTCAGTAGATACACACTTTTATTACCACACATCAGTGCTCAGCCCACAACTGCCTGACAGTGTCTGGCATGTTCTATATATTAAACCATGTTCTGTACAGCAACAAAGTGAAACCAGTATGTAAGACTATACAACAGCACATGGCACACTGTATGTGACACAATGCACCACCTAGCCACAGGAGGTATATATGAAGCTAATGCATACAGAAATTTGTCATCCATTGAAATGATTGTAAAGTACAGTTACAGTACTACCAGTACACCACACTACTTGTTGATAGCAAACCCCTAAGTAACATATGTGCGCATTCATCAATATAGGTGGCATACTGCTGTACTACACTATACATGTTGCTAGATATGCACTTATATCCTGTAACACACATATGACCAAGGCCATGTTACAGGCATACCCACACACACATCAGACATACCTACAAGACACAAAGGTATGGCAACCCAGATGAGCTTTACCTGTGTACCATACAGTACTGTGTGTCAGCACTTACAATACATTTCACCTGAGGTATGAAATGTATTAGGACTACAGGTAACAAACAAAACAGTGTTTCCAAGCAATGTGGATATACACCATACTGTGCTGTTTAGGCCTACAGCTTCAGGTAGTACTACAGTTCATACAGGATTTGTATTCACTAGTGTTAACAATCAATGTGCAAACATGTACTGCTTTAGCCTACAATGGCAGACTCCAGTCAACACCATGGGACTATGTCACACTGTATACCATACTGCTTTTGCTGCCTAGCAATAGCATACATATCTTTTGCGGGGATCAGAGCTTGAACACTACATACCATGATATAAACATTTTCCCACTAGGCTATCACACATATACACAACGTTGACACATTCACCATCACACTCAGTCAACCTCACATAGCAATTTATGCAACATGTACATGCATGTGTGTATCAGGTCACGGGTAGCTCATAGGTTATTAGGCGTAGGGCCTATAGAAGCCTAGCCATACGGTAACCTGCCCTTCAACACCCATATAATTTAAGTTCATGTGCCCCTGTCATGCAGAGCCACAGAAGTGATTCCCAGGTTGTATTTCCTATCTCACATCCATTCATCATGATTATTCATGATGACTGCTAATGAAGACCTTTCTTTGCTATTGATAGGTAGTTAGTTCCAGGGTATGGTATGTGTCAGAGATGAGAATGTACCACTCCAGCATGTTCTGATTTTTGATGTTACAAGGTTTAGATCAGTACAGTGTGTAGCTTGTAGGGATTTTGATCTGTTGACATGGAGCATGTCCAACACCTGTGGGTTTGGCATAGCTTTGTATGTTAGGCAGAGGTTGGTTCTGGGTGGGCGGTATGTGACACAGTGTAGCTGTGGTTTTGGAAGACAGTCTGCATAGGGCATCTGTTTGAGTCTGGTAATACTCTTTGTGGTGTTTGTGCCTGGCGTCTACAGTTGTTGTAGATGTCTTCTGAGGTACATACCAAAAGGCCCATTGTACTCTATGATGGGTTTTATGACTGATGAGTAGAGTGGAACACTGACCTCTCATTCCATGGATGACACACCTTTTGTGATGACATGTGGACCGTACACAGTTTACATGACTAGTGTGGCACTGTGATTATCAAAAGGGACACTACTGTCCACCTGTGTCCCGTGGTCTCTTATCACACTTTTTGTGTTGAGTAGACTACCACCTATGTGGTAGTTCATGGGTACAGGGTTTTTAACAAAAGGGATGGCAATACATTTACAATATTGAGCATGAGCATACATATAAACATCCATTGGTGTACATATAGATTTACATGTAGGCACATATACAGTCCACCTTTCATGGTGGGAATATCAATTATGCAAGGGTTGAGAGAGATACAGTTATGTAATAATTTTGCACAGTCTTGTGCAGAATGCATTGAGGGTATTCTCAGGCCATGTATCTTTAGCAGGACTCCCTGTCTGGAAGACTATAAACTTAGCAAATCATACCCACAGCATTTAAACACCACATGTCATATACCAGCACTGTATGCTGTCTTGTTTGCCACACACTACAACCTACATGAAAATATGCACATAACAACCTTCACCAACATATATATGTCCACCCTTCACAAACAGTTGCAGTATGTACCTTGCTCTATGCACATGTTAAGATGCTAATATATCTGACACATAAATATCTCTACATATGTGTGTGCTATACACACACAAGGTACACACTTTTGTACTTCTGTAGACCTCACGGATGACCTGTTGGGCCTTGCTACAACATGAACAGTTGTCACATGTGTGCATAACAGTAATATTACAGGGAGTATTTATAGCTGCTAATGCTACATTACTATACTAGCCTGGTACAGCAGTTGCCAATGCTAAGCTACACATTATATGACTATCATGCATGTGTTACTCTGTCACATCCAGGTTTATATAGCTGTTTGCACTACTCCTCCAGACAGCCATTATACACAGTACTGTACAGAACATAGATGACATGATTGGATGTTTGACATTAAATGCTGAGCTACATATGTCACAGTTATGTCCCACTGCACACAGCTACACACTAATTTGTCCATGGCAGTAGTCATGCATGGCATCAGTGCATACATACCTACTGCTGCCACATATACATGTTTCAAAGTATTTACAGTACTCTTCATAAGCATCTACTACTTGCCGGTAATCACATATCTGTCACATACCTGTTTGTCACTTTCAGGTCCGTCTGTGTATGTTTTGACAATTTTTTTTTTTTGGTGTTACTTAAGTAAAGATTGCTTCTACTTAATTCCTTTTGCTTATTAATTAAGTTTTTTTTTTTACTTAATTAATATATTTGTTTGCTGATTCACTCAAGTATTTTTACTTAATTATGCTTTTGTGTTATTAAGTAATAACTAGTTTTTACTCATCCACAAGTTCAGTGATGCTTTATCACGTGCAGTGTAATGATTGCATGTGGGGATAGCAAGTACAGTCTGCTTTTATAGGTGTCTGCACATGTGCATGTGATGACCTCTGCACCAATTGGTGCCCAGCATTTGGTAAATGCATACAGCCTGCTGTGTGGTAATTGCAGTACTCACTGTCATAGCAACCCAATGCTATAAATTGCTAGGTTTTGTAGGCATAGCCCTTTCAGATTTCCAGAGTGGGGCCCATGCTTGTTTGCTGTGGACACTGTTGTTTAAGTCAGAAGGTTGGTATATTTCTTATATCTGAACCTAGAGGTGTAAACAGTGATGTACATGTTGTATTCAGACCTGACTGTTGCCACTTCCAGTACAGAGCTATCAGTGTAGAGTTTAACTCACCCCTACAAATGCTTACACAAGATATATGTGAGTATGTAGTTTCTTTTCTACTTATGTAATTGACTGCCATACAAAAGTAGTTATTGAGAAGTATTCTTTTGACACATGAACTGTTTGTGGACTGTTATACTGTGCATATTGATGTACTCACTTCTGCAGGGTTTGTGTATTTTTATTGTTGACATTAGCACAGGAGTCTCAGGTAAACTGGACAATTCCACTACTGAGTATGCCTACCTACATCCTTGGTTGACCCTAAACACACGTATATTTAAAATATGGGGGGGATGCAGACATACAGAGAGCATTACGTCTTATTGTGTGAGTGTTATCTTACTGGACTTAATGGATTGGTGTGTACCTGTTGGTTTATCAAGGCAGGTGGTCTGTCTGCATAGTTCCCAATTGTGAACCTATCCAGATGGTAGCCAGATGTTAGCCTGTTATTCTTTGTCTGTGCAACCCACAGGTGTTTTCAGCACTGGTACAATGGCATTGTTACAGTCAGTTGCTACCAGTACATGGCTAGATCCTTTGTTATTTCTGTGTTGTACTCCTACATAAGGGTATGCTTATGGAAGTCCTCACAAAGCTATTTGCAGAGTGTGTAACAGCAGATGAGCTGATATGCCTGTGTGTTTGTGCCTCTGCCAGGCCTATGAAACACTCAGATACATATTTGCTTGGAGTCAGGGATAGGTAGTTAAAAGTGAGGTACACCTTCCAACTAATAGAGACAGTAAGTGTAGACTTGAGTGAAGCAGTGCATATGGATTAGTACTCCTTTTATGAAGTACAAGCAGTATCTACTGTTATTATTGTGATTATTCATTGTGTAATACACCACTTCTCTGACTAACGTCAGTACTTTTCAGAGGGATTCAGAGGGGCACAACTAAAATACGTTTCACAATCAGGAAGTATGGCCTCTGCCCTAATCAGATATGCCAGTGTTTGTCCTGCTATGATGCTGTGTGAGGGTTGTAAAGTGCCTCAATAACATTATTTGCTGCTAGAACGGCTGCTTCTCTTATCACAGTCATGTAATGCAATTCCACAACAATTGCCGGTAAAGATCCACAGAACAAGCTTTGTGTTATGGCCTTCCTAATTTTCATTTACATTCACTGATTGTTTTGCATGATATATTTATTTCAGCACCAAGTTATTGTATATCTGGTGTGGTTTAGTGGTACTTCATGCAGTCAAGTGTGTCCAAGGTCTGGGGTTTGAGACTGACAAAGGTGTTTTATTTTGCTACTGAACAGAACAAGGGCCCTGACATACAGAGTGATTAAGTCACATTTAAGCAGTTGTAAGCGTGTTTGCTTGAGTCTGCGCGATGCTTAGCGATGCTAATCTTAGTGCACACATGCGAACACTCACTCAAACCTGCTAACTACTGCTTAAAAGTGCTTACTCCCGCTAACCCCCACGCTAATTTCTTTGAAAGAAAAGAAAATGGGGAGATAGGAAAGTGGTGAAAAAGGGGGCACAAAGAGGGAAAGACAGTGGGGAAACCAGCTTGGGATGTGCAGGACAGGTGTAGGGAAGGTCCATAGCTGCCCATTTCTTTACCAGCAACAGCTGTGCATATGTTACAAATTTGGAGTGAAATTTGAAACCTTCCACCCCTGAGAGAGGGGTGAGGACAACAAAGTATGTTCTACTGCCAATTCTAATTATCAGTTTACATGTCCAGCAGACATGTGTGAAATGGGCAGCTATGTATGGGGCATAATTTTTTTGTGGGTACAGATTGCCCTTTTTTTTTTTCAGGTGAGAGTGGAATGTGAGGTAGAGGAAGTAGGTATATTTGGGGAGGTAGGTTGAGGAGGTAAACAGACAAGACAAACAAGATGCATACAGGGGTGGAGTATGACACATGGGGTGGGTGAACACAATTGACGGGGATGGATGTTTGGAAATCGCAAGCCCATGAGCCCACAGATGGTAACAGTGGGACTGAGATCCCCACCTATGGGCAGTCACCACTGCACCTTCACAGCCCCGAGGGTGGCTGTGCTGGGGGCTGCATAGGAGGGGCAGGCTCACCCGTGAGTCACGCCACTCTCGCCTCGAGCTGGTGTAGGGGATCAGCGACTAAACGCTGGATCTCCCTACGCACCACAACCCGGACCCTTCGGAGGGTGACAGGTGGCCCTTCTCCGCCCACGCTTGCGGGGGGGGGCACGAGCCCCATCCCCTTCAGCGCTTCCACCCAAAGGTGGCACAGGACCAACAGAGGAGGGTAGCCCGGGCTGGGCACCGGACCTGCTGGTGCCAGATGCAATTGCCAGCTGACGAGGGACAGGTAGGTCCGCTGAGACCGGCCTTCCCATATGTTCTGTGATTAGGTGTGTTTAATTACAACATAGACAACAGTATTCCAAATTAGTTGTAACAGCATGCAGTAATATTCCCATTAACCCAACACACCAGGGTTCCAACAGTTGAACAGCAAGCATAACACATGCATATACTGAATGACAGTGGACATTACAACAGCATGCAGGGATGATTGGTGGCAACAAGCCACCAAGATTGTGGTGTTTGAGCAGGGCCCATGCATCAAAGAAAATGCAGATTTTTATAGAACAATAGGACATATGTCCCAAAAAATTTTTTGAGATTAGACATACCCATTGAGGTGTGGAATTGCATTGTTTATGCACATAGAGTAGGGTGTAAAAAGAAACCTCCATTAACATCTTATAAGTACTTTTACTCTACACTACATTCCTATTGACTGCAGGTGTATATCCCCTACATGTATTATTACACTAGGCAGCATGCATTAGATTGTGTAATGGGATTGGCTAGTTCATTATATACCTGACCTATATCTGACATATTAACTGTCCAAGATGCAGATGTTACTGCTACATAGTTATGTTTTATTTTTATATTTATGTATCTACATATCTGGATACGTTCACATGACATTTTCAGTTAAATTTCTACTGAACCCTACATTTCACGTAGCACACTCACATTTCTGGGGAACACCTTGACAAGCTACTCTTGTGCCAGATTTACCTATGCATGCCAGCCATTTACCAACTGTTGAGGACTGTATATATGCTTCACAGCTACTGGCACTTCCTTCATCCACTTTATATGGGACTGCGCAACTGTGGGTTGACAGCACTTAATACAACAGTACTATTTATTTAATGCAAGGGTACAACAACATTTCAAAGTAAGTGACACAGACACACTCCAAGTATTATACCTTTATTAATTACATTAAACACTCTTTTCTACAGGCTCTTTCCTTTATTTGATATTACAGTGCATACGGAAGACCTATTCAAGCTATATTATACCTTTATTGATAGGTTACAAGACTCTTTTTCAGGCTCGCTCACTTATTTTATATGACAGTACATGCAGAGATAGTATTCCAGACTTATTTTACCTTTATTAATGGGTTACTACACTCTATTTCTGGCTCTCTGACTTATGGTATATAACAGTACATGCAGAGAAATTATTCAGGGCATTTTATAGCTGTATTACTGGGCTAAAACACTTTTTTCATGCTCTCTCACATATATTATATAGCAATACATGCAGAATAATTACTAACCTGCCTGGTGGCACAGCCTTAGCAGCCTATCTGCATAGGCTTGCTGATTAGCAGCACGGACACCTGCAGCTGTGAAGTAAATGAAGGGATATTGAGACATACCTATCCATTATTTAGACTATATTAGCATGTCTTACATACTGCATTCCATGGCTACCTACTCAGTAGTGGGGCATCTTGCATATGATGGGCCTCCTGGATCCATTGGTTCAGTAGGTCCTGCTTCCGTCTCTTCAGGTCTGCATGGTGGTGACGGACCTGCTCACCAGTCCGAGGGATGCCTGTGGCACTGGTGAGATCATGAGCCAACCAGTTCCAAGCCTCTGCCTTATACTCCATCCCTTGGAACTGGCCCTGCAGCAGTTGAGACTCATGACAATGGACGAGTAGCCAAACCATATATTTTGACTCCTCGATGCCCCAGCGTTGCACTCAAAAGCGAGTACCCTCTCCAGCACCAGACATTCTAACTGCAGATGGGGGCTACAATCAGTTTTGGTGAGTATTCCCGCCTGTGGAGCTTAAATATTCCGCATTTCCCACACTTTTTTGTGACTGGCCGTTTTTGAAAATTCTCGGCTGACTGCAGACCTACTTAGCAATGGTTAATCTACCATTTATAAGTATATGTATGTTAACAGTGGATGTTTATCCTAAGCTGTCATGGCTTAGTGGTTCAGTACTTTGATTATGGTGCACAGTGTCCCGGGTTTGAAACTTGTCATTGCATTTTATTTTACTACTGTCCAGACAGGCTAGGTGGTGTGGCTGTGTTTAGGCAACTTTGCTCAATGTTGCTCCATGTTGCTCCACGTTGCCCAACGTTGCTCCATGTTGCCCTATGGTGCGCTGGTTAGCGCGATGCGCAGCTCCGCACAAACTTATTGCACTGGGTAAAACGCTGCTTAGCTGTGGGCAACTATATTGCGCTGGGTAAAGTGCTGCTTAGCTGTGGGCAACTAGATTGTGCTGGGTAAAGCCCTGCTTAGCTGTGGGCAACTAGATTGCACTGGGTAAAGCGCTGCTTAGCTACGGGCATTTATATGTCAAGATCCTTCTTACATTTCTATATATACATTTTGTTCACTGATACATAGGCCATTTCAATGCTTTTTAGTAATATTTTAGTCATATATATGTCAGGAATTATTTCATATGCTAATTTAAAACATAAAATAGAGAGAGGAGTGGTGGGACTCAAACCATGAATGCCTCCTCTTTGTGCGAAGGCTCTACCACTATGCTATTGTTATTTGGATTGAGTTGCATAAACATTTGCTATTATGCTCTTCAATGTCGACATTGCTAACTCTAGCTAAGCTATGGGCACACCTGCGCAAACACGCTCAAATACGGGCAGCTATATCAGGAATTAGAAAAAATAAATAAATTTTACATTTTATAACTCTACTGGTGGTTTACAATGTGAGGGAGTGTAGTGTTGGGTATGTTGACATTTGAGCGGACTCGCTCATGTGTGTTGACATTTCACAATTCAGACACTTGCAGGGGTGTGGACCTTAGGACTGCTCGGCAGTCAGACACGCCCCCTGCCTTCCTGCACGGTCCGTGTTATACTTGAAGTGGAGTCAGCGTGCCCTCATGAATATGCATGGCACACTGACATCATACAGTTCAACTGCAGTTTCCGAGTAAGACTTATTTAGTCTTACACGGAGGTTTCATGACTCAGGAGGAATGTCATTGTATAATAGCAATAACTCACGTCATGGTTTTGGTAAATCCAGCATTACCCACACCCAGCTGTGGGTTATTGCTATATTACTCAACACAGGAAACTTACTTCCCCAAAACCAAATGGTATTTCTGCATGACACAAACTGACAACAAATCAATGCATCACTTCATCTATGCATCTCATAGCAAACCATAATATGACATAACAATGGTATTTCTGATTTGCAAAGTACAGCATATCATGTATTCCAATTTCTCCAAAACTAAACCTATAAGGAGCACCCCCATGATATCAAATCTGATATATATTATTAAGGTAAGGCAACTCATTATCATGCCATCACCTCTTTTTAATGTTAAACAGAGACTACCTGGTCACACCCTGTCCAGTCTAAGACATTGTATCCTACTCCTGGAATCAATTTTGTTATGAAGTTCTCACTTTTACATTATTTATGTGGCTCAGAGTCATATGATGGGATGTCAAACACAGCATGAATACATTTTGAAAGTCTTAATTAACTAAAATGCAATGCACAGCATAATTGTGTTTCACAATATGCTATGTATTACAGTTGCCACGGGGTAGACTAAAACATAATACATTGGATATGACATTTGTATTTTCTAGCTGCAATACAATACTAAATAAATGGTGCATATCCATGCAAATATACATATACCTGGGCTTCAATAATACCTACACTAAGCGTACACTAACTGTACACCATTCTGAGTGAACAGACAACACAGACATAATTACTCCTTTTTCATCCTAATTTTAGTTTTCCTACTGATTTTCTTGCAGCTTTAAATATTGACTGGGATTCATAAAGGTTACCACAAACTGTAGACTACACGTATACTTAGTGTAATCTTTCGGAGTGATTAGAAAGCACAAAAAATGGGCTAAGAATGTTCTTGAATACATATTATGTACACTTAGTGTAGGCTTTATTGAATCTGGCCCATAGCCAATGCATTCACTCTTAATGGAAAATCCTGTTTCTAGCACTCATGAACTTGTGCTGGCCCCGACATTCTATCTTCTCTAAACGTATTGTGGTCTCATGTGGCTTTCTACGAAATACGTAGTAGGAATCAAGTCCTGCATAAATGTCACATATCTCAGATTTGTGTGCTATCCTCCATTTGTATAGAAGAGCACATCACATTCTTTGTTTGCATTGTTAATACCTGTTTCTCTCAGCAGAAACAAGCACAATTGCACAAATAGTATGTCTTATAGTAAGTCATGTCCTGCATTTACATCGGCACACATAGTACCTATACTGACCAAAGTGGGTATGCATTAAAAATAACTCCTAAAATCTCTCCTGTCTATCTGATGAATCTGGGCATCTTGAGGCAATGTAGAAATTGCCTCATGTACACAGACAACCATCTCCTCCTACCACCCAACACTACAACCTGTGAGAGATGCACTTATCTAGCCAAACTGGAGGTAAAGCTCTCTCCAACCAAGACTGAACTTGACAGTCATGAGGAGAAGGTAAACATTTGCACCACAACACACTCATCACATAGTCTCACTAAATCTACACCACCAAAATCCACACATAGTAACACAAAAACATTTGCAGAGACTCTCAATAATAATCTGTCTAAGCAACAGAGACCTCCAAAGCAGAAACGCAAGCAACCTCCATCCCCCAACACAACCCAAATGACACATAGCCCACAGACTCAGTGTGCCACTCAACCACAGCCAATAAGGCAAAACAACACACTAGTCATAGGTGACTCTATAGTCAGGCACACTGATGTCCCACTTACCAGGCTAAACAAGGAGAAGGTTACTGTCAGCTGTCTGTTGGGTGCCAGGATCCGTCACATAACCCACACACTCAGGTCACTCCACAACAAGTACAAATATGACTTTGTCATTGTCCATGTTGGTGTGAATGACCTGAGACGTACCTCCCTGGACTACATGAAAAGAGACATGGAAGAGCTCTCCGATCTTGTAGCCCAGGCAGGTATGACCCTAGCCCTGAGTAGCATTCTGCCATCGCCCAGAATGATACCGCAGTACAAGGACAAAATGATTGGCTTCAACAATTGGCTAAACTTGTGGTGTCATTCTAAGGGGATCCAGTATCTGTGTGCTTGGGATGACATGGTCAACAGACTGCGATGCTTTGCCACAGATGGCCTGCACCTGTCACCCCTGGGATTCTGGATACTAGCTAAGGCTCTTGCTGCCCCTATAGTGCCTTTTTAGGTAAGGTTCAAATAACGAATTCACCACCGTTACAGGAACAGGCCAGCAAAAACTGAGGGTAATACTACTCAATGCTAGAAGTCTAAATCTCAAAATGCACTCACTCGAGGCACTCCTTAAAATGGAGAACATCGATATCTGTGCAGTGACTGAGACCTGGTTCAAGGCTCCAGAGAGCACCCTTGCAATACTAGGCTATAACTCATACCACACTTTTTGGCCATGTAACCTGGACCGAAACACCAAAGGTGGAGGTGTGTCCATATTCATTAAGGATATCCACACCTCCAGGCTAGTTGCTCAGCATAATGCATCTGAGGTTATCCAAGTGCAACTAACTCTGGGCAAAACTGCAATCCAAATTGTAGCTTGCTACAGATCCCCCACCATGCCCCAGGATTCCCACTCCTCTTTTCTTGATGTACTGGAAAAATATTAGGGTTCAACCAAACACCCTAATAATGGGCGACTTTAACTACCCCACCATTAACTGGGAAATCTACTCCTGTACCAACTCCTTAGCTCAACGCTTTCTGGAATTCATAAACTCCAATGCCCTGGATCAACTTATCCACATCCCCACCAGGGCAACAATATCCTAGACCTAGTCATTACCAACATGAGTGACTGGTGTTCCACACCTGAAGTCAACTCCTTGTTAGTCCGATCCAACCATAAGCTAATCACCCTTGATATCCACATCCCGCCCCCACCCCCCATTAAGGAAACCATGGTAAAAAATGTCTCCAAAGCCAACTTCATGCTTCTTAAGACAGAAGTGGTGAACTTCATGACACCTATGCAGATGGACAATACAGTTACAATTGCTGAATCCTACACAAATGCACTCTATAAGCACTTACACGAGTGCATGGATCGTGCTATCCCAAACAGAACCAAGACGCTATCCTCCAAAAAAAGGAAGCCAATCTGGTGGTGCCCTGCCATAAACAAACTGTACAACAGAAGAAAGAAACTGTTGCAAAAGAGAGCAAAATCCCATGAGTGGAGGAGCTCCCTGGTCAGCCTCAGTAAGAAGCTGAGATCCCTTATAAGATCCTCCAAAGCTAGCTACAAAAACAAAATCGCCACTAATTCTAAGGACAACCACAAAGCATTCTATAGCTATGTCAAGAATCTCAATGGCAACACCCAGATCTTCTCTGAGTTACAGCACAACGGCATGAAATTACAGAACCAACTGATATTGCCAACATCCTGGCAGATAGGTTCAGTGCAAACTTTACCCCCCACCCCCACCCCACCCCCTAAAGGGCCCATATCTATACAGGAAGAATGCAAAGTCCCTGTAATCACAACTACACAGGTAAAAGCTGCACTCTCTAAAGCCAAAAACACAGCATCCATGGGGCCGGACAGCATCCCAGGCTGCGTTTTACACAAATTTCAGAATGAACTGGCTCCCCACTTAAGCACCATGTTCAATAATAGCTTCACATAAGGCTTTGTACCCACTGAATGGTGCACAGCAACAGTTATCCCACTCCACAAAGGGGAGGCCACCACTGATC
Source organism: Protopterus annectens (assembly GCF_019279795.1). Taxonomy (NCBI): domain Eukaryota; kingdom Metazoa; phylum Chordata; order Ceratodontiformes; family Protopteridae; genus Protopterus; species Protopterus annectens. The sequence goes on from NC_056739.1 coordinate 181,993,217, forward strand.
CCGGGAACTATCGACCTATTAGCCTGATAAAGCCTGGTCTGCAAGGCCATGAAACATATCATCACAGAACTCATAAACAAAGACATTGGTAACCTCCAAACTCTGGATCCCACCCAGTTCAGGTTTGTGAAAGGCAGATCATGCCTCCTGAACCTGATCGACTTTTTTGAGGCAGTCACCAAAGCCGTAGATGAGGGTAAGGTGGTTCACACAGCCTATCTTGACCTTGCCAAGGCTTTCGACACCATCCCCCATTCTGGAATTATAGCTAAACTCACTAAACTAGGTATAAATCCCTACATCACAAGATGGGTTGCCAACTGGCTCACTGACAGAACCCACACTGTAAAAGTTGCAGACTCCAAATCTGACCTCAAAGCAGTGACAAGTGGAGTACCACAGGGTTCCGTCCTGGGACCTCTCCTGTTTGGTATCTACTTCTCTGAAGTACAGGCTAACACAGAAGGCTTCTGGCTAATGAAGTTCACAGATGACTGCAAACTAGGAGCCATAGTCAAGTCCCCAAATGATGTGGACATCCTACAGAAGGGCCTCGCTGAGACAGATGCCTAGTGTCAAAGCCATGGCCTCAAGCTCAATGCCAAAAAGTTTAGTGTCATCCCCTTTGGTAAAAACTCTGTACCCATGAACTACCACATAGGCAGCAATCTACTTAACACTGAATGTGTGATAAGAGACCTTGGGACCCAGGTGGACAGTAGTCTCTCCTTTGATAGTCACATTGCCACAGTAGTCAGGAAGTCCTTCTACATGGCACACCTCATCATAAAAGGGTTCTCATCCAGGAAAAAAGAGGTCATTGTTCCCCTCTACTCGACACTCATTAGACCCATTATAGAGTACAACACCCCTTTTGGAATGTACCTCACAAGACATCTGCAGCAGCTGGAAAGGCCACAGAAGTACCTCACAAAGAGGATTACAGGCCTCAAACAATTGCCCTACACTGACCGCCTCAAAAAACTCCATCTTTACTCCGTAGTATATCACCTACTCCGAGGTGATCTCTGCCTAACATATAAAGCTATGTCAAACCCAGAGCTGTTGGACATGCTACACCTAAAGAAATCCCAATCCCTCCGAGCTACATGCTCTAGGGACCTAAACCTTGTCACTACAATAAACAGGACATGCTGGAGGGATTGATTCTTGTTCCAGAGACTTCCCATACTCCGGAACAGGCTACCCATCTATGTCAAGCAAAGTTCTTCATTAGCACTCTTCAAGAAAAATCTTGTTGAGTGGATGGGAAATAGGAAATACACCCTGGGGATCATTTCTGTGTCTCTGCTCAACAGTGGCACAGGAAAATAACTTTCTTGGGTGGCGTTCATAGGTAGCCTAGTACCTACCTATGAACGCAATCAAGGATGTCATAACTTTTAGCAAGAAAATGAAGCTTTCTGCCACTCTTTTTAAGAACAGCTTGTATTCTGTTTAGCAAAGCGAGTATATATTTATTATTGTTTTATCAAATGAAGTACCAAGCTTATAAAAAAGAAATTATGTTAGTTGTAGATATTTCATACAGTGACCATTCTCCTGTGTAATTAACCTTTCCACATTTAATCAGTCATGTCAGCAACAAAACTCTATAAAATAGTACTCTGTCTTTCCAAATCAGGCCACCCCTAGGTCTTAATTGTGATGCAGTTCTTACATTAAAGGTTTCATGGTGACCTGAAGCTTGTTCCATTATGTTGTTGCTGTTTTTTTTTTTTCTGGTTCCCTTGGACCTCGTTTGTATCATCCTGGTCCCCGGTTCTCCACTTCCATGCTGAGCCTACTAGCCATCCTTCTACTCCCTCGGACTTACCTACTAGCCACCCCCCTACTCCCTCGGACTTACCTACTAGCCATCCTCCTACTCCCACAGACTTACCTACTAGCCATTCTCCTACCCCCTCAGACTTACTTAGTACCCATTCTCCTACTCCCTTGGACTCGCCTACTAGCCATCCTTCTACCCCATTGGACTTAGTCCAATATTGCTGATGCCAATCATGACTCCTAAGGGTGTCCTGGGGGTTCAGCTCATCTGTGCTTCTGTCCATTTTTCCCTTATTTATGACCTACAATTTAACTTTCCCTACACCCCACATTCATTGATTGCATCAAAGGGCAACTCCTCTATTTGGACCATGCATCTCCTAAGGTAGCATGTCAACAGGTGCCCACCCACTTAGGACAGGCTAGCCCATCCTCACCCTGCTGCTCTGTCATTTTCCCAAGCTGCTAACTGAACCTGGGCCATAGTCAGGGCTTTATCCCTCTATGCCACCCAAGCAGCTAAGGTTTGTTACACAATGCTGAAGGTATTATCACCCCAACTTGAGTTCCTGACTCTTTGTTCAAGACTTTTTAACAGGGGATCTTCTAACACAGCCATTTAAAAATTGTGTGCATGCTTATTGTTGGGCCATAATTCATCTGGACCCTTTTAGAGGGACTGAAATCTTTCATTATATTATTGTTTTATTTGGTTGTTAGCACCTGGTTTGTTTCAAACTTCTTTACTTTCAGATGTTGACAAAATTATAGCCAGTGTTGTTTAATGAAATCATGGTACGTAGTGATTCAGATTCACTTCAGAAGCTCGAAATACTGAAATCTTGAATTTCAGTATCTCGAGCCCAAGAAGCCGAATCCACACAACAACAAAACCTGAAAACCATGAAATTTAAAACCTCGAATAACAGAGGTTTTGAATTTCGTAGTACTACTGCTACTACACACACACACACACACACACACACACACACACACACACACACACACACACACACACACACACACACATGCACACACCATTCTCCACACACACAATCTGTCTACTACATGAAAGCAGAGGGCCAAGCCCCTCTGCACCCCCCTACTTAAATATTCTCACTCCGAGGACACACTACATACAAACACACACAAAACACCACCACACAAGCTACATTCTCCTCGCACACACACATCACAGCAACAAAACACATTGACACACACCACAGCCCCTACCCAAACCCCTTAACACACACACATACTGACCTGAAGACATGACTGCAGCGGAAGTTTAGAAGCGTGAAATTTACAACCTCTGGTATTCGAGGTTTTGAATTTCGCACTTCTGAACTTTTGCTGTTCTGTGGGTTCGGCTTCTTGGGCTTGAAATACTGAAATTTGAGAGTTCAGTATTTCTAGCTTCTGAAGGGAGCCCAGTGATTCATATCATAATTACATATCATTTATCCTGGCACTGAGAATACCCTCTTGAAAAAAGAAAAATCTGATGTATTAGGTCTGCAACAGCAGAAATCAGAATCAATGGACAGATCTGGTGTACATAATATTTCATTAAAACACATCTGAATGATTTTGCAAATTTTACAAATAGAGAAAAGCATCATTGTTACCCTCATATTTGCTTAGACTCCTAGAATCAGCTAATGCTACTTTATATTTTTTAATGTTCATACGAACTTACTAGGTTATTGATCCAGGACGATCTTTAGAAGCCTAGCCCTGCATTCCCATTAAGTTTTTAGCCCTTATAATATAATAATAATTCAGAGTCATCTCACACAACTTCTGGAACCAGCCTATGTTTCACCAAGAAACCAAAATGGCTTCTACACCAATGGTAATGGGTCTGGACAATTTTCGACAATGGCACCATGGCATTTTAACAGCAAAAGAGGCAGGTGGCAATTACTTTGTTAATATTAACTGTAATATGGTTGTAAATCTCTCTGGATGTATTTTGTCAGATGAACAATTTGGTGTTTTGAATTTGGGGCTGAAATATGTCCCTACTGTGCTACCTAGGAAACATATTTTAAACCAGGAAATTTTCTGCTTTGTTTGTAAGTTGCACCTTAAAGTTTTTTATGCTAATGGTGATGTTAAGTTACCATGTGCTGATGTTTCTATGGAAGAAAGTTTTCATTCTTGTTTTTCAGATTTGAATATGTCTATGGAAATGTTGAAAATAATGCTTATTGTTCTACTGACACTTCTGTTGTGCCTATGAAAAGCAGATATATTCCCCCCATTCTAATGAAAAAATTATACATTTTAATTCAGTGTTAAAATGTGCCATGAATGAAATGTGTGATAAGTTGTTATATAATAAGAACAATATTTGTTATAATTTGACATTAAGAGAGTGGAAAGCCCTAAAAGAACTGTAAGAAAGAAGGGATTTAATTATAAAGCCATCGGATAAGGGAAATAAAATAGTAGTAACGCATTTTCATCAGCATCACAAAATGTGCTTGGAGCATTTACAGAATAAAGATGAATATGAAAATAATGACATGAAAAGTTATAAACAAGCTATAACTAAGTTTCAAGAAGTGTTACAAAAAGGTGTGAGGCTAGGGTATTTTACAGATGATGAAGGACGTAAAAAATTTAATTGTGAAGATTGTTTTCTAGATACATTTTTTTATTTGCCTAAACTGCAGGAAAACATGAATAACCCACCAGGACATCCAATTATTTCAGGTTGCAAATATTTCTTACATGGAGTTGAGCTTTTGTTACATAATATTTTTTACTGTATGTCTTGAAAATTCCATCCTATATTAAGGATAGTTTTGATTTTTTTGGATAAGATTTCTCATGTTAAGTAGAATAAAAACATGTTTTGGATAACGTTGGATGTTAAACGTTTATATACATCAATCTAACATAAGGATAGACTTCATGCTACAATGTATTTTTGGGGGGATAGCCTCTTAACAAATTATTTGGTTGATTTGACTTATTTTTGTTTAAGTAATACATTTTTACATATAATCAGGAAATTTCTAGGCAAAATCAGGGAACAGCCATGGGGCACCAGTTGCCATCATGTATACAAATTTATTCACGGCTTATTTTGAATTAGTATATTTATATAAATGCAATTTTGTTAAGAATTATGTAAAATATTATTTTCATTTTATAGATGATTTAATTTTTATATGTGAAGGGGGTAAGAGTGAAACTTTACAGTTTGTTGCTGATTTACAACAAAATACATTCAATTTGTCTTTTGATGGGCTACAATATGTAACCCAGGTCTTTTATCTAGATCTGACACATACGGATTTGGATAATGGCAAACTTTGTACTGGGGTACATAGGAAATTCTTAGATGGAAGCCAGTACCTGTATGCTACTAGTTGTCATCCCTCCCATGTTCTATCATCTTTGTTATATGGTGAATTTTTAAGATTATCTAGAATAGGTAATGTTGAGACAAATTTGTTGGAAGAAATATATAATACTTCCATTATGTTTTATAATAGAGGTTATAGTAGGATAACAATAGAAGAAGCTAAGCAAAAGCTTTTTGTGTTAAAATCAAAAAACAATGTTAGTGATAGGTTGTGGGTCAATGGGGGGGGGTAGAGAGAATGGTGGAAATAAGAATGAACAAATGTATTTCATTAGCACATATAACATTCAAAGTGAAGAAGTTAGTAGTATTGTGAGATATTATTGGAATTCTCTCCACAAAGATGTGGATTTGAGTAAAATTTTGAGTAAGCATCTTATGATGTCTTACAAATGGGGAAGAAGTTTAAAGGACATGCTTGTTCATAGAAATTTTGTCTTACCTAAAAGTAACTTAAGTGTTTGTCCAACATCTATGGGCGCTTATAAATGCAGCAGTTGTTCTATTTGCAAATATATAGTCCCCAGGATTCACGAAGCCTCCGTGTAAGAGTTATAACTCTTACATGGAGGCTGCAGTTAAACTGAGTGATGTCAGCATGCTCTGCATATTCATGAGAGCATGCTGAATCACACTCAAGTCGAACACGGCCGTGTAAGACAGTAGGGGGCGTGTCAGTAGGCTGAGCCCTGCAAGCGGACATGCCCCCAGAAGTCTAAAAGTGTCCAAAGTACACACCCACAACAGAGTCCACGGAAATGTGAATAAACACAACACAACACATGCCCCTACAGACTATTAAACATAAAAGAAATATCAATGTACATTTAATATTTTTTTAAATCGTAAAAATGTTTAACTGTGAGTGCTAGGTGTGCTGGCGTGTCCGTAGCGCAGCTACAGTTAGCAGTCAGCGTGAAAGCAGATAAGAACTACATATGCAAAATAAGCCAGAAAGCTATAGCTGCGGTAGAGATGCCGGCTGCAGAGTAGGCATCCATGGTTCGAGCCCCCACAACACATTTTTTTTTTTCTCAAAATAAGCATGAAACAAGTCCCTGACACATATATGTACACATAAAACCAGAATATATGTAAAATGCAATGTAATAGCCTATTTATATTGAATAAATGTGAGCCAAGAAATGAATATAAACTGCCTTATATGCCCATAGCTGAGCTACAGTTCAACAGAGTGAGATTATGTGCCCGTAGATAAGCATAGGTTTAACTGGTGCAAAATGAGTGCCTGTAGCCGAGCAGTGGTTTACCATGCTAAATATATGTGCCCCTAATTGCGCTAAGCGGCATATGTGTGCCAATAGCCAAATCAGTGTTAAACCGGCAGCGTTGCTTGCGATGCTGAGCGCACCGCGCAAACGATCAAACCGACGGGCAACGGTGAGCAAGCCGTATCCAAAATGCCTTTACACAGACACACCCCTCAACATGTCTAGACAGTCCTGAAAAATAAAAAGCAGTGGCCAGGTTCGAACCCAGGATACTATACACCAAAGTCAAGGTACAGAACCACTAAGCCATGACAGCAGGTCATAGAAATGCAATATCAGCTCATATATAGGAATGAATACAAACCACAGCATGACAATGCAGGTTTACTGAAGTTGATACAATTCCAAACTGGCCAATCACAGATATAAAGGGAAAACACAAAAGGGGCGGAAAAAATAAGATAAACACCTGGGTAAAAAAGGAAGGAGGGATTGCTGGCAAAAATGGTAAAGGCCAGAAATTGGCCTCTAGCTATTCTACCCAAACGGGGCCGGCCTTTGGGAAAAAGGGGAAAAACGGGAAACCAGTTTTTTGTCAAAACATCCCAAAGGGGATAAAAGGCTTGTACAGCCCAACACATGGGAAAAGACAAAAACCAAAAACCCAAAATGCCCAGGACGGACTCACCCCACAAAACTACTGGAGTATAACAAATTTGTAGGGAAGGAAATAAAGTATTTATGGAAAACCAAATAAAAATTCTTTTATATACACTCGGTCCTTTCCCCAAAATACCCAAAAACTGGGCAAGGTATAACCCAAAACCATGTAAATATAAAGTATGCAATTGCAAAATGGGACCAAAGGAAAGGAATAAATTTCCCAAGAAAAAGGGAAATGTTGGGAAGAACCCAAATTAAAAAAACCCATGAAAAAACCCCAATCTGGACTGCCCCAAACCTTTTCCAAAAATGCAGAATGAAAAAAATACACAAAAGAGCAGCTAAAAGAAATACTGCGAAGTATGGAACAACATTGTAAAATACATTAAATCACCAAAAAGAAAAACCCTTGAAAAGGGCAATCCCGGTAAAAAGTAAAGCCAAAAACCACCAATAATAAAAAAAGTAGAGAATTGTAAAAGGTTAAATCCAACAATCAGTAGTAAAACCCCTTAGAAAAGGGTAACCATCAACAAAAACCCCCAATAGACAAACCAAACGAAAACCACAAAACCAGAAAATTTCCCAAACCTTATTCCACCAAACAGAGGTAAAGTAGATCACAAGCAACCACAACCTTCAAACATAGCACATGCAACGAATAGTACGCAAAGCTGGTGTGCCAAACAGTCACAGGCCTGAAGGAGAAACAAATGCCTGATACAGTCATAATAGGTGTCTGTATAGGCAGAAACACAGCTGTCCCACTCACCAGACTGAACAAGAGAAAGGGTAGAGTAAGCTGCTTGTAGGTAGCCACAAAATGCCACTTAACACAAGTACGCAGGTCACCCCAAAGCAAGCAGAAATATGATGCACTCAATGTCCATGCTGGTGTGAATTACCTGAGATGTACCTCCATGGTCAACAACAAATGAGACATGGATGGTCCCTCTGAGTATGTACCCCAGGGCGGGATGACACTGGCTGTGTGCAGCATCCAACCCTCACCAAGAATGATGCCACAGTACAAACACAGAATGCTCATGTTTAACAGCTGGCAAAGTTACAGCTGTCAGTCCAAGAGGGTGTAATGTGTGTCCGCTGGAGATGTCAAGCATGACAAGCCATGCTGCTGTTACAGGGGTGGCTGTCAGATGTTACCCGTGTGTGTCTGGATACTGGATAAGGCCTTTGCCGCCCATAGAGCCGTATGTAGGCAAGGCCAAAAGACTACCACCACCCTAGAAAACATAAGTGGTAGGAAACATAAGGGTAATGCTGACCAATGCCAGATGTGTAAACTGCAATATGCATGCCCCTGAGGCACTTCCCCATTATGGAGAACATTGATGCCTGTCCAGTGACAGAAGCCTGCTGCAGGCCTAGTGATACCACACCAGCACTACTAGGTTATACCACATACCATGTGTTATGGCCCCAACACCTGCACCAAGACATCAAAGGAGGGGGAGTATCCATATGTAGCACAGACACCCATATAGCCAGGTAACTGACAATGCACAAAGCAGCGGACACCACCCATGTGCACATAACTGTAGTCAAAACTGCTGTACAGTCTGTAGCATGCGACAGCCCACACTCTCACACACAAGAACCCCACCCAGACATCCGAAGACACTGGACAGTATGGATGTCCCACCAAATACCAGACAAGGTACACAAAGTACCACATAGGTGTCAAACCATTATGTATGCAAGGAGTCATCAGGGACCTAGGGACACAGGTCGACATTAATCTGTCATGTGACAGCCACAATGCCAATGTGGCTATGAAGACTGTTGATACTGGACACCATATCATGAAAGGATTCACACCAACATCAACAGTGGTCACTGTGCCACTGTACTGTTCCCTTATCAGACCCATAATCTAGTACAATGACTCATATGGGATGTACCATACGTGACACCTGCAGCGGTTTGGAAGACCTCATAGTTACCCCACCAACAGGATAAAGGGTGTGAAATATATGTCATATGCTGCCTGGCTGTAGACACCCCAGCTGACTGCAGTCACACACTGCCTACACAGAGGCATTGTATGTCGGTTGTACCAGGCCATGTCCAACACAGGAGTAATGGACATGCTACACCACAGGAAATCAAAGCCATTGGAGCTGTGAGAGTCACAGATGTCAACCTCAACACATAATGAAATAAGATGTGCTGGAGGGACAGATACATAACCCATAGGCTCCCCACACCCAGAAACAGGATCCCAATCCATGGTAGGCAGAGCCCCTCACTGACACCCCTCAACAGGAATATTGCCAAGTGGATGGATAACAGTACATGTATACTGGGAGTCCCCACTGTGTCACGACCAGACAGAGGCACAGTGAAGAACCTTATAAATGGCCATAATTGAACATAGCAAGGGGTGGCGAAAGACACACACACTCTAGCTAGGCTTACCAATGGCCTAGGGTGTCTAGCCTACTATGAACCCATGAACCTATGAAGATACAACATGTACAGGACACTAAGGATAATCACAAGGCTTACCCAACTGATGGTAGGAACCATGTTGGGCATCCACAGATATGCTCCGAATCACACAGATATTACAAACAACATACTAAACACACACACATATTGCTAACATACAACCTGTCAGGTGCAGTGCAAACACCCAGTGCAAAATACCTATCCCAGCAGATGGTCCCTGACATTGCAGATGCTGAGGTAACAGCCATCATCTGCAAAGCAGAACACACAGCAGCAAAGGTATGTGATGGTGTCCTGTGCTGAGGCCAACATGGACCCCAAGAGTAATGGAATGCAAAATCACACTACTGGCCAATGTCAGCCTTACCACAGGGTATGTACCCAAAGAGCAGTGTACAACAACAGTGGTCCATCACAACAAAGGTGTTGCCTGAATGGATACTCCAAACTAACACCCCACGATCCTGACAAGCTTGTTCTGCACAGCTATGGAAAGGATCAGTATGTACCGCAGATAGAAGGCTAATGTGGACCTACTGATACCGGACCCTACACACTATGGCTGTTGTAACTAAAGAACCGGCCCCTAAACATGTCTGACCCATTTGAAGCAGTCATTAAGGTCATTGATGAGGGCTATGTGGTCCACACAGCATAGCTGGACCGTGCACATGCTTCTAGACAATACCGTACGTGTTCAGTATGGATATGTTCACCAGCTTAAATATACACCCCTATGTCAGTAGAGGGGTTGCAAAGCAGACCAAGGACAGAACTGACATGGTCAGACATGCTGCATCCATGTCAGACTACAAAGCGGATATGAGTGGCATCCCACAAGGCCCGGCCCCCCGCTCTGTATACATGTCCCATAGGTATAGGCCAACATGGAAGGACTGTGACTGAGCATGTATGCAGAGGAGTACAAACAGCCCACCGTATCCCACCCCAGCTGACACAAGCAACCCACAAAGGGCCACCTACAAACAAACAACTGTAGCCATAGCCAAGTCAGCAAGCTAATCGCAGAACTGTGTATAGACAACCACTGTGGATATACAGTAAGTGCCCACAAATTACCACACAGGTGTTAACCCATGAGGCACCTAACATGTAATGTGAGACCTGGGTACAAAAGGTGATAAATAACCTGCACTGGACAAACATGTGTCTGTAGTGTTCGTGAGAAACATGTACCATATACCCACCCAAACATGAAGGCTGGCAGATGTAGATAAGGGGAACTCACTCTGGCTCTGCAGCCATCCTCCATCAGCATCACAACTGACTACAATAGCCCCTGTGGGATATACCACAGCAGACACCTCCAACAACTGTAAAGTCCACAACAGTACCCCACTAGGGGTAGCAAAGAGCCTGAACAGATGCCATGTGTTGCCTGAGTAAACAAACTGCAGCCCCACACTGCCATCCTTCCTGGCTACAGGAAAGCTGTGCCTGATGTATGATGCCATGTCCAACCTGGAATGAATGAACATGTTGCACCTTGTACAATCTGAATGGCAGTGAGCTATGCACATGAGAGACCTGAACCCCAGCACTGACATACATAGGACAAGCTGTACAGAATGATCCATAACACAGAAGGCACGCCCACTGCAGTAAACTCCTGGTACAGGTCAGCCAGAGTGCCACATATCGACACCCCTCAAGAGACATCCTGATGAGTGTATGGGAGATGGTAGGCTACCCTGGGTATCACTGTTATGTCAGAGGTAGACAGAGGCACAGTATACCAACCATGACATATGTAATGGCAAACTCCAGTTACAATGTGTGTCAAGGACAAACACCCCCTGTGACTACCATCAGAAATGGCCTACAGAACATCGCTAGTGTTTGCCAATATCCACCCATGTTGTGGAATACACTAGCAATGTTGGACGAGCCTGGTGTAGGTAGTCCATATCTGAACATATTGCAACATGGTCATATGTGCACAACTGGCCCCTACACAGTCTGTCGTGCTCACTATGAAGATGTCAAGCAGTGATAGGACTAAAGCCCAGGATACTGTCCACTACAGTGAAATACTCAACCAGTACACTATACGGTACTACAGTGTTAGGTCATTATGAAAGTATGTTGAGAACTGTCTGCAAAGTATCCCATGCAATTCCTGCAGGCACAGTATAATCCCTGTTGTGGCAGACACGAAGCAGTTGGCCAGTTAGTACACAACATGACACCCAGCACACAATCATAAACGTGTGATAATGACGAAGGTCACACACACCCAAATATGTGTTTGACTTCAGAGTACAACATATGGAAAGCTCACACTGGGCATGCTCACACACTTTGATAAATGAGGCATATGTCAGACAACATGCCATGGAAAGGCTGAACTGGGCATGCTCACACACTTAGGCCATATCTCCATGTAGCAGTTGGCCACACATACCTGGTATTTGTACGTGTCAGTCCAGAAACCAACCACAACACAGCAATCAGCCAAGTGCACACAGTAAATGACCACAGAGACATAAGTGATATAGTGGATCGCTGTCAGATGCAAACATCTGCCACAGATACACAAGTTGGTCATAGGAACAGGGAATGCTATGGCAATAAAGACCTGCAAACAGTAGAACAGCACAACAAATATTGTGCATCCGACAATTGAACATATGGGTGTAGAGGTCAATACTAGGCTTCTTGCCCCAGGGAATGGCAGCTCAGCCAGAGTGTGTTTGGCATCTGCATCCCCATGATAGTAGGCTACCGTACCACTGTAAAGTAGGTCACAGAAGGCAACATGTGAGGCTAGTGAGCTGTGCCTCTGTCAAGCAGGGGAACCGTGGAGGTCTCAGGGATTGAATGTGCTAAGCCACAGCCATGTTGTCGGTGTGTGCTGTGAGAGGGTTGCTGAGGATCTCTGACAGTAGGTGTCCGTCAATAACAGACTGAGGGGAGCCCTATCTGCATTCTCTGGACGATTCCACTGTCAACACTGTGTTGTAATGAGTATGTGTGAATGAAGTGCCATGCTGGAACCGTCCACAGATGTCCTCCCTCTGTGAGCTACAGCTCTGCAATGTATTAGGTTGCTCTGTCCATTGAACGGTGCATATATGGCCAGTGTACAGCTGACAGGTGTCTTGTTGTGGAGCAGTCATGGGTATATGTGGGATAGCATGACCAATGCAAACTGTACACATGCTCATAGGATGCAAGTGTCAAGGATTATGCTGAGTGGCCAGTATAGTCCTCCAGCATGGGTCCTCTGAAGTCATCCACCCCAGTCTACACAAGTGTAGAGTCTGCTTGTGCTAAACACAGTTTGTGTGCAGTGACAACATTGCCTGGGGGTGGAGATGAGATATGGATTTCCAGGGAAAGGTGGACATGGGCAGATATCAACAATGGTGGTCTACCTCTGGTGTGGAACAGTGAGTACCCACGCTGCAGATGGACAGGTGCAATATGTATTCACCCATGTGGCTGTGGTGTGTGGTTCTGCCATAGCACATGGACCCACAAATTGTAGTGGCGGTAGGGTAAAGTGGTAGAGGCCTGAGTAGTTCTCACACACAATATGCTTGTACCTGATGTTAACAACTGGAATGGTGTATGTGAATACCTGCATATCCTGGCACTGTTCCCAGGGAAGCTAAGTGTGTGTCCTGGATGTGGGTGTGGTGTTCTGGACTGGTTGTGTTGTGTGTTACAGGTCCTGTGGTCCCAAAGCATGGTATAGAACATAACCTGCCAGTGTGATGTGCATATCTGATCCTGACGTAGGTGGCTGCAAATGCATATATATGCTATCCCCCACCTGACAGGTAGTACTACATCTACATACCTCTGTGGAAATAAAGATGTCAGCACCCTAGAAACACCACAGGTGCAGAACAGATGCCCAGTAATTCGGATAGTGCGCTCTGCTAATGCGTCGCCCTCAAGTGTCATAATATAGTTAGGTAGGGGTTCGAATCCTGCAAATGCTCAGTGTGTGTGTGTGTGTGTGTGTGTGTGTGTGTGTGGGTGAGTGGGGTTTGTGTGTGTGAAAGGCTGTGAGAGGGAAATGTCCGTTTTGGCAACTGGGAGAACACTCTACAGGATGCACACTCCCCTTTCTAAACACAGATGATGTCAGCACCCTATAAGTACAGCAGGAGAAGGGAAGCCTCCCAGTAATGCGAATAGCGTGCTCTGCTAATGCATCCATCTCGTGTCATAGCATAGTTAGGTAGTGGTTTGAATCCTGCAAATGGCAAGTGTGTGTGTTTGGATGAGGGGGGTTATTGTGTGTGTGCAAATATGTATGAGGGAAATGTTCCTTTTGGCAACTGGGAGAACACACTACAGGATGCACACTCCCCTTTCTAAACACAGATGATGTCAGCACCCTACAAGTACAGCAGGAGAAGGGAAGCCTCCCAGTAATGCGAACAGCGCGCTCTGCTAATGCATCCGTTTCAAGTGTCATAACATAGTTAGGTAGTGGTTTGCATCCTGCAAATGGCAAGTGTGTGTGTTTGGATGAGGGGGGTTATTGTGTGTGTGCAAATATGTATGAGGGAAATGTTCCTTTTGGCAACTGGGAGAATGCACTACAGGATGCACACTCCCCTTTCTAAACACAGATGATGTCAGCACCCTATAAGTACAGCAGGAGAAGGGAAGCCTCCCAGTAATGTGAATAGCACGCACTGCTAATGCATCCGTCTCAAGTGTCATAACATACTTAGGTAGTGGTTTGAATCCTGCAAATGGCAAGTGTGTGTGTTTGGATGAGGGGGGTTATTGTGTGTATGCGAATATGTATGAGGGATGTGCCCCTTTTGGCAACTGGGAGAACACACTACAGGATGCACACTCCCCTTTCTAAACACAGATGATGTCAGCACCCTATAAGTACAGCAGGAGAAGGGAAGCCTCCCAGTAATGCGAATAGCGCACTTTGTTAATGTGTTTCCCCTGCGTATCGTAATGTAGTTAGGTAGGAGTTTGAAACCTGTAAATGACATGTGTGTGTGTTTGCATGTGGGGAGTTTGTGTGTGTGCATTCCCGTATGAAAAACATGTTAGTTTTGGCAATCAGGAGATCACACTACCTGATGCACATTACCCTTTCAAAATACTGATGTTGTCAGCACCCTATAAGTATAGCCAGAGAAGATGAACTATCTAGTAAACCGAATAGTGCGCTTTGCTAATGCATCCCTCTCACGTGTCATGACTTAATTAGGTAGGGGAATGAATCCTGCAAATGGCAAGTGTGCATGTGTGTGGGGGTAGTAGGGTGTGTGTAAATGCAAGTGTGAGGGAACAGATCCTTTTGGCAAATACTACAATACACCAGGTGCTGCATACTCCCCCAGTAAACACAGGGGATGTCACCACACTATCAGCACAGCCAAACAGGGCTAGTTGGCTAGTAATGCCAATATTGTGCACTGCTACTGTGTCTATTACCATTGTCAAAGTACAGATAGGTATGTTTTGGTAACCCACAACTGTCACGTGTGGTTGTGTCACACAGTATGACCTTGTGTGGGTGTTTGTACATAACAATGCATGCCATTGCCTAAACCAGCAATGGCATTGCACATGATGTATGTGTGTGACACATACACATAAATACCTGTGACCTGCAGTAGTTACCATGTCTGACACATGCTTCGTGTGGATAAATGGTATTAGCAATGTATACCAATATGACTGTGTCTTACTGTGCAGGGTCCGCATGTGGTATGTCCCTACACAGTGTGGGTGTCTATGGTGAAAGACCTACAGCAGGGGATACACATCTGGTCTGGGCCATATAGTGTACATGTAGTCGATGTACAGGTGCTGCATGTTCCCACCTGTAGTGGTAGTGGTAACATGTCATTCCACTGCAATTCGGTGACCACATGCTGTGAACTCTTCAACTAGAGTGTTGTAGCTACAGTAATGCTCACACACAATGTTCAGCCCGATGCAGTACGGCCTTATAAACACAGTTCATGAGACTGTCATATTGCCGGTGTTGTTATGGAAGACAGGTGGTCTTCCTTTGTATGTGAGGGTTGTGTGTGCCAGGCTATGAACCAGATGGCAGTCCAACACACTGTCAGCTGCACATGAGTAGGCCCTGATGGTTTGTGCTGTGCCAACAACCTGGAGGTGTGTGTATCTGTGTTACCTTGGGATACCACCCCCCTATCCATGTGTGTTACATGTGTAGGGGACGACAGGCATGGTATGGGGCATAACCTGTCAGTGATGGGTAACACCTGTGAGCCATGAATCATGAATCTGGTACTGCACAGACATTGCAGTTCACCGTGCTGAGGGCAGTGTCTGGTGCATGCATCTTCCGGTGTACACTGCTGTTGTTGTGTAGCAGCACTGTTAGTGTCTTAACCTGTGTGATACCCATGGAGGTCACTATGTAAACCATGTCCTGCAGCATAAGGCAGTATGTGTGTACCAAGGAGCCTTGCCATTATACATCGGGCCATGGGTGTCACGTGCAAGATGACTGCACATCATTGTGGCTTCCCTAGCATGTAAGCACACGTTGACAGCCAGTGGATACCCTATGAATGACAGTGGAGACTGAGCATAATGTAGACATACAACACCCTTCCCACATATAGTGGTAGAATACCTGGTGAGGGTATGTTGGCAACCAACATCAGGCTCATACTGGCCTGTGCCACATGCTGAGAGATCCATTCTATGTTCCCTATCATGTAGTCCAGGGAGGTATGTCTCAGGCAGCCACACTGGCATGGTCAATGAGTGAGTCATATCTGTCCATGCCTCTGACTGACCTGTATGCATGTGTGCTGTGGTGGACCATAGTGCCCCTGAGTCATATCACTGTGACCTTCACCAGATACAGCCTGTTGAGCGGGACCCCAGTGCAGCACACATGACAGGTACCTGACACATCTGTAGCAGGTGTGTTGTGTAGCCCTACAGGCTGTGAGTGTGTGGCACAGGATGTGCGTGCCATGTGTGGCATGTGCTCTGTTCGACGGAACATATGCCTGTGTGCCAGCTGCGGAGGTGTGTGTGATGCCCAGGCAGGCTGCTAGTCTGAGTCCCCACGCATGCCCCAGTGTGTTCAGCATGCTGTCAGTGTGTGTCAATGTCTGACTGGTATTGTCGTCACTGTAATATATTGTATTGATTTATTTATTTATCCTACATTTGTTGACTGGGATAGCCCAACTGGATGCATGTCCATTTCCAGGGAGGCCCGTGGAGACAAGCTACGAGGGTAGCAGATACAGCATTACATAATACTAGCATTACATAGTATAAACAGATTATTTACAGAGATTACATAAGTAAGCAAGTCAAACATGTTCCACAGGTTAATGTTAGACCTGAGCACAAGCCAGGATTAAATTAAAATTACACAGTAAAGTGGTTCACAGAAGTTACACATTCGAGTTAGCCAGGCTTGATACATTGACATAGCCAGTTAAGTGACAAATGTTGTTTGAGTCTACTGTTAAATGACCTAAGGTGGACAGTAGGGTAATATCAGCTGGAAGTGAGTTCAGGGATCTACTTACAGGGTTTGCAAAGAGAGAATCACCAGCTGTGTTATTAAACTTGCTAGTCTGAAGTAGTACTTTGTTAGAGGATCGAAGCGGTCTAGGAGTGTTATAGGGGGTGATAATAATTGAAGTGCAGGAGTATTGTCTGGATTATAGAGGATTTTATAGGCCATAATCAGTTGGTTATACTGTATTAGGCTGGGTATTGCAAGCCAACCAAGCTGATTTAGATTGATGCAATGATGTGTCCTAAAAGGTGGGCCAGTTGCAAACCTGGCAATGTGGTTGTAGCAAACCGAGTGCTTGTTAAGGACAGTCTTGTTCATATTCGAGAGTAGAGGGGATGCATACAGAAGGGTTGAAACAAGGTGTGAGTGAGCTATGGCACCTTTAGCTGGAGGGGCTAGGAAGGCTTTAATTCTGTAAAGTGACCCTAGTTTTCTATTGATGGCTTTTCTAATCTGGTTAACATGTATGTCACATATGAGATTATTGTCTATGATGACACCTAATAGTTTCGGAGATGGGTCAGGGGAGATTATTGTGCCATCAGTTGATGTTATGGTAATGGTGAAAGTGGTAGACCTACGTGTTGGTGGAATAACAGCAGTTTAGTTTGATTGGGATTTAGGATCAGACGATGTTCAGAAAGCCAGTTTGCTATTGTATTAAAGGTGGTCTGGGTAGCTGACCATAACTCTACTGGAGATGTGGCTGAGCAGATCAGAGTAGAGTATACAGCATATTGTATACAGCTGACTGTTGGGATGACAGTATAACGGTCATTAATGAAGATGGAGGACAGCAAGGGCCCTAGTATAGAGCTTTGTGGTACTCTGAGGGTGTTAGGTAGAAGGTTAGAGGGTTTGTTCTGCCAGAGGCCAGCCTGCTGTTGACCATGCAGGTAGGATTGACACCATTGGAAGGCTCCAGTATCTAGACAGTCTTTGCAGGGTGTGGAGTACAAATTGGTGATCAACCATATCGTATGCCTTTGAATTATCCAAAAAGAGGGCTGTGGATATATAATTATTGTTGCAAGTATGGCTTATGGTGTTAGTAAAAGCTAGGAGGCCTGACGTAGTGCTGTGATGAGGACGTAAGCCATGCTGAGTGTCTGCCATAATGCGAGTTTGGATTAGGTGGTGCATGACTTGTCTATGACGAAAGTTTCCATAATCTCTGCAAGTGGAGAGAGTATAGCTATTGGCCTATAATTGGAGACTTCAGTAGAGCTGCCTCCTGTGTGAAGTGGGATTACATATGACATTTTCCAGATGGTGGGAAAGTTAGATTCTAACATGGTTCCTTTGATTACCTTTGAGACGGGGTAAGCAATAGCATCATCTGGTTTTGATAGGTACTCGACAGGGAGTTGATCAGCAGAAAGTGTAGTGGGTTTCACTGTTACAATCAAGGTACGGAGAAGTGAAGTGGCGACTGGTTGGCAGCAGGACGCAAGTAGTTTTCTAGGGGTGCTGCTTTCAGGACCAGGGGAGCTAGGAGGTAGATGGCTAGCTAGGGCCTGAAATGTCTCAGTAAAGGACTGGTCAAAGCTATCAGGAACATCTTCAGGGGTATTATAAATAGTAGCAGCAGGGATTGGGGTTGACGTTTGTCCTGAATGTAGTATATATGACATGCCACCTGACAGGGTATGGCATTACTGGGTTCAGAGAGACCATTCCCCAGATTGGCTGTGTGGTGGCATCCCACACATGTGTTGTACGTTCCTGGCCAAGGGTGATGGCTGACTGCATACATGTGGCAGCTGTGACAATGACACATGACTCACATAAACCACGACTGGACCATAGAGGCGATTCACAGGTTACCTTTGCACATGCCACCCTAGTAGTGTGATTGCCATGGTGAGTACCAACACATAGAGCCAATGGGGAACAACATACTGAAGGTGTGTATGTGTGGGTGGACTGCCACTGTTTCATAGCACTGACATATATGACTGCACGTGGGTAAATGCCAGGTAAGATGTGTGCAATGTGTCACAGGCAACGTACATGCATACAGGACAGACAGTGACGTTCTGTCATGTGTAAAGTTGACATACATATCGTACGCTATGCAGATGTCACTAGCAGTCTACAGAAGCACTGTAACTCTGCATTGCAGGTGTAAGCAGTGTTCCAGGGGACCCTGCGAACATGCATGCAAACAAAGCTACAGTACACAGGGCTGGAAGTAGTGCATTATACAATAAAGAAGGGGTAACAATAACAGTAAGTAACAATGCAAATATGTAGGCACTATCAACATGTACCCAGGAATACGCACAGATGCCCATGGTAGAACCGATATTATGTCATACTTATTTGTGATTTGGATTACATTGGTACTGCACACATATCTACATGCACGAACATCCACATGGCATAGTCGTTGTGGGCATCTTGACACCATTACTGTACATGTCCACCATTGCATATCACTACTTGCGTTAGCTTTCCCCCTGTGCTACCCATGTATGCGGCTATCTGTTGACAACCTTACCACCGCCATGCAATTATGTGCAGCTGTTATACTTTGGTATGTACTATGGGTGCAGATAACAATTCAGGACATTCATACAGTTACTACAGCAGGCATGCTGGGGTAAACACACAATCATAGCAGCACACTGTACTGTTACCAACATGATACTACTAATACACGTCTATGTAGTCACCCTGTGCATCAGCAATGTGTTTACCTGTTCCCGCAATGATGTTGGAGATTGCAGGAGGTGGCACAGTGTCATCATATGCACAGGGTGTGGATTAGGTATGCCTGAGTCAGCCACTGATACCACCAATTGACATGTGTGTGTATATGTGTTGGTGAGGGGCAGCAGTACAGGGTGGGGCAGTGTTGGTGCAGTGTGTGCGTGTATGTGGTTGCCCTTAGTGTTAACATTTCGCATGTGTGTATGCACGCACACAGTTCCACCTCATGGCTGCCATATACAGGGGTTTGTGGACAGCCACAGACTGCACCTGGCAGGCCATACAGATCAGTGTCTGTGTGCACGGACATGGTACCTGTGCCTGGCAGGGGTGCTACGGACCGTATCCAGTACAAAGCCGGACTGGGTACTGTCATCAGAAGTGGGGGTGTGTTGACTGGACACATGTCCCTGTTGGGACTGTCCAGAGCCACGTGCACGTGGTCTCCTGGGGCGTTCCGATGACAGCACAGACCCAGCATTGCTGGGGCTGCTGCTGGCACTATGGGGGCGTGCGCGAGCCTGTTGTCGTCCACGCCGACTGCCAGCTGCTGCTGCTGCCAGCATACAGCCACGTCGACGCCGCAAACGCCCACCATTGCCCTGGCTCATGGACATCTGGTTGTGGAACTGCTGTAATATGTCCCCACAACGTCTGTCTATGACATCGGTGAAGTTACGGATAGCATCCGCAATGTCACGCATACTGTCTGTCATGGCTGTGCGACATGCTCTGAGCTCCCTCAGACCCTGTCTGGTGTACCTTTCCATACGTGACTGAGTCTGCATGACAGTCCAAAACATAGCTGAGGTTGACAGACATCTTTGGGCACGTCGGCCAGAGGCAGTACGCCCACGGATGCTCCCACGAGAACCCATGGGCAACTGTCTGTGTGGTACCATCGGAGGACCCTGCCCATGGCTGCTGTGTGGGGACGCATGTGCCACAGGTATAACATTACCCTGGTCTATGCCCGCTGTATCCTGTCCATCACCTAGGGACAATGGTGACAAAGGATGTACAGGCAGGATGACTGTGCGCAATGATGGGGTTGACAGCTGTGTACTGTCAATTGGCTGACCAATGGCAGACCCTGGCACACCTTCCTGTACCATTACACAAATATCATCATTACCAGTAGCCGTGGCACAGGATTCAGGTTCCCTGCTGCAGGTCACCAGAGCAGCCCCAGAACCTGTGGGATGAAGACAGGAAACACAGTTTACAGTCTCCAGACATTGTTACCAGTGATGCACTTATACACACATGCACACATGCACACATGGACACATGCACACAGGCACACATGCACACATGCACACAGGCACACATGCACACGTGGACACATGCACACGTGGACACATGCACACATGCACACGTGGACACATGCACACATGGACACATGCACACGTGTTCACATGCACACATGCACACATGGTCACGTGTACACATGCACACATGCACACATGCACACATGCACACGTGGACACAGGCACACATGCACACATGCACACATGCACACATGGACACAGGCACACATGCACAGATGCACACGTGGACACCAGGCACACCTGCACACATGCACACATAGGCACAGGCACACCTGCACACATGCACACATGCACACCCCGCAGTATACACACAGAGCACTACTGAGTTACACTACTGTTATTAGCATTATCAGGACTATTATAGGTTATGTTAAACACACTCACCAGCATGGATGGCCTGTCTCGCTGTAACCCTGGAGGGACCTGCAGAAATGATGAGATTAATGTCAGTGGGCACATCTGTGCCATTGATATTGCATATGATACAGTGTACAGAACAGTCAGGTCTACATATGGCATATTACCTGCACGCTCCATGTCGTGCTGCTGTGTGGAACCAGCCTCCATCATAATGCAGGTGTACTGCTGTTGGTGTTCCGGGGCTGGAGCCACAACACTTAGGAGTATCCCCTCCAGTCTGGTGAGGGTGGGATGTGTGGCCACCTCACCTCCTGTGGCGACCTGTTGCCTATGGATATCTGATGCACGCTGACGGACACTTTGGATTAAATCACTGCAGTGATGTCGTACCTGCTCATATGTCCTGTTATGCGTGCCAATATCATTTACCCTACGGACAAGGTCTTGCCACAGTGCGACCCTCTCCTGCTGATTCTGACTGGTGCGGGAAAACAGGATGTCATACTCCCGCACCAGGCTCTGGTGGATCTCCTCATCTTCCGCCACAGAGTAGGTGGGGTTATGCTGTCACGCCATCTCCCTGGAAGAGAACACAGACAGGATATCAGCAGACCATGTCAGCAATATATGGCACACATACTATACATGATATTCATGTGTAGTGATATACTACTACTCCCATATGTTGCATGTGTGTGTGTCGTGGTGGATACACAGGTACATGGCCAGATATCAGTGCTCAGCCAACACCTGTGCAACAATACCTGCCACATTCCACACAACATAGTAGCATGCCCCATCGGTCAGCACACACTGACAGGTGCAATGCACAACCTCACTCTGGGGGTTCATCCCAAGGTACTGTATGTGGGACACCGTCCACTACTGTGATGTGGACAGACGTTACTCGGCCTGGATATACATATCCCACCACCACCACCACCAGCACAGTAGACTACTTTGATATGTATGTGATTAGACAGTTATTCACTTGCTGGGACTGAGATGGTATCCATGCAGAACACTGGGCCAGTGGAAGCCACAAGCCACACTGCTGACCCCTTTGCAAATGCTTACCACGGACATGCCATGGATTGCATGACACTTGCACACACATGTCTAACCCAGACCCTATGCACAAAGGTTAGGCATCCTGTCCGGTGGACCCCAGACAGAGGCAGATTGTATAACAATAGCAGGAGGCTACTGCAGGACAGAGCACATTCACATTAAGGGTAGGCATCTGTGGTCAGCACTGGCAGTACGCTACGGTCCGTCATAACAACAGCCATGGCCTACTCTGGGAGGGAAATGGACACAAACACTATGGATGACCACAAGGCCTTCTTCAGTTATGTTACACATATGGACCACATGCCTCAGATATGCTCTGTGTTAATCCACATCTACTTAACATTCACCAAACACATGAATATTGGCAACAATCCTGCAGACATGTTCGGTGCACATATCCCCCCTCCTTCTCCCCCACCTTTGAAATATTCATCCCAGCTGGATGTAACCTCCCTATTATCTCACATGTCCAGGTGAGGGCCGCGCTCAGCAGAGGAGAACACACAGCATCACTGTGACCGCGTGGTCCCCCTGGATGTGTGCTACCGGCACTCTGAGAGGACATACCACCGCATGTAACACTGATAGTTTATCTTGGCCGTGCTACAGGATATGTACCTGGACAGTGGCATACAGCAACAGTGGTCCCACACCACTAAGGGGGCACCTCGACTGACCCTGAGAATTACCACATCATATGCATAATGGGCCTGGTCTGCTAAGCTATGGAATTATGCAGTATGGGATGCATATGCAGTGACATCAGGTACCTGCAGACACTTGTTCCCAGACAGTGTGCCTTTGGGATGGGCTGATCCTGACTTTTGAGCCTGGCTGACATTTCAAAGCAGTCACTACAGCCATTGCTGGGCCAACGCACAGACACATGCTGCCAGGATCCTGGCCTATGACTGATTGACATGTGATGTATGGACATCCCCTTTTGGTGGAACTACGTACACACAGCATATCACATGGACATACCTATGGATACAGACCTATGACACATTTGGAGGGTTCACAGTATGCACACTATTAACCTGCTACTTTGCATTACCTCTGTTTGTCACAGCTGGTTGCATTACCACAGCTTCTGCTTGCTGCTGCTACTGTCAGTGCTGACAGCTTCAGAGTCACAGTGTCTGGTGTTATTTTTTTTTCTCTCTCTCTCTCTCTCTCTCTCTCTCACTTCGCTCTCCCTCTGTCTGCTTACAGACAATGCAATGAATGTATTGCATGTGGGGAGTGTTAGCACTGGATGCTTTTGTAGGTATCTGCATAGGTCCATGTGATGGCCTCTGCACCAATTGTAAGCCAGCATTTGCTAATTGCATACAGCCAGTTGTGTACTGATTGCAGTTCTCACTGCGATTTCAGGTCAGTGCTATAAAAGGGTATGTGGGATAGGCATTGCCCTTTCAGATTGTGAGGGCGGGGACCATGCTGGTATGCTGTGGACAGTGTTCTGTGACTGTAAAGGTTAGTATCTCTCTCATGCTTCAGGCTGTGTTGTATATTCACAATTCTCCATTCCTCTCTCATGTTCCCTGTAGCAAGTGTGTATGCACATTGACTCCTACAACTATATATATATATATATATATATATATATATATATATATATATGTACATATGCATACATATATCTATGTACTTTAACTGACCTTATTATCTACAGGCTGCCAACTAGCATGGCTGTTTCTGTTCACACACTACTATTATGGAAATCCAGTAGTTTTGACATTTATTTTAAATGACATACTTTGTGTACTACACATCCTATATTCCCTTTACATTCATCCCTACTATTACATGTTATATTTATTTTAGCACAATGTTTTTGTATAAGAGTCATGGCTTAGTGGTAGGTCGAACAGACTAGTGTTTCCAAAGTCCTGGGTTCGGGACTGACAGTGGGATTTTATTTTTCTTTTGAACTGAGTACAGGACCTGTCAATCACAGTGACTAAGGCACTTTTAAGCAGTTGTAACCGGGCTAGCGCTGGTTTGCGCGGAGCTTACGCATGCGCACTGGCGGTTAGCTCCACGCGCACCCGCTTACAACCGCTTAACAGTGCTTACTCTGGCGCACACCCACGCTATTTTCTTTGAAAGAAAAGAAAATGGGGAGACAGGACAGTGGTGAAAAAGGGGTCACAAAGTGGGTACGACAGTAGGGAAACAAGCTTGGGATGTGCAGGAGGGATGTAGGTAAGGCCCATAGCTGCCCATTCCTTCATCAGCAACAGCTGTGCATATGTATGTAATTTGGTGTGACATTTGAAACCTTCCACCCCTGAGAGAGGTGTCAGGACAACAATAATACTTGTTGTACAGCCAATTGTAATTGATAGGTTCCATGTCCATCAGACATGTGTGCGGAATGGGCAGCTATGTATGGGGCGTAATTTTTTGTGGGTACAGAGTGCCCTTTTTTTTTTTTTTTCAGGTGAGAGTGGTATGTCAGGTGAAGGAAGTCGGTGCAGCTGGGGAGGTAGGTTGGGTAGGTAAACAGACAAGACAAACAAGACGCATACAGGGGCAGTGTATGACACATGTGGGGGGGTTACACAATTGACGGGGACGGAGGTTTGGATATCCAGAGCCCATGAGCCCACAGATGGCAACAGTGGAACTGATATCCCCACCCATAGGCAGTTGCCACTGTTCCTTCACTGCCCAGGATGGGGCTGTGCTGGGGGCTGTGTAGGCGGGGCAACAGGCATGCCCGTTAGTTGCGCCACCCGTGTCTCGAGCTGGCGTAGAGGCTCAAGGACAGAGTCCCGAATCTCCCTATGCACCACAGTCCGGACGCTACGGAGGGTGAGTGGTGGTTCTCCTCCAGCCACACTTGCAGAGGGGGGGCGAGCCCCATCCCCTGCAGCGCTTCCACCCGCAGGTGGCACAGGGCCACCGGAGGAGGGTCCGGACTCGGCACTAGTGCCAGGTGCACTCGCCAGCTGAGGTGGGAGAGGTGGGTCCGCTGGAACCCGCCTTCCCTGTCATCCTATGTTTTGCATTATGTCATGACAGTTTGGGTTAGTGACATATAATACCATTCACAATTAGCTGTAACAGCATGCATTAGTATTCCCATTAACCAAACACCCAGATATTCACACCATTGAACAGTGTGCATAACACATGCATAATTTGAACAGAAATACACAGTCCAACAACATGCAGGGTTAATTGATGGCAACAGGCCATCAGGTGTGGATGTATGTACAGGCAGATGCATCAACGGTCATGCAAATATATATGACCCAACAGGACAAACGTCCAGGGGTGTTAATTGTGATTGCACATACCATTTTCACGTGGAATGGGTTATATGTGGTTATAGGGTGGGGTAAAGAAAGTAATATTAACACCTTCAAATAACAATACATATGCTGTACATTTCTAATAGCTACAGTTATATACACACTACTGTTCTAACTACAGTTTCCTATATGATAACTATTTCACCTTGGTGATAGGACTGTGACTGCAACATCAATATACATTTTAGTGTTCTTCATACACATTCATATCTAGTATGTATAAGGAAGAGTCGGTACAAATTGTCAAGTGGTTCACTCACCAAAAACAGGAAACCACAGTGAACAACAAAAGCGGTGAACCAGCCACTAAGGACAATATGGTAAAGTACTCCTGTGCTTTCAGCCGTAAACACTGGCAATATAAAATCTCCAAAATAGCAATCCGAACAAACCAAATCATGCACAGAACTGCCACACCTGTGCTGACAAAAAACGATAGCTCTTCTTTGTAAAAATGAATGTCCTTTAATCAAAACCAGAAACAGGAACAAAAGGAATAAGCGCTTTCACGCGGTGCAACCGCGCTTCTTCAGATTTCATTCAAGTATAACAAATGTCTAGCTTATATTCCGCACTAGGGCGGAACTTGCATCAATTAACTAAATCAATTGATCAATTAGTAGACTTGCTGCTAAGCAACTGTTGCTTGGCATATATAACAAACATTGTGTAAATCTAAACATGAGATACATCAAATTACATATAAGCCCTAAATAATCAATAAACATATTATGTTCCTGTTCAACCATAACTAATATCACAACCAACTCTTAAAAACATTAATAAAACATCATATTCATAGACATTAAGAACAGTAAACTCAAACCATGCTTATAGAAACTCTTTCACAGTCAAGTTGGTACAGGCCAAACAGATCACAATATATTAATCATTATATTCAAAAGCAATCAAAACACTCGATCGCATAAATCCATTGTTGCTGTAACTAAATCCTAGACCCAAAAAATGTGTATATTAGTAGCCTTTAATGGCACACATCTAAAACAATGCAGGTCTCAGTCCTCTTGTAGACCGTGATACAGCTTCAAAATGTAAAACACCTATATAGTTACGTTCAATAAAATGTATCATTATAGTAGCAAAAATGCAGATATATCATACCATGTGTATATCTATGGATTCTCGTTATGAGTAATAGATGCCAAATTACTTACATTCAGCTATATCTGTCTCACTAAACATGCCAGTATAGAACAAAAACAAAAAGTTCAAACTTAGCATCGCTGTATAACACTCTGACGCCATAACGCTATGGCTGCCAGGTTGAGATATTATTTAAAGCAACAGTAAAGATATATGACTTCTACCATTAGTTTCATTATATGCTATAGGTATGATGTCAGTAATAGCTTGCGTCTATAGCAAGCCCTGTCTATTTAAAGCATTAAATATTTGTTGCATAAACGCATATGAATCCAAGCATATATGTACATATCTATGTGGTGTGAACTTCCATGCTCATCACACTCTTATGAATATATGAAATCTCTTATTGAAAATGAACGATTGTCCACATAGCATCCTATCAAGCAAACGGATTATAAATTGAATGTGTGTTTATAAGACTCTTCTAAAACTTCTAAAAAATAGCTAGAGCATATCATGCCATATATAAAAATCTTAATCTGATGGACTGTTATAGCTAACACAAAAAGGCTCTAGCAAACGACTCTCTAAAGTCATGGGTGAAGGATTTGGACAAATATCAAATGAAGATATGTAACAAAATGTACATAATAAAAAATCAAGGACAATCACGTCCCTATACAAATAAACAAAGATATGTTTAAAAATGTATAAAACATAAAAATATATACATAATTATGTCTGCCCAAAAAAATTTTTTATGTATATATATATATCCCAAAAAAAGTGAGGATAACTGAGAATGGCCTGTACCAACTTGACTGTGAAAGAGTTTCTATAAGCATGGTTTGAGTTTACTGTTCTTAATGTCTATGAATATGATGTTTTATTAATGTTTTTAAGAGTTAGTTGTGATATTAGTTATGGTTGAACAGGAACATAATATGTTTATTGATTATTTAGGGCTTATATGTAATTTGATGTATCTCATGTTTAGATTTACACAATGTTTGTTATATATGCCAAGCAACAGTTGCTTAGCAGCAAGTCTACTAATTGATCAATTGATTTAGTTAATTGATGCAAGTTCCCGCCTAGTGCGGAATATAAGCTAGACATTTGTTATACTTGAATGAAATCTGAAGAAGCGCGGTTGCACCGCGTGAAAGCGCTTATTCCTTTTGTTCCTGTTTCTGGTTTTGATTAAAGGACATTCATTTTTACAAAGAAGAGCTATCGTTTTTTGTCAGCACAGGTGTGGCAGTTCTGTGCATGATTTGGTTTGTTCGGATTGCTATTTTGGAGATTTTATATTGCCAGTGTTTACGGCTGAAAGCACAGGAGTACTTTACCATATTGTCCTTAGTGGCTGGTTCACCGCTTTTGTTGTTCACATTCATATCTAGCTTTGTTCAGCTACATCATCTTGCTACATTTGCTTTATATAGCTGTAGACAAGTGTGGATGTTTGGTATATCAGACAATCATCCTATCTGCGTATTTCAGACTGAGAGCAACATATCCAGATTTTGGGATACACATTCCACATGCAGCAACACTTTGAACATATTTCGCTGTTTGGTTTTGAATCTCACATGCATTTCATTCTGTCTTGACTGCAGTATACTTTATTCAGGGGTTATTACTACTGTATTGCTGGATTCATGACACTTTCTCACACTCTCTCACTTGCTTTCATTTTACTATTCAGGATGGTACTTCTAGGCTTTATTGACATGTTTTAACAGTAGTTATTACAATCCTTTCCAGCAGTCTCACTTCTGTCATGTTTCAGTATTTCCACAGGGATATATTTCACACATGTGATTTCATCATCTTCTGCAGCTATACTTTTCAGCCTGCTGCAGGTTGTGTACTATTTTCTTACAGGCAGGGCATTTTATTTCAGAATATATGTCGGACAGTTTCATGTTTAGGTTAAACTTACAGGCTGAAAACTTTTGTAATCAAGCAATACTTGCATACACTTTCACACTGTTACTTGCAGATTTTATTTCTTACTGACTACACTGCACTCTTTTGCTGACTGTCATACTTTTATATTTCTTTACAGTTACTGGTAGTGGATTACTGACCTGCCTGGTGGCGCAACCGCACCAGCCTATCGCCATAGGCTCTGCGGTTCACAGAACGGACACCTGCAGCTGTAATATAAATGAAGTAATATTGGAATACACATCTCCATAATATCAGCTAGTTTAATTTTTTGCATACATAATTAAATGTTACTTACTCAGTAGTGGGGCGTTGGGTGTTTGCCGGACCTCCTGGATCCGAAGGTTCAGTTGGTCCTGCTTGCATCTCTTCAGGTCCGCATGGTGGTGACGGACCTGCTCACCAGTCCTTGGAATCCCTGTGGCACTGGTGAGATCATGAGCCAACCGGTCCCACGCCTCAGCCTTGTATGCTCCCCAGAAGACCTGGCCCTGCATGAGTTGGGCCTCATGATTGTGGACTAGGAGCCAGGCCATGTACCTGGACTCCTCAACACCCCACCTCTGTGCTCGAAAGCGACTACCCTCTCCTACTCCTGACATTCTGCCTGCAGGTCTGTTCTACAATCGTTTATGCTGTGTATTCCCGCCTATGGGGCTTATATAGTCCGTTTTTCCCGCACATATCTGTGATTGGCCATTTTGGAATTGTATCAACTTCAGTAAACCTGCATTGTCATGCTCTAGTTTGTATTCATTCCTATATATTAGCTATTATTGCATTTACAGGTACTGCTGTCGTGGCTTAGTGGTTCTGTACCTTGACTATGGTGTATAGTATCCTGGGTTCGAACCTGGCCACTGCTTTTTATTTTTCATGACTGTCTAGACATGCTGAGGGGTGTGTCTGTGTAAAGGCAGTTTTGATACGGCTTGCTCAACGTTGCCCGTCGGTTAGCTTGTTTGCGCGGTG
Source organism: Protopterus annectens (assembly GCF_019279795.1). NCBI lineage: Eukaryota > Metazoa > Chordata > Ceratodontiformes > Protopteridae > Protopterus > Protopterus annectens. Next base: position 182,023,129 of record NC_056739.1, read on the forward strand.
CGCAGCTCCGCGCAAACGGGGTAAGCTGCTTTAAGCCTCATTTGGCTATCGGCATGCATATTACGCTCAGCTCAGTTAGGGGCACATAGATTTAGCGTGTTAAACCACTGCTCAGCTACGGGCACTCATTTTGCACCAGTTAAACCACTGCTCATCTACGGGCAGATGCACTCACCCTGTTAAACTGTAGCTCATCTATGGGCACATCTGGCATTTTTTATTCTTTTGTTACCTCACATTTCTTCAATATAAATGGGCTATTTCATTACATTTTACATAAGTTGTGGTTTTATGTGTACATATTTGTCAGGGACTTGTTTCCTACTTATTTTGCAAAAAAAATAAATTGGTGTTGTGGGGGCTCGAACCATGAATGCCTGCTCTGCAGCCAACATCTCTACCGCTACGCTATTGCTTCCTGGTTTATTTTGCATATTTAGTTCTTATATGCTTTCCCACTGACTGCTAACTGTAGCTGCGCTACGGCACGCCAAGAAGCGCACTCACGGTTAAACGTCATTACAATTTAAAAAAAAAATATTACATGTTCATTTATATTTATTTTATGGTCATAGTCTGTGGGGGCATGTGTTGTGTTCTGTTTATTCACATTTCCGTGGACTCTGTCGTGGGTGTTTCCTTTGGGTACTTTTCCTCTTCTGGGGCGTGTCTGCTTACAGGGCTCGGCCTACGGACACGCCCCCTACTGTCTTACACGGACCGTGTTGGCCTTCAGTGTGATTCAGCATGCTCTCATTAATATGCAGAGCATGCTGACATCACTCCATTTAACTGCAGCCTCCGTGTATGAGTTATAACTCTTACACAGAGGCTTCGTGAATCCTGCCCAATATTTTTTACTGTATGTCTTGAAAATTCCATCCTATATTAAGGATAGTTTTGATTTTTTTGGATAAGATTTCTCATGTTAAGTAGAATAAAAACATGTTTTGGATAACGTTGGATGTTAAACGTTTATATACATCAATCTAACATAAGGATAGACTTCATGCTACAATGTATTTTTGGGGGATAGCCTCTTAACAAATTATTTGGTTGATTTGACTTATTTTTGTTTAAGTAATACATTTTTACATATAATAATGAAATTTCTAGGCAAAATCAGGGAACAGCCATGGGGCACCATTTGCCATCATGTATACAAATTTATTCACGGCTTATTTTGAATTAGTATATTTATATAAATGCAATTTTGTTAAGAATTATGTAAAATATTATTTTCATTTTATAGATGATTTAATTTTTATATGTGAAGGGGGTAAGAGTGAAATTTTACAATTTGTTGCTGATTTACAACAAAATACATTAAATTTGTCTTTTGATGGGCTACAATATGTAACCCAGGTCTTTTATCTAGATCTGACACATACGGATTTGGATAATGGCAAACTTTGTACTGGGGTACATAGGAAATTCTTAGATGGAAGCCAGTACCTGTATGCTACTAGTTGTCATCCCCCCCATGTTCTATCATCTTTGTTATATGGTGAATTTTTAAGATTATCTAGAATAGGTAATGTTGAGACAAATTTGTTGGAAGAAATATATAATACTTCCATTATGTTTTATAATAGAGGTTATAGTAGGAAAACAATAGAAGAAGCTAAGCAAAAGCTTTTTGTGTTAAAATCAAAAAACAATGTTAGTGATAGGTTGTGGGTCAATGGGGGGGGGGTAGAGAGAATGGTGGAAATAAGAATGAAAAAATGTATTTCATTAGCACATATAACATTCAAAGTGAAGAAGTTAGTAGTATTGTGAGATATTATTGGAATTCTCTCCACAAAGATGTGGATTTGAGTAAAATTTTGAGTAAGCACCTTATGATGTCTTACAAATGGGGAAGAAGTTTAAAGGACATGCTTGTTCATAGAAATTTTGTCTTACCTAAAAGTAACTTAAGTGTTTGTCCAACATCTATGGGCACTTATAAATGCAACAGTTGTTCTATTTGCAAATATATAATATGTTTCTTTAAATATATGAATAAACTCAAATATGTAGCAAGGGGATGTTTTTCATGTAACAGCAAGGGGGTTATTTATGCCTTAAGATGCCCGTGTGGTTTCTTTTATATTGGTGAAACAAAAAGAAGTTTATAAAGTGAGGTTAATGGAACATATCAGGGACATAAAAAATCAAAACGAAGACAAGATTTTGGCATGTCATTTCAGAGATGTACATGGCAGTGATTTTCCTATGCTTCAAGGTTGTATTTTAGAGCAAGTATTTGTTGAAAATGATGATGCAATTCTTTTGAAAGAAAAACTGTTATACAAAGAGTCTGTCTTTATTCTTAAATATGATACTTTGGGCCCTATGGGACTGAATGGAGAGGTTAATTGGAAGTATTTTATTTAATTGTTTGATTGTATTATTGATTGATTGAGTTTTTTTTTTTTTGTATAAAAGGTAGCACATTTTAGCTGAATTGTGTAACTCCTGGAAGGTTTTGTACCGAGGCGCTAGAGAATAAAATAGTTTTGGGTCTGAACCAGTGGTCTTGATTTTCTCATTGTTACTAGTTGTATGGACTATGTTTCAGCTTTTAACGGAAAAACATTAATTTACATTTTTCTCAGAGGAGCTGTAACCTAGCCACAAAAAGTTATAAATCTTCAAAAAAATAAAATAGATGAACATCAGATTTTTCTAAGGCTGTTATTTATAGACCTTAAAATATTGTCAGATCCTCCCACACAGTCTTCCTGAGATGTCAGTGCTATCACTGTACAGCATGAACTGTAACTGACAGCTGTTACTTCTTCTTGTAAGAATGTTTAATGCATATGAACTAGCAGAAGCATAGAGCAAAAGATAACAAAACCAAAAATGGATGTTTATTCTACTGACACACCAATTAGGTAGCTAGATACATGACATGCCCCATCTAGCCATTCAGGTCCTGTTTCTCTGCCTTGCCCCAACCGTCTTTTAACATATTTTATTGAAAAAAAATCTTTTAAACTGTAGCAAACTTTTTGCTACAAACATAGCAAACAGTTGCTACAGTTTATACCTGTCGCACAGAGAGCTTCAATGCTCATGTTTTAGTTTAAAAATTCATTTTAAGCTGTAGCAAACAGCTTGCTATAAATGTAACAAACAGTTTGCACAGTTTATACCTTGCCTGCATGGATCGCTGCAGCCCTCAAGGTTTTAGTTAAAAAAAAAAGATTTCTTTTATTACTTCTAAACTGTAGCAAGCAGTGTGCTACAATTTAGACCAGGCATGGAGGTTTGACCACAAATGCAATACTGTTTTTTAAAAGCCAATATTGAATTAAAGAGAGTTTGAGATTGTCTGATTTTGCCCACAACACTTTGACCCTGGGGAGTTGCACCTCACGCCTCCCCTAGCTACGCTACTGCAAACTACTTCTGCTAATCATGAGTGTATTCAACAGAAGTGTGTCTGTTTGTGTGTGTACTTGCATACCCAGAATGCTGTAGAAATGTGTTATATTTGCTCAAAAGTATTGTACTTTTATAACTCCATTGTTATCTCCATCTTTAAAATGCAGCACAGTATTTGTTCAAAACAATAAATGCAGCCTTCTACTTTTGAATTTGTGTTGCTATGAAATTTTCCTTTTTGAGACACAAATATCTTTGTACATTATATTTCCCGCTTCTGATCTGTATTGCTATCCTCTTGATTTGTTACATTATAGCATGCTAAACACTTCATCAAGACCATAATTCTTTAGCTTGACAATTCAGTTTTACTCTGTGTTGCACACAATATTAAAAAAGTACAGAAAAGAATACAGCAAGCAAGTGGATCACTACCCAAAAGATCTGATCAGCTATCTGTACTGATACTGTTTCAGAAAAGAATACAGCAAGCAAGTGGATCACTACCCAAAAGATCTGATCAGCTATCTGTACTGATACTGTTTCAGAAAAGAATACAGCAAGCAAGTGGATCACTACCCAAAAGATCTGATCAGCTATCTGTACTGATACTGTTTCAGAAAAGAATACAGCAAGCAAGTGGATCACTACCCAAAAGATGTGATCAGCTATCTGTACTGATACTGTTTCAGAAAAGAATACAGCAAGCAAGTGGATCACTACCCAAAATATGTGATCAGCTATCTGTACTGATACTGTTTCAGAAAAGAATACAGCAAGCAAGTGGATCACTACCCAAAAGATCTGATCAGCTATCTGTACTGATACTGTTTCAGAAAAGAATACAGCAAGCAAGTGGATCACTACCCAAAAGATCTGATCAGCTATCTGTACTGATACTGTTTCAGAAAAGAATACAGCAAGCAAGTGGATCACTACCCAAAGATCTGATCAGCTATCTGTACTGATACTGTTTCAGAAAAGAATACAGCAAGCAAGTGGATCACTACCCAAAAGATGTGATCAGCTATCTGTACTGATACTGTTTCTTTTCCTCACTTGAGAAAACTTCCACCAAACTGGGAACATTTTTTTGTTAAAAGTATCCACTGACATCAGCAACACTGAGGACTGTCTCAGTCATGCATAAAACCTCATTCTTGTATTTAGGATTTCTATGGCTAAACTGACATTACTGCTATACCTGTTATACAGAATTTATAATGCTATTCTCCCAAACAATGGCATGTGAGACTGTGGATAGTACTGATATGAAAAAGTACAGCTTCCCATGTTTCCATGGTATGACGTGCACTGGGAAAAAAGTCATCTGCCAAAGCACATGAGAGAATAAGACAGAAAAATGGTAGTTGGGCTTTCCCTACCTTGATTGCAAGGCAATTAAGTTAATGTTTTACAAAATACATGCTGGTTTCTGGTAACTAAACAACTGGAACCAAATTTTAGAGGGGAAAAAAAAAAGATACTTCAGAGCTGAATTAAACTGACAGCACTTGCAACTATTGTTCTTCACTTGTATTTCTTCCTGTTTGTCATCATAGCCAATTAAACTCTAAATTATTATATTTTACACAGCTATTTAACATACTGTATACATTTTACTGCCTTTGTAAAAAATTGTTGCATTTCATATATTTTTATCTTAATTTTCATTTCACTGCCTATGACACTTAATTGTACTGTGTGTTACTTGTTATGCTGATTGTCAGCTGACTTTCTGTTTGATCATGTGATTTTGTAACACCATTATATAATGAATACCTGACTTGGCAAACTTTTGTGAACTTTCTTCTGAAGAAGAATCTGCTTCAAATCACTCCACGTTTTTAATTAATGTGATTCAATGCATGCTGATAGTGGTGACATTTTTTTTTCATTATGCATCTGGATTCAGTCCTGCAAATAAACAATTTCAATTGCACTAGCTCTGGTTCTAAGAATTTGAGCTGACAGTAAGGAAGTGATTGTCAAGGTATGACCAGGGGTAGTAGCATTGAAATACGAGAAACAAGCAGTGCACCTCTGTAGCAAGCAGTGTTAAAGATCAATAATAAACACAATGTGTGGATAAGCCAATGAAGTTTTTGCATTGTGATGTGGGCATAGTTAAATTACTTCCTACAGCTTCAACCATAATATTTCTTATATAGCCATAGAAATACTTAATACATGAATGAATGTCTCATGCATGGTATCCTGTATACAATACTTTGTGACACTGTTAATTATATTTTGCTACTGAATCACATATGGGTTTACTATTGAAATGTCGAACGGCACTACATCGACTGTACTATAGTCGAACACAGAAGTTCGAAAATAGTAATGTCGACGACAAAAAAACAATCTAGGAATGGTTTTTACATGGGTCGAAGTAGGTGTTCAGTATTATTCAGAACTACAAACATCTCCCCTACCTCGACCCATGTTAAAACACAGTCCTAGATTGTTTTTTTGTCGTTGGCATTGCTATTTTCGAACTTCCGTGTTCGACTATAGTACAGTCGATGTAGTGCCGTTCGACATTTCAATAGTAAACCTCACATATGTCATGTTCTGGCTCGCTGCTGGTCATGGCCCTGAGAACTACACTTAAAAAGGAAATGTCTTTTTTCCATCTACTTAACTAACAAACATAATATCATAACTGTATTTAATTAGTATGTATCCCTGAACTTTTTGTGTAGCATATGTAGTTTGTTGAAGATAACTAGCATGAAGTCTATGATGGTTTGCCCTAAAAAATGCAGAACAAAACTGTGAATCAGCTTAGAGCTTCTAAGATAAAGAATGAAAGCTAATTCTCCAAAGCCATAATACTGCGTGTTACTCAGAGGCACTCACCTTCCTAGCTGTTTTCTTTTTTCACCTCTTGTAACGGGTGCCTGTTTAACAGCAAATGAATGACCCAGTGACATTAGATTCAAGTTGGGCATTATTTAATAATCAGAGGCTTCACACACCTCTCCTTAATGATTACATCACAATTATTCATTTTCTGGGGACAAAAAGCCATCATGTGTATAAGGCAGCTTTTAATTCTAATGGCTACTGTTCATAAATTCTGTGTCCATGTCCTGCTAGCACCTTTATAATTAATGGTGGTCAGAGAATATTATGACCTCCCTCAAAAGACACAGACACTGTAGGTTAAGTTTTTCATTACTTGGGCATCCACTCCAAATAAACTTGTGCTATTCTCCCAAACAATGACATGTTAAGGATCTGCCTTGTAACTAACATTAAACAGGCAGTGAACCGGAATGTGTCCATTAGAGGCTGCGGTCACAATACATTCAAGCATAACTTCATACCAACAACTAGACAATAACTATGGCATGTAAATATAGATTGTAATTGTACACTGCTGACAGTGTAGCAATGTTTAGGAACAGCCACTCCATACCTGTTTTTTTCCTGCTAGAATTCCCCAATTTTGCATCTGTGCTTACTATCCAGCTCAAACTGAAATCAGTCACTGATGTTACATGCTACTACTGCTGTACTGAAGCATAGCATCTACACAGTGCAGACAAGTAGAGTACTGGCATAACTCGCTTCGTATAGGAAAGCAGTTCAAAACCAGTGCATATTCACTGCTGTGTTTCAAACTCATACCGGCCAAGTGTGTCCATCAACAGGCACTATTATCATTTACTATTACTGTCACTCACACTCATCTCATATGACTGACAACACTACTCCTTTAAGTTCTCTGGTAACTGTTCTTTTCTCTGTGTGACGCAGGTTGTTTTACAACATGTTAAAGTTGACTCTTGAAAGGAAATTTGATAAGGATATTTATATCGATGATGCATCTATGGGTAGTGCATGTGCTTTGTTTTCTGCTCAGGCTTTTTTGTAGCTAACCTGTAATTATGTGCAGCTTCCTTTCTTCATAAGAATAAGAGATTAAACAAAAATAACACTGTCGGCAAGTATTCTTGCAAGCAAGTAACCTCTTCATAAGTATACATTTTGGGTTTTTGAGTTTATTGAGGGTTTTAGTTTTGTTATTTTCTACCACCCATTAGATAAAACATACTCATCTGTTTTTTGTCACTATTTCTTGTTACCCAGTTTGTATCTCGCCCACAACTGAACTTTTTATAAACTTCTTGATAATGATAATGGGTGGAATCTGTTAAAGAAACTGACATGCAGAGTAAGCACTATGCTTTGCTATTAAACATGAAAATAAAGGGAAAAAGAGTTTCTGCAAGTAAGTATATAGCCAACTGAAGCAGGGTAATCTAAATGGCTCCCTTGTATAAAAGGACATTAAGGTACATGATGTGGTTGGCATGGCTAACATGGGAATTTTGCCATTAAGTCTACTAGCCCCAAAAATGTTTAACAGAGAAGTGTACTCTGTTCAGGGAAACATCTGGTACAAGATATGGTAAAGAAGGCATGGAATAAAATCAAACTTTCCTGTTGGCATACCAAAACATATGTAATATCTGAGATTAGGACTACATTGCTAGAATCACTGCACTGTTTAATGCACTACTTGATGAAGATATTGGCCCAGACAATTGGAAAGAATCACACTTTGATAAAGGCAGAAATATTGAACTGGTGCAAAATAATATACCTGCAAGCCTTATTGGAAAGTTATTGGAAAGATTTTGAATGTTATTATATATTTGTTAAAGGAGTATAAGCATTACCTCAGACTGTTAAATGTCTATGTCTTCCAGTGGCATAGAATGATAAAGCCCCAAATAGGGATGAGGTAACCTGAGTTTCATTAGCAGCTCAGGAGTTTGACAGAAATCCAGGGAAGATGGGCCTACCCAGCCTGGTGGGAGGGAGATAGTGTTCCGAGTTCTGGTGCAGTCCAGAGCTTGGAGTTGAATGTGAGACTAGTAGAAAAGAAGGGAGAGAAGTGCTAAACAATCTATGGGCCCAGGGAGGTGGCACACATGCTCACAATCATTCCTCATTGCCAACCCAACCTAACATGCTGGTGGTAGGGACTAACTGGGGAAGGGACACAGGGTGAAATAAAATCCTTGCAAGCCACAGTTTGACAGCCACCCACCCAGTCCATACTCACTCCCTTTTCCATTCTTGTAATCTGGCAGCTTGCATCCCTTTTGACCTCTACAGGATCTGGTTGGCTATGTGTGACTTCTCCCAATAGGGAGATCCCTACAGTGCAGGTCACATCATGTGATGCCCGGATTTAGGTAACTGAGAGATAAAATGATCTAGATAAAATGATATGGGTGAGTCATTTGGGAAGTATTAACTAAGCAGCAGATACTTCCTAACTTGGCTTTATGGACAGCAGATTGACCTTAAAAAGTCTTTTTGGTTTCCATTAAAATCATATGTAAAGCTCTTGACATTGGTTTCTTAGTTATCGCAATAGTCTTAGGTAAGGCTTTTATTACTTGTCATATATAGGAATTATCAACAGCTTAACAGTATAAGAAGTCATATCAAGTATCATCAGAGGGTACTGGTATTGGCAGAATGTTCCAGTGGAACTCACTAAATATGGGCATGCCATGGACAGACCTTGGGACATATCATGTATCATCAGAGGTTAGTGGCATTGGGAGAATGTTCAATGGAACTCACTGAAAATGGGCATGCTATGGACAAACCTTGGGATATATATATCATCAGAGGGTACTGGTACTGGCAGAATGTTCAGTGGAACTCATTGAATATGGGCGTGCCATGGACCGACCTTGGGACATATCATGTATCAACAGAGGGTCCTGGTATTGGCAGGATGTTCATTGGAACTCACTGAATATGGGCATGCCATGGATCGACCTTGGGACATATCTTGTATCATCAGAGGGTACTGGTATTGGCAGGATGTTCAGTGGAACTCACTGAATATGGGCGTGCCATGGACTGACCTTGGAACATATCATGTATCATCAGAGGGTACTGGCATTGGTAGAATATTCAGTGGAACTCACTGAATATGGGCGTACCATGGACCGACCTTGGGACATATCATGTATCATCAGAGGGTACTGGTATTGGCAGATGTTCAGTGGAACTCACTGAATATGGGCATGCCATGGACTGATCTTGGGACATATCATGTATCATCAGAGGGTACTGGTATTGGCAGGATGTTCAGTGGAACTCACTGAATATGGGCATGCCATGGACAAACCTTGGGACATATAATGTATCATCAGAGGGTACTGGTATTGGCAGAATGTTCAGTGGAACACACTGAATATGGGCGTGCCATGGACCGATCTTGGGGCATATCATATATCATCAGAGGGTACTGGTATTGGCAGAATGTTCAGTGGAATTCACTGAATATCGGAGTGCCATGGGCCGGCCTTGGGACATATCATGCATCATCAGAGGGTACTGGCATTGGCAGAATGTTCAATGGAACTCACTGAATATGGGCATGCTATGGACCAACCTTGGGACATATATATCATCAGAGGGTACTGGTATTGGCAGAATGTTCAGTGGAACTCATTGAATATGGGCGTGCCATGGACTGACCTTGGTTCATATCATGTATCAACAGAGAGTCCTGGTTTTGGCAGGATGTTCAGTGGAAGTCACTGAATATGGGCGTGCCATGAACTGACCTTGGGACATATCATGTATAAACAGAGGGTCCTGGTTTTGGCAGGATGTTCAGTGGAACTCACTCACTGGACCGACCTTGGGACATATAATGTATCATCAGAGGGTCCCGGTATTGGCAGGATTTTCAGTGGAACTCACTGAATATGGGCATGCTATGGACAGACCTTGGGACATATCATGTATCATCATAGGGTACCTGTATTGGCAGAATGTTCAGTGGAACTCACTGAATAAGGGCATGCCATGGACTGGCCTTGGGACATATCATGTATCATCAGAGGGTACTGGTATTGGCAGAATGTTCAGTGGAACTCACTGAATATGGGAGTTTCATGGACTGACCTTGGAACATATCATGTATTATCAGAGGGTACTGGCATTGGCAGAATGTTCAGTGGAACTCACTAAATATGGGCGTGTCATGGAACGACCTTGGGACATATCATATATCATCAGAGGGTACTGGTATTTATGGGCATGGGCTGGATATGGATTATGACATATATATATCATGAGAGGGCACTGGCATTGGCAGAAGTGCTTGTGGAACTCACTGGAACTGACCATGCCATGCTATGAGGAACCTTTTGGGACATATTTAGATCATCAAGTGGTACTGGTATTGGCAGAATGTGCAACTCACTGACTATGGGGGGGCACATGGAACGACCTTGGGACATATCATATATCATCAGAGGGTACTGGTATTGGCAGAATGTTCAATGGAACTCACTGAATATGGGCGTGCCATGGACCAACCTTGGGACATATCATGTATCATCAGAGGGTACTGGTATTGGCAGAATGTTCAGTGGAACTCACTAAATATGGGCGTGCCATGGACCGACCTTGGGACATATCATGTATCATCAGATGATACTGGTATTTGCAGAATGTTCAGTGGAACTCACTGAATATGGGCATGCCATGGACCAACCTTGGGACATATCATGTTTCATCAGATGGTACTGGTATTGGCAGAATGTGTAGTGGAACTCACTGAATATGGGCATGCCATGGACTGACCTTGGGACATATTTATCATCAGAGGGCACTGGCATTGGCAGAATGTTCAGTGGAACTCACTGAATATGGGCATGCCATGGATTGACCTTGGGGCATATCATGTATCATCAGAGGGTACTGGTATTGGCAGGATTTTCAGTGGAACTCACTGACTATGGGCGTGCCATGGACCGACTTTGGGACATATCATGTATCATTAGAGGGTACTGGTATTGGCAGAATGTTCAGTGTAACTCACTGAATATGGGCATGCCATGGACTGACCTTGGGACGTATTTATCATCAGAGGGTACTGGCATTGGCAGAATGTTCAGTGGAACTCACTGAATATGGGCGTGCCATGGACCAACCTTGGGACATATAATGTATCATCAGAGGGTCCTGGTATTGGGAGAATGTTCAGTGGAACTCACTGAATATGGGTGTGCCATGGACTGACCTTGGGACATATCATGTATCATCAGAGGGTTTTGGATTGGCAGAATGTTCAGTGCCATGGACTTGTCTTGGAACAAGTCTTGTTTTATTTCATGTCTTCTACTTCCTCAGTTTCACCGAAAGTCTGGGATTCTAAGTATGTAGTGTCATGTTTTATCTCATATCAGGATGTAAAGGAAGTAAACAGTTCTGGTAAAATGAATGCATCAGCATGAAATTCAGTGTATATAAATGTAGGGTAATGGATTTTGACTGAATGTAAACAATAGTGAACATACAGATGAGATTATATCCATGAAGTAGTTTGGAATGATTGTCAATAAGTTGGTGTTTGTGTTTAAGACTGAATCTGTGAGATTGGTACATCTGTTATTCTGAGCAATGAAGAAAAGAGGTTCTTTAATTTAATGCAATTTGCTCATATCTATAATACAACAGATAATACATTTTGTATATATGTGGCGAGTGAAATAAATGTTTGAATTAGTGCAGATAAAGTACACAGAGTGTGTACTATCAGTAACAGGTCTCAAGAATTCTTATATGCTGCATTAACTTGACTTGTTTTACTGTAAATTATGGACTTACTAATGTTAAATCATGATTTGATACAAAAGTTCAGGAACAATGTTTAGACTGGAGTTTTATAATAATGCTAAAAGACATGGGCATAGTCAAAAAAGTTTGTGGTTTTATTTAAGAACTCCAGAAACAGAGACAACTGTGTAATGCAAACAGTCATGAAGCTGTAGAATAAACTTGCATCTCAGATAAGAACATATGTGGGTATTAGTTTAAGATGAACTGGAAAAGTTTTAATAAATTTGTATATAAAATGAAGAAATCTGTGTTCCTAGATGGCCTTCACGCTTGAACCCAGGGCAAACTGAACTTTTGAAGTTCAAGCATATCACACATCGATCTGAATTTCTACCTGTGTCAAAATGGCATGCAGTAATCCAGGGACTGCTTTCAGCTATATCTTGGAATACAAAGACGTTAGTTCACATTGTAACAACTTGGGGAGGAATGTCTGAAAGAGGTGCAGTTTTGTACCCTTTTCACTGATTTACCCGTCTTCTACTTCCCTGGTGGTGGTATCTGTGCATTCCTTTCAAATTCGGTGTGAAGGCTGCCAGCCTAGCCAGGTAGAATTTTGTAGATAAGTCTATTTCATTTGTAAATATTAATATAATCCACAGGCTTAGTTTTACAAATGTAAAGAGAACTATATGGTATGATTAAACGATATGTTGTACTGAGCTTCAAAAATTTAACCACAGTGCACTCTGCTGGAAGAAAGCTGATAAGTCAAGCATTGTATGACTGATCTCAAGCTTGGAGACAGGATGTCTGGGCCAGGAAATTGTTTCTATTGTCTTGATTTAAGAGATAATTACTAAGGTTTTACATGTATAATGTATTTTATTACTGTGGCTTCCTGGTCAGGTGCAGCGTACTAAGAAATGTAAATTTTGAGTTTCTGTTAGCCTGGGAAACTAAATCAGCACTGTTAAGAATGATGTAATCCGAAATGACTCAGCAGTACTGTGTAAGCAATTAAAGACTTTCCCAGAGAGAGAGAGAGCATTTTGGATTTTGTCTGAAGAACATCCACTCACCAGCACTTGCCTTTACTCTGTAAGTAAGCTATTTATTTAGAACAGTGATTTATCTTGGAGATAGATAGAAATAGCCAGATTAGTCTAGCTGTTTTTTATATTTATGTCAGACTATTCTACAGTATTATTTTAAAGCATTTTCCTGTGATTTCTGAACTTTGTAATGCCATTGTGATGAAATAATAAATGTTGTTGTGTGGTTTTATTATTTATTATTAAATATTTTAAAGCTTTCATCTGTGGCTGTTTTGTGTAGAGATAATTTAAGCTCTAGAGTACTTACATGTATTTGGTGATACTGTACTAAGCCACTCCAGAATAGCCTTAGCCCTTGGTCACACTTAATATTTGTCTAACAGTAATATTACACAGTGTAATTGGTCAGCTTTTGGAAGGGCCTTATTAGTAGCAGATAGGAGTAGTTGGGGGCAGTGATTACTGTCTTATAGTCTGGGTAGAAAGGGGGCACAGCTGGAAAATCTGTGCCAGCCTTCCCCAGGAGTGTCTGAGTGTTTGTATATAAATCCAGTCTTAAAGTTTGTGTGTGTGTGTCAGCAACTTGGGTAGGGACATGAAGCACTGGTTAGACAGAGAGGGTGCTGGAGGTATTGGGTTGACTACTCAGCTGAGATCTGTACCCTATAGTAGTGCCAGTGGTGAGTCTTACTGGGGACCAGGAGAAAAAGGGAGAAACCAGCCCCAGACTGACTGTGATCTCTGTGTGCTCTTAAGAAAAATTGTACTTTACTGTGTGTGTACTAGCTATCCTTCCCAATGTGCATGCCCCTCACTGGTGTTAGTGGTGAGGATTGAAGCTCCTTGATTAATGGGCCAGTGCATGGGTGTCACATATTAATTGGTTGGCAGTGGTGGGATATCCAAATCACATATTAATTGTTTGGCAGTGGTGGGATATCCACATCAAATATTAATTGTTTGGTTGTGGTGAGTTAGCCACATCACAAACTAACTGGCTTGTAGAAGTGTGGATAGTGATTTCCTGTAGCTTATGTACAGTGATCACTGAGTGTGTTTTTGCACTCTAATCAGCCACACAGTGTACATTCAGAGTTCAGATCACAATTGTTTTCTTTCTTTTGTTAGCTTAGTTAGTCATGGAGAGCAGGCAAGCATGTCAGCAGAGGAGTATGGCAAGCTGACAAGGAGCCATTTGGCTGAGATGTGCCAGGTTAAGGGACTGGTTCATGGAAACCTGACTAAGGCAGACATGATTGCAGCTTTGGTCACAGCTGTATCAGGAGGATGATCAGACTGGCCGTGGAGCTGTACAACACTCAGAGAATGGATAGCTCAACCTTTCTGCAGAGGACTTAAAATCCATCTGGAGCTAAAGAGACTTGAGTTGGAGGGCAGGCATTTGGAAATGGAAGCTGTGGAGAAGGAGAAGCAGAGATAACAAGAAAAGGAGATGCTGACTCTTCACCAGAGTCATGGAGGTAATGGGGAAGGGAGTAACTGGACTCCAGAAGCACAAAAGGTCAGTAAATTTCTTCCACAGTTTACAGAGGGGGATAATTTTGATAGTTTCATTCATATGTTTGAGAGGGTATGTAAACAGTATGATTTTGACCAAAGGCTCTGGGTAAAGTTCCTGACCCCCTTACTCCATGGCAAAGCTGTAAATGGGGTCTACATTAGCACACCGAACTTTCAAAATTTCGAGTGTTCTAATATCGAACCCTATTAATCGAAAATTTAAAACATCGAACATACAGAGCAGTGAATTTTTTCCTAGGGAAAAAATTTGCTGTTCCAAAACACATACACATAACACAAGCACACCAAACAAACAGCAATCCACACACATACACCTAAAATCTTACACCTAACCCTACACTAAACTATATATACGCTACTAACTATCCACTTAACCCAAACCCTAACCCTAAGGTCCATCATTATTGCACAGTCACCTCACCCGCGCCCTAACCCTAACTCACCTACCCCACCCTAACCCTCACATCCACACAATCGCACACTTACCTGAACCCGACTTGTAACTTCCCACCACAGTGCTGAAAATACCAAAGCAACAGAAACAGACAACCGAATTCTTTCCCTAGGAAAATATTTGGTTTTCTGTTTCTTCGATATTTTCAGCGTTCGCTGAGAACGGGTCAATATTAGAACACTCGAAATTTTGAAAGTTCGGTGTTCTAACATAGATCCTGTAAATGTACTTTCCAAATTATTGCCATTGACTGTTTTAACTATAATGCTGTAAAGAATTGTTTGTTAGAATTTTTTAAGCTAAGACCTGAAACTTATAGGAAAACATTTCATGAGCATAGACGCAAGGCAGATGAAAGTGTATGTGAATATGTTGCTGAACTGAGCACTTATTTTCATAGGTGGGTGAGTGGATGTCAGGTCACCACTTTTGAAGGGATGGCAGACCTTTTGGTGAGGGAAAAAGCCCTTAGCACTTTGCCTGAGGACATGAGGCTCTGGTTAGCTGACAGACAATGTGGTACTTCAGATGAGTTGGGAAAGAAGGGAGACCTATACCTAGCAAACAGGGCATCGCTGCACAGGAAAGTGACCCCCAGTGCTGCTCATGGGTCTAAAGTAACCCATGGTGGGCAGCCCAGACTGCCTCAACAGAATCTGTCAGTAGAAGGGGAAGCCACTAGTCCAGGTACATGTCCTGGACCTAGGGTTAAATGTTTTGAATGCAACCAGTGGGGCCATGTGGCATATAGATGTCCACAGAGGCAAGGTGGGGAACAAAAGGTGAGAGAGCCAGTAAGTGGGAAGGACAAAATGGCAATAGTAGGCTGTCTTGAGACAACAGGGCTACCAAACTACCACAAGAGGTTATATCCTATCATAGTGAATGGCAAAGAGGAGATTGCTAAGAGAGACACCACCTCTGACATAACCATTTTGAAGCCTGCAATGGTTAGAGAGGAGCACTACTTGCCTAGGCAGTCTACTCCATTCAGAGCTTTAGGAGGGACCCCATTCCAACTACCTTTGGCTAGGGTTCACCTTGACTGGGAGGGTAGAAAAGGAAGCCAGCAAGTAGGTGTGTTTGAGGATATCCTTGCAGATGTCCAGCTAGGGAATGATTTTGATAATGCAGTACCATGTGATCATGTACTTACATGCAGTCAGGCTTGGAGACAAGCATGTGGGTCTGGTAGCCTGGGAAAGACCAAGACAAACTGCACACTTGCAGCCTGGACTGGTGAGGTGGTCCCTTCAGGGAGGGATCTACCCTGTAGCAGTGAGACTGAAGGTGAGCCACACCTGCTTGTGGGTACTGATGTTCCATTGGACAGAGTGACTGCAAAGGTAGTGCTGAGTAGTAGTACCCAGGTTTACAGTGAGGTGCCGCTGTCACAGGATACCAGACTTCCTGTGGAAGGGGAGCTGGGAAGAGTTACAGAGATACAGATGACACAGGCTCAGCTCTCAGATCTTACATTGAAAGGCCTGAGGCAGGTAGCTAGTAAGGCACCTGATTTTCAAGGGAAGGGGGAATCTGTATACTTGGACAAAGGGTTACTGTACAGAGAGTGGACTCCTGAGGGAAGGCTAGAAGGTGAGAGAATACAGCCATTGGTAGTGGCTAGACCCTACCATCTGACGCTTCTAGCCATAGTCCATGATATTCCCTTTGCTGGGCATAAAACATACAAAGAGACGTATTATGCAGAACCCCTATTGTCTTGGGATTTCCAGAGTTGTAAGAGGGTACTGCAGGACCTGTGAGCAGTGCCAAAAGGCAGGCAAAGCAGGAGACAAGGTGAGAGCTCCTTTGATGCCTTTGCCTGTGATTGAGGAGCCATTTCAGAGGGTAGCTATGGATATTGTAGGGCCTCTGAGTACCCCACGTTCCACAGGGAGAAAGTATATCTTAGTGGTAGTGGGTTATGCTACATGATACCCTGAGGCAGTGGCTTTGTCCTCCATTGGGGCAGAAAAGGTGGCAAATGCTTTGTTAGAGATTTTCAGCAAGGTAGGTTTCACAAAAGAAATGCTGACTGACAGAGATGCCAATTTCATGTCAGACCTGCTGGCTTGTCTGTGGAAGTACTGTGGGGTGAAGCACCTGAAGACCACCCCCACCATCCCCATACTAAGGGTCTTGTTGAGAGGTTAAACTCCACAACCAAGTCCATGCTATGGACATTTGCAGACCAGTTTAAGAGGGAGTGGGACAAATATTGTCCTCATCTGTTGTTTGCTTACAGAGAGGTTCCCCAGGAATCCACGAGATTGTCACCCTTTGAGTTGTTGTATGGGCATAGGATGAGGGGGCCTCTAGGCTGAATTTGTGATGAGTGGGAAGGACAGTGTGAATCTCACAAGGAGTCTGTTGTGGCATATGTCCTAAACCTTAGGACAAGGCTCAGGGAACTCATGGGCTTGGCCCAGGAGGACCTGGCAGAAGCCCAACAGCAGAAAAAGGTCTGGTATGACAGGAAAGCTCGAGCTAGAGAGTATGCTGTAGGGCAGCAGGTAATGGTTCTCATTCCTGTCAGACACAACAAGCCGCAAGTAGCCTGGGAGGGACCCTACAAGGTGGTAAGAAGGGTAAGTGATGTTAACTACATGGTGGAGCTGCTAGGCAGGAGCCAGGAGCACAAATTTTACCATGTTAACATGATGAAACTTTACCATGATAGGGAGGCACTTGTGCTGAGTATTTGCAGTAGACTGCAGGAGGAGTCTAAGTGACTGGTGACTGACACATTGGAGGAAGGGGAAGCAATATCCCAGCACTATCTCCTACCTAGGTTCGAGAAATCCGAGCAGTGTTACAGGAGTTTGGGGACATGTTCACTGGGAAACCAGGGTGCATCCACCTGGTGCAGCACCAGGTGGATACAGGACCCCAAAGGCCTATTTGGTAGGCCCTTTATAGGTTCCCTGAGAGAGTCAGACTCTGAGTGAGGAGATACAGGAAATGTTGGAACTAGGGGTGCCAAAGAAGGATGGCAGCACCAGGTTCTGTGTGGACTACAGAAGATTAAATAGTCACACAGAGTCAGATGCTTCCCCCATGCCTAGGACAGATGAGGCCCTAGAGCAGATGTGTGGGGCTAAGTATCTTACCACCATTGATCTTAACAAGGGTTACTGGCAGGTGCCTTTCACTCCCAGTGCTAGAGAGAGATCAGCCTTTGTGACTCCTTTTGGCTTGTATGAGTTCACAAAGATGCCCTTTGGGATAAAAAATGCCCCAGAGACTTTCCAGAGGCTGGTAGATCATATCCTAACAGGAGCAAGAGGGTTTGCCCTTTCTTACCTAGATGATATTGCCATCTACAGCCATTCCTGGCAAGAGCACCTTCAACATGTCAGGGAGGTGCTGGGCAGAATATAGAGGGCAGGGCTGACTATTAAGCCAAGCAAATGTCAGGTGGGTATGGCAGAAGTCTCCTACCTAGGACATAGAGTGGGGAGTGGTAAGATCAGGCCAGAACCTGCCAAAGTGGAAGCAATTCAGGCATGGTCTGCACCTGTTACCAAAAAGCAGGTGAGTGCATTCTCAGGGACAGCAGGGTACTACAGAACGTTTGTCCCCAGTTATAGTACCATAGCTGCTTCTCACAGACCTGACAAGGGAAAACACGTCAGATAAGATAGTGTGGACCACAGTATGTGAGCAGACATTCTAGAAGCTTAAAGAAGCTTTGGGAGGATCCCCTGTGTTAGCCAGTCCAGATTACAGCAAATAATTTGTTGTGCATGTGGATGCTTTGAACCATGGGGTGGGGGCTGTACTTAGCCAGATTTCTTCAGAGGGAGAGGTGCACCCAGTGGTTTATCTCAGTCGTAGGCTCCAACCCAGGGAGTAATGCTATGTAGCTGTAGAAAAGGAATGTCTAGCCATAGTGTGGGCACTGCAGAAATTTCACCCTTATCTGTATGGAAGGAAATTCACTGTAGTTACAGATCACAATCCCTTAACATGGTTACACTGAGCCAGCCAGCAAAATGCCAAGTTGCTAAGATGGAGCCTATGGTTGCAAGTATCTGATATGTTAGTGCAGCACCGCAGTGGGATTCACAATGCCAATGCAGATGAGCTCTCAAGACAGGGAATGGGGTCAGGTATACTCACATAGACCTAACCCTCTTAAGCAATGTTTTTTAATGGTCTCTTTAAAAACTAGCTTGAGTTCTCTGTGGGGGGTGGGGGGGTATGTGAAGGCTGCCAGCCTAGCTAGATAGAATTTTGTAGATAATTCTGTCATTTGTAAATATTAATATACTCCACAGGCTTGGTTTTTACAAATGTAAAGAGAACTATATGTTATGATTAAACTATATATTGTAGTGAGCTTCAAAAATGTAACCACAGTGCACTCTGCTGGAAGAAAGCTGATAAGTCAAGCATTGTATGACTGTTTGATCTCAAGCTTGGAGACAGTAATTATCTCTTAAATCAAGACAATAGAAAGAATTTCCTGGCCCAGACATCCTAAGATTTTACACGTATAATGTATTTTATTGCTGTGGCTTTCCGGCCAGGTGCAGCTTATTAAGAAATGTAAATTTTGAGTTTCTGTTAGCCTGGGAAACTAAATCAGAACTGTTAAGAATTATGTAATCTGAAATGACACAGCAGTACTGTGTTATCAATTTAAGACTTTCCCAGAGAGAAAGAGAAGGTTAGATTTTGTCTGAAGAACATCCACTCACCAGCACTTGCCTTCACTCTGTAAGTAAGATATGTATTTAGAACAGTGATTTCTTTTAGAGATAGATAGAAATAGCCATATTATTCTAGCCATTTTCTATATTTATATCAGACTATTCTACAGTATTATTTTAATGCATTTTCCTGTGATTTCTGAACTCTGCAATGTCATTGTGTTGAAGTAATAAGTATTGTCTTGTGGTTTTATTATTTATTATTAAATGTTTTTAAACCTTTCAACTGTTGCTGTTTTGTCTAGAGATAATTTAAGCTCTAGAGTACTTGCATGTATTTGATGATACTGTACTAAGCCATTCCAGAATAGCCTTAGCTCTGGGTCACACTTACTATTTGGATAACAGTAATATTACACAGTGTAATTGGTCACCCTTTTGTACGGGCCTTATTAGTAGCTGATAAGAGTAGTTGGCGGCAGTGACTACTACCTTATAGTCCTGGAAGAAAGGGGGCACAGGTGGAGAACCTGTGCCAGCCTTCCCCAGGAGTGTTTGTGTGTTTGTATATAAAATCAAATCTTAAAGTATGTGTGTGTCAGCTACTTGGGCAGGGACCCAAAGCACTGGTTTGACAAAGAGGGTGCTGGAGGTTTTGGCTTTACTACTCGGCTGAGATCTGAACCCTATAGCTGTGCCTGTGGGGAGTCTTACTGGGGATCTAGAGGGAAAGGGAGAAACCAGCCCCAGACTGACTGTGATCTCTGTGTGCTCTTAAGGGACATTGTACTTTACTGTGTGTGTTATCCTCCCCAATGTGGATGCCCCTCACTGGTGTTAGTGGTGAGGATTGACGCTCTTTGATTAATGGGCCAGTGCATGGGCGTCCATTTGGGAAAGCCAACATGTTGCCAGAATCACTCTTCTTAGGAGTCTGACTGCAAATGTTCAAGTTTATACAACTAAGCAGCAGTATGACAATAAATCAGACAAAATACCAATGCCACAAAGTGGCAGGACAATAAATAAGTTAAATAATATTTTACTAAGTTGGTGTAAAATGAACAAAACCGATAACCTAGACTAACTGAACACTAATATATTTGTTTATTCAGCCAGTCATTTAACTATTTGCTTATGTTTTGTTGACTGGATTGAAACCAATTTTCATTGCTACTTCAGCAAGTAATGCTCCACAAATACACAGCAAAACTGAACATTAAGATGAAGTGAAAAGATATGCTTTAAGATTTGTGGTCTTCAGAAGACAGTTTAAGCTATAACACATTAAAGAAAAGCAATAAGATTACCTAAACTGCAGGAGAAGACGGGATTGCAATGGCAGAGCAGGCACTGGACAGGTAGTGATGCCTAGACTGCATGGTATATGTATAGCACTGCTGTTCAACATACAAGGAGGACTCTTTTCAAAATGGCTGTGCTAACATCATATAAAAATGGCAGTGACATTGCATGCATGCAGTTTAGCAGGAATGGAATAAAGTGCTATGATTAACTACCTACATAATGAGCACACTGTCAACCTAAACAGCACTGGGGGACAGTACGGCTCAGATTCACTAAAACCTTCACTGCTCATGTTAATTTCCCAGCACAGATGGTCAGTTAAAGCTTCAGCATGAAAATGCAATTGAGAAATAGGTACAGCTGCAATGAATAAGACCCCATTATCAGATCGCTGCCATTTCTCTGAATCAAATACTGCACCATCAGACACATACCTTCCAACCTCTAAGTGCAAGAAATCTAGTCAAAGTCAGAAATAATGGGGGGGGGGACAAAGGCCCAAAAATAGGAACAGATTTTAAATATTGCTTCTATAAACTTAGAAATTTGCGAGACTGTAAAGTGGTGACCGGGGAAAGTGTAGTTAGGCAGCATAGGATGGAGGTTTGTAGGATGATGTTGGTGATCAAGAAGAGGAGGAAGAGTGTGATGGCAGCACCAAGGATCAAATGGTGGAAAATGAAAAAGGGTAATTGTGAGTTGGAGTTCAGGGATGAGTTAAGACAGGCACTGGGTGGCAGTGAAGAGTTACCAAATAGCTGGGTAACTACAGCAGAGCTAGTAAGGGAGATGGCTAGAAAGGTGCTTGGTGTGACATCTGGACAGAGGAAGGACGAGAAGGAGACATGGTGGTGGAATGAGGAAGTACAGGAGAGTATACAGAGAAAGAGGTTGGCAAAGAAGAAGTGGGACTGTCAGACAGATGAAGAAAGTAGACAGGAGTATAATGAGATGAGGTGCATGGCAAAGAGAGAGGTGGCAAAGGCTAAGGATAAGGCATATGAAGTGTTGTATGAAAGGTTGGACACTCAGGAGGGAGAAAAGGACCTGTACCAATTGGTTAGACAGAGGGACCGAGCTAGGAAAGATGTGCAGCAGGTAAAGGTGATAAAGGATAATGAGGGAAACATACTCACAAGCGAGGAGAGTGTGTTGAGCAGATGGAAAGAGTACTTTGAGGGGTTGATGAATGAAGAGAATGAGAGGGAGAGAAGGTTGGATGATGTGGGGATAGTGAATCGTGAAGTGCAATGGATTAGCAAGGAGGAAGTAAGGATAGCTATGAAGAGGATGAAGAATGGAAAGGCTGCTGGTCCAGATGACATACCTGTGGAAGCATAGAGGTGTTTAGGTGAAATGGCAGTGGAGTTTTTAACCAGATTGTTTAATGAAATCTTGGAAAGTGAGAGGATGCCTGAGGAATGGAGAAAAAGTGCTTTGGTACTGATTTTTAAGAATAAGGATGATGTGAAGAGCTGTAGTAACTACAGAGAGATTAAATTGATCAGTCACAGCATGAAGTTATGGGAAAAAGTAGTGGAAGCTAGGTTAAGAAGGGACGTGATGATTAGTGATCAGCAGTATGGTTTCATGCCAGGAAAGAGCACTACAGATGCGATGTTTGCTCTGAGAGTGTTGATGGAGAAGTACAGAGAAGGTCAAAAGGAGTTGCATTGTGTTTTTGTAGACTTAGAGAAAGCATATGACAGGCTGCCTAGAGAGGAGCTGTGGTATTGTATGAGGAAGTCAGGAGTGTCAGAGAAGTATGTAAGAGCGGTACAGGATATGTATGAGGGTAGTGTGACAGCAGTGAGGTCTGTGGTGGGAGTAACAGATGCATTTAAGGTGGACATGGGATTACATCAAGGATCAGCTCTGAGCCCTTTCTTATTTGCAACGGTGATGGACAGGTTGACAGATGAGATCAGACAGGCATCCCCGTGGACTATGATGTTTGCAGATGACATTGTGATCTGTTGTGAGAGTAGGGTACAAGTGGAGGAGACCCTGGAGAGATGGAAATATGCTCTAGAGAGAAGAGGAATGAAGGTCAGCAGGACTAAGACAGAATACATGTGTGTGAATGAGAGGGAGGATAGAGGAATGGTGAGGATGCAAGGAGTAGAGGTGGCGAAGGTGGATGAGTTTAAATACTTGGGATCAATAGTTCAGAGTAATGGTGAGTGTGGAAACAAGGTGAAGAAGAGAGTACAGGCAGGATGGAATAGGTGGAAAAGAGTGTCAGGAGTGATTTGTGACAGACGAGTACCAGTAAGAGTGAAAGAGAAGGTCTACAAGGGGGTAGTGAGACCAGCTATGTTATATGGGTTGGAGACAGTGGCACTGACAAAAAGGCAGGAGTCAGAGCTGGACATGGCAAAGTTAAAGTTGTTAAGATTTGCACTGGGTGTGACAAGGGTAAACAGGATCAGGAATAAGTATATTAGAGGGTCAGCCCAGGTTGGAAGGTTTGGAGACAAAGCCAAAGAGGCAAGACTAGGTTGGTTTGGACATTTCCTGAGGAGGGATGCTGAGTATATTGGGAAAAAGATGTTAAGGATGAAGCTACCAGGTAACAGGAAAAGAGGAAGGCCATGCTAGTGTTCTCCCTAGTAGCCTATGAATCACTTTAACAAAGGCATCCTCCTGCACATGCACGCACACACACACACACACACACACACACACACACACACACACACACACACACACACACACACACACACACACACACACACACACACACATGCAAATCCATTCATCCATAAACAAGCCCTGACACTTGCTCACATTCATGAAAACACTCAACCATTCACCCACACATACACTTCAACATACACACAAAACCAGATAGTGTGATCTCATCCAGGCAGACACACACACACACACACACACACACACACACACACACACACACACACACACACACACACACACACACACACACACACACACACACACCATACCACACACACATTCACATACACATATTATAACAAACTCCCACTCCCATACCTTTGCTGAACTTACCTGCACTGTGAGCACTGCTATAGGAGTGAATGGATTGTCACTGTGTTTTTAGAGTGGTCACTTTTTCCTCCTTAAGTAAAATTTAACTTGGTTTAGTAATTTTCTGAGTCACATGGCCAGTCTCGACCAGTCTCGAGATGTGCTTAGCTTTAATGAAGATGGATACACCTGCACGTTTGGTTCGACACTCGTTTCGAGGTCTGAAGGCTTTGTAGCCCTGACAGCTGGACTGCTCTCTGTGGCTTTGAACTATGTCTCAGTGACTGCATAGACATCAGTATTTTCCAGGGTAAGGAGCGCTTCCTGGGAGTGCAGTTTCCTGTTAAGGTTCTTAGCATTAGCAGCATAACCCTGAGTTTGTCTGAAGTGGATTTTATTACATTGGAAATTTTGTTGTTTTGACATTGCCTAAACAGGCACTATGGGAGAAGCAAGAGCCTTTAACAGTATCAGAAAGCCTAGAGGAGACAGGGGCAGTCCACTTCTGGCAAAGCAGTGCAGTCTGTCAATCATGTCCTCCCAGGCTGACAGACACTGATCCTTCTGGATTGACACCAGAAGTTAAGCAAATTGTTGAAGTCTATCATTTGTTGTCTATACTGTGGCATCATCCTGGGTGAAGGTAGCTTGCTGATTAGTGCTAGGGTCATACCTGCCTAGGACATATAATCTGAGAGTTCAGTCATGTCTCTTTTCATATAGTCCAGAAAAGTATGTCTCAAGTCATTCACCCCAACATGGACTATGACAGAGTCATAACGGTTGTTGAGTGACTTGAGTGCATGGGTGATTTGACAGATCTGGCACATGACAGATAACTGACCGTGACCTTGTCCTTTTCCACCCTGGTGAGGGGAACATCTGTGTGTATTGCACTAAGGAGTTGCCTTTGACCAAGACATTAGGTTTTGAGATGTTTTGCCTTGGGGGCTTATTTGATTGATTAAGTGTCTGTTTGATTGATTGATTGGTTGACTGACTGCTAATCTTGCCTTATATGACATTATCAGCCACCGGTGGATGGAAATTTAATTTTAGGGCCCACATTAATGTAATCAGCTTTGTTGTAAACACACAGAAGGGTTGCCTGCCATGGCTGGTAAAGAACAGAACATTAGCAGCCCTTGTACCATTGTTGGCATGTGTTATCAATCCCTAACTTAAACTGAGTGCTCACATCTGGTACCCAAATGAACAGTCATAAAAATGAAACAGAAAGAGTATACAGGTGATTAAACAGCGCATCAGTGAGATTACTTGGTCTTTGACATAGTGACATGCTAGAACATCTGGGTCCTTCCTCCCTTAGTCATAGAACAGTTAGACAAATGATGTGTCTGACCAATAAGGTTACTTGGCAAGAATGTCTGTTAGACTGTTGTAGATTGAAACAAAGATATTCAATAAGGCATCTTGACAAGAATGACCACAAAGCTGAAAAGATATTTAAGCAAAACAATGAAAAGGATGACGCAATCTGGAGAGAGGCTGCCTCTGTTTTGTATGGGTTGCTTGAATGTATTCGCAGTGCAGAGTCTACAGAGGTTTTAGGTGGATGCTGGCTGAGATAAAAGGTGTGATATTTGGTAATGGCTGGTATTATAAAGTCTTATGGGTCCTTGCATCATTAAAATATGTATGTATGTTTATTATCAAAATTAATTAAAAATGATTTTATGGAATCGTCTCTATATCTCAAATGCAACTAGTCTTTTCAGGTCATAGGGTATTGATTTGATTCAGTGGAGTACAGCACCAGAGGGTAAGTACAGGTGTAACTTGAATCATCAAACCTTTTGTATCACAGACCAGCAGACAATAAGGACCAAACAGCACAGCAATATTTCATACAAAAATAAAAATCCAGTGTCAAAGTGGTACAGCAGTTAAGAATATTGCCTCACAATGGTTGGTTCTCAAGTTCACTTCCCAACAGGTGTGCCTTCCATGTGTAGTTTGCATTTTTGCCTTGTGTCTATGTTTATCATCCCACAAGATGATATGCCAAGTGCTTGCAGCCATATTAGTGAAGGGTGTCTGGTGATGGACTGCCATGGCAATAATGATTGGTTCCTGACCTTTGCTTGTTGTTTGATAGAGATAGGTTCTGGGTCTCCTGCAAGCCTGAACAAGATAAAATGTTTATCAGGAATGAAAAATAATTCCATCACCTCCGCTGTCTCACTTCTGTGCATTGTTTTCAGCATCTGTAACAAATGAGTTGTGGTTTCTGGAGTGGTTTTGAAATGGTTTGTTTCCTGCCTTAGTTATCTTGAATATTAATTTCTCCTTACTGTACCATGTGACCTGCAGAAAATGTTTTTTCATCCTTGTCTGTTTTCATTTCACTGTGTACGTGCTGTCCATGTGTGTTATCTTTAGGTGGAGAGGTAACTTTACCTGTCCTTCTCTTTGGATTCTTTGTCATCTCTGAATTCCTTCACAGGTTATTTAAACAGCATACATCTATATACTTAGCAGTAAGGTTAAATTCAGTGGAACCAAAACAGATGTAATAACCATTAATGACATTCTCAGGGACTTCTACCCTCATTTCTTAGAGGCCCAGTACTGTTTTTGAGAGTAAGTGACTTAAATTTATGATGATCTTGGTATCAACCTTGATGAGAGGTTGACAATAAAGAGCTAGATGTCAGCTGAAGTGAAGTTTTCCTGCTGTCATCTTAGGAACATTAATCCAAAATCTGAACAACCACAAACCAACTGAAAACAAAGACCACTGAGAGGCAAACGACTGAACTCCACACTTAATATGAAAAAAAAAATACAAATATATAAAACAAACAATACACGTGAAGCGCTTTTCATCCGGCTTAGTAGCCAGACTTCATCAGACAAACCACAGATACAATTCATGCCTTATATAGTGAATGACACACCCTCCCTTCTGTTTAATTAAAGGTAATTACTTGACTGCTCAACTCAAAGGTCACACCAAACCAACTTTTTTCTTTTTTCATCTTTCTTTTTCTTCATACAGAAACATCCCACCAATTCTTGCATAAGCAACCACATAGGATTAAAACCTTTATATCCAACAATAAACATAATGTCTGCAGTATGAAATACATTCTAAAAATTGTTAAAAAATTATTATATGAAAAGTTATCTACACAAGTGTATGTAAACATCCATTGTAATATACATAAAATCTGCTCATGTCAATTTCTTCCATTACTAAATGTAGCTCAAAGGGGCTGTCTCATCTAGACAAAATTCTTCGTTTTAAAATACAAGTTATAGATGTTACTTCATTTAGACCTGGTGGTTTACTTGCATGTAAATGGAGCTGCCATAACAGTTCATGTTTTTCCAATACTAACTGGTAGGGGCCCCCTCTAGTATCAGGTACAACTTGTCAGATAATTCTAAAGAAAAAGGTATGATTCGGGTACCTAGCATAATGCCTAGCTAAGGCATTCTCCATTTTCCCTTTATTAATGTTGTATATATGCTCATACACCCTTTCTCTGAGCTTTCTGTCGGTTTTACTGACGTAGAATGCTGGACAAGTTTGGCACTGAGCTAAGTACACTACGGATTTTGACTTACAGTTAAACCTTCTGTGATAATTGGGTGAAGATAGATGCAGACTGCAAGCCTAGCCAGATAGAATTTTGGAGATAATTCTGTCATCTGTAAATATTAATGTAAACCACAGGCTTGTTGTCTTAAATGGTAAAAATAGTGTTACATGTGGAACTGGAAAAAATGTAACAACAGTGCACTCTTCTGACCAAGTAAAGCATGTTGTGACCCTTTGATGTTAAAACTCGGAGCCAGTAAGTCTAGAATGAGGCATCCTGCCTATTGTTTTAAGGCCAGAGTTAATGGCCAGAATTTGCATGCATAAATGTCCTTTATTGCTCTGGTTTCTGCCCAGAGGTGAAGAATGTAAATGTAGTTTCTGCTAGCCAGGGAACCCAGGGAAGTGTGAAGAATGATGTAACATAAACCAGGAATTTGATTTTAAAAACAGAGAGAATCAAAGAGCATTAAGTATTGCTGTCTTGACCATCCAACTCACCAGCACTGTCTTGCTCTATATGTAAGTTTATCTTAGACTTGTTTTTTCTTAGAAATAGCTAGAAATAGCTAGAAACTAGAAAGATTAGACTAAGTGTTTTTCTGTGATGTCAGAACTGTACTACTGAATTATTTTAAGTATTTCTCTGTGATCTCTGAACTCTTGACTAGCACTGTGTAGTAAAAAGTACTGTCTTGTGTTTTAACTATTTGTTATTAAATATTTTAAACCCTTTCTACTGTGGCTGTTTTTGTAGAGATAATTTAAGCTCTTTAGAGTACCTGCATGCCTTTGGTAAAATTGTACAAAGCCACTTCAATAGCTTTAGCCCTGGACTATACTATCAATTAGATAATAATATTGCACAGTAATAATTGGACATCCTTTTAAGGGCCTTTGTGTAGCTGATAAATATTAGTAGGTGGTGGCAGCTGGTACTACCGTATAGTCTGGGAAAAAGGGGCACAGCTGGAGAACCTGTGGCAGCCTTCCCTAGGAGTGTCTGTGTGGTTGTATAAACTCTTCTCAAAGTGTTTGTGTGTGTGTGTGTGTGTGTGTGTGTGTGTGTGTGTGTGTGTGTGTGTGTGTGTGTGTGTGTGTGTGTGTGTGTCAGCTACTTGGGCAGGGACATGAAGCACTGGTTGGACTGAGAGGGTGCTGGAGGTTTTAGATTGCCCACTAGGCTGGGATCTGGACCCTATAGTTGTGCCAATGGGGAGTCTTATTGGGGACCTGGAGAGCAGGGGAGCGACCAGCCCCAGACTGACTGTGATCTCTGTGTGTTCTTAAGGGAAATTGCACTTTACTGTGTGTATTTGTTATCCTTTCCTCCTATATGAGACGCCCCTCACTGGTGTTAGTGGTGAGGATCTATTCTCCTTGATTACTGGGCCAAGGTGCGGGCATCACATATTAATTGTTAGGCAGTGGTGGGATATCCACACCACATATTAATTGGTTGGCAAATACTAATTGGCTTATAGTGGTGTGGGTAGAGTGAATTCCTGTAGCTTGTGTACAGTGAGCTCTGAAGGTGTTTTGTACTCTAAATCAGCCATGCAGTGAATACTCAGAGTTCCGATCACAATTGTTTTATTTCTTTTGTTAGTTTAGTTAGTCAGGGTGAGCAGGCTGCATGTCAGCAGAGGAGTATGGAAAGCTGACAAGGAGACAGCTGGCTGAGATGTGCCAGGCTAGGGGACTGGTGCATGAAAACCTGACTAAGGCAGTCTTGATTGCAGGCTTGGTTACAGCTGCATCAGAAAACAGCAGCCAGGAGGATAATCAGACTGGCAGTGGAGATATAATACCCCTCAGAGAATGGACAGCTCAACCTTTCTGCAGAGGACTTAAAAATCCATATGGAGCTAAAGAGACTTGAGTTGGAGGCCAGGCATTTGGAACTAGAGGCAGCTGAGAGAGTAAGACATCTAGAGAGTGAGAAAAAGGAGAAACTGCGATGTTTGCAGGCTGAGGAGAACGTGAAACTGCTACGCCTGGAAGCTGAGGAAAAGGAGAGGCAGAGACAGCATGAGAAGGAGATGCTCACTCTTCACCAGAGTCATGGAGGGAATGGGGAAGGAAGTAACTGGACCTCAGAAGCACAAATTTCAATAAATTTCTTCTGCAGTTTAAAGAGGGGGATAATTTTGATAGTTTCATTCATATGTTTGGGAGGGTATGCAAACAGTATGGTTTTGACCAAAGGCTCTGGGTACAGTTCCTGACCGCCTTACTCCATGGTAAAACTGTAACTGTTTTGTCAAAAATGTCTGACGTTACATGTTTTGATTATACTGCTGTTATAAATCACTTGTTAGAATTGTTTAAGCTAACACCTGAAACGTATAAGAAAAAGTTTTGTGAGCATAGATGCAAGGCAGATGAAAGTGTGTGTGAATATGTTGCTGAACTGGGCACTTATTTTCATAGGTGGGTGAGTGGATGTCAGGTCACCACTTTTGAAGGGCTGACAGACCTTTTGGTGAGGGAACAAGCCTCTAGCACTTTGCCTGAGGGCATGAGGATCTGGTTAGCTGATAGACAATGTGCTACTTCAGATGAGTTGGGAAAGAAGGGAGACCTATACCTGGCAAGCAGAGCAGCCCTGCATATGAAAGGGACCCCCAGTACTGCTCATGGGTCTAAAGGATCCCAGGGTGGGCAGCACAGACTGCCCCAACTGAATCTGCCAGTAGCAGGGAAAGCCACTAGTCCAGGTACATATCCAGGAGCTAGGGTTAAATGTTTTGAATGCAACCAGTGGGGCCATGTGGCATACAGGTCCCCATGGAGGCAAGGTGGGGAACAAAAGGTGAGAGAGCCAGTAAGTGGGAAAGACGGCATGCCAATAGTAGGTTGTCTTGGGACAACAAGGGTACCAAACTACCCCCAGAGGTTATATTCTATTGTAGTGAATGGCAAAGAGGCCATTGCCAAGAGAGACACAGCCTCTGATATAACCATTGTAAAGGCTGCAATGGTTATAGAGGAGCACTACTTGCCTGGGCAGTCTACTCCAGTCAGGGATTTAGGAGAGATCCCATTCCAAATAACTCTGGCTAGGGTTCACCTTGACTGGGAGGGCAGATAAGGAAGCCAGCAAGTAGGTTTGTTTGAGGATATACCTGCAGATGTTCTGATAAGGAATGCTTTTGATAGTGCAGTACCCTGTGCTTGTGCAGTTACACACAGTCAGGCTTGGAGACAAGCAGGTAAGTCTGGTAGCCTGGGGGAGACCCAGACAGACTGCATACTTGCAGCCAGGACTGGTGAGGTGGTAACTTCAGGGAGGGAGCTACCCTGTAGCAGTGAGAATGAAGGTGAGCCACAGCTGCTTGGGGGTACTGATGGTCTCTTGGACAGATTGACTGCAAAGGTAGAGGTGAGTAATAGTACCCAGGCTGACAGTGAGGCACCACTGTCAGAGGATGCCAGACTTCCTGTGGAAGGGGAGCTGGGAAGGGTTACAAGGAGAGAGTTGAGACAGGCTCAGCTCTCAGACCCTACATTGCAAGGCCTGAGGCAGGTAGCTAGGGAGGTACCTGATTCTCAAGGAAAGGGGGAATCTGTATACTCGGACAAAGGGTTACTATACAGAGAGTGGACCTCTGAGGGAGGGCTAGAAGGTGAGAGAGTACAGCAGTTGGTAGTGCCTAGAGCCTACCATCTGGCACTTCTAGCCGTAGCCCATGGTATTCACTTTGCAGGTCATATGGACATAAAATGTACAAAGAGGCATATTATTCAGAACTTCTATTGGCCTGGAATTTCCAGAGATGTAACAGGTAGTGCAGGACCTGTGAGCAGTGCCAAAAGGTAGGAAAGGCAGGAGACAAGGTGAGAGCTCCTTTGATGCATTTGCCTGTGATTGAGGAGCCATTTCAGAGGGTAGCTATGGATATTGTGGGTCCTGTAAGTACCCCAAGTTCCACAGGAAAAAGTATATCCTAGTGGTAGTGGATCATGCTGCACGATACCCTGAGGCAGTGGCTTTGTCCTCCATTGAGGCAGAAAAGGTGGCAAATGCTTTGTTAGAGATTTTCAGCAGGGTAGGTTTTCCAAAAGAAATACTGACTGACAGAGGTGCCAATTTTATGTCAGATCTGCTGGCTTGTCTGGTGAAGTCCTGTGGGGTGAAGCACATGAAGACCACTCCCTACCATCCCCAGACTAATGGTCTTGTTGAGAGGTTAAACTCTACAATCAAGTCCATGCTACAGGCATTTGCAGATCAGTTTAAGAGGGAGTGGGACAAATATTTGCCCCATATGTTGTTTGCTTACATAGAGGTTCCCCAGGAATCCACAGGTTTTCACCCTTTGAGTTGCTGTATGGGCATAGGGTGAGGGAACCTCTAGATTTAATTCGAGATGAGTGGGAAGGTGAGTGCAAGTCTCACAAGGAGTCTGTTGTGGCATATGTCCTGAACCTCAGGACAAGGCTCAGGGAACTCATGAGCTTGGCTCAGGAGAACCTGGCAGAAGCCCAACAACAGAAAAAGGTGTGGTATGACAGGAATGTTCGAGCTAGAGAGTATGCTGTGGGGCAGCAGGTAATGGTTCTCATTCCTGTCAGACACAACAAGATGCAAGCAGCTTGGGAGGGACCCTACAAGGGGTTAGAAAAGTAAGTGATGTTAATTACATGGTGGAACTGCTAGGCAGAAGGCAGGGGCACAAATTGTACCATGTTAACATGATGAGACTTTACCATGATAGGGGGGCCCTTGTGCTGAGCATTTGCAGTGGATTGCAGGAGGAGTCTGAAGGAGATCTGGAGACTGATCTCCTCAGTGAGGCTCGGGCTGACACCTCAGTGGAAGGGGTAGCAATGTCCTAGCAGCTATTTCATACCCAAGTTCGAGAAATCCAAGCAGTGTTGTAGGAATTTGTGACATGTTCACTGGGAAACCAGGGTGCACCCACCTGGGGCAGCAACAGCTGGATACAGGACCCAAAGGCCTAATAGGCAGACCCCTTATAGAGTGCCTGAGAGAGTCAAACAGACTCTGATGGAGGAGGTACAGGAGATGTTGGAACTAGGGGTGATTCAAGAGTCCAACAGTCCGTGGGCCTCCCTAGTGGTGCTGATGCCAAAGAAGGATGGCAGCACCAGGTTCTGTGTGGACTACATGAAATTAAATAGTCACACAGAGTCAGATGCTTATCCCATGCCTAGGACAGATGAGGCCCTAGAGCAGCTGGGTGGGGCTAAGTATCCTACAACCATTGCTCTTACCAAAGGTTACTGGCAGGTGCCCTTGACTCCCAGTGCTAGAGAGAAGTCAGCCTTTGTGACTCCTTTTGGCTTGTATGAGTTCACAAAGATGCCTTTTGGGATGAAGAATGCCCCAGCAACTTTCCAGAGGCTGGTAGATCATATCCTAGCAGGAGCAGGAGGGTTTGCCCTTGCTTACCTAGATGATATTGCCATCTATAGCCATTCCTGGCCAGGGCACCTTTAGCATGTCAGGGAGGTGCTGGGCAGACTACAGAGGGCAGGTTTGACCATTAAGCCGAGCAAATTTCAGGTGGGTATGGCAGAGGTCTCCTACCTAGGACATAGAGTGGGGAGTGGTAAGATAAGGCCAGAACCTGCCAAAGTGGAAGCTATTCAGGCATGGCCTGCATCTGTTACTAAAAAGCAGGTGAGGGAATTTTTAGGGACAGCAGGGTATTACAGAAGGTTTGTCCCCAATTATAGTACCATAGCTGCTCCCCTCACAGACCTGACAAGGAAGAACAGACAAATTAAGGTAGTGTGGACCCCAGCATGTGAGCAGGCATTCCAGAAGCTTAAAGAAACTTTGGGAGGACCCCCTGTGTTAGCCAGTCCAGATTACAGCAAAGAATGTGTTGTGCAGGTGGATGCTTTGAACCATGGGGTGGGGGCTGTACTTAGCCAGATTTCTTCAAAGGGGGAAGAGCACCCAGTGGTTTATCTCAGTCGTAGGCTCCAACCCAGGGAGGAATGCTATGCAGCTCTAGAAAAGGAATGTCTAGTCATAGTGTGGGCACTGCAGAAACTTCAGCCTTATCTGTATGGAAGGAAATTCACTG
Organism: Protopterus annectens; assembly: GCF_019279795.1. Lineage (NCBI taxonomy): Eukaryota > Metazoa > Chordata > Ceratodontiformes > Protopteridae > Protopterus > Protopterus annectens. The sequence goes on from NC_056739.1 coordinate 182,056,782, forward strand.
TTATAACAGATCACAACCCCCTAACATGGTTAAACAGAGCCAGTTAGCAAAATGCCAAGTTGCTAACATGGAGCCTGGAGTTGCAAGCATATGATATATCCATGCAACACTGCAGTGAGATTAGCAATGCCAATGCAGATGGGGTCTCAAGACAGGGAACAGGGTAAGTTATGCTCAGATAAACCTAACTCCCTCAAGCAGTGTTTCTCAAGGGTCACTTGAAAAACTAGCTTGAGTTCTCCATGGGGGGGGGGGGATATGTGAAGATAGTTGAAGGCTGCCAGCCTAGCCAGATAGAATTTTGGAGATAATTCTGTCATCTGTAAATATTAATGTAAACCACAGGCGTGTTGTCTTAAATGGTAACAATAGTGTTACATGTGGAACTGGAAAAAATGTAACAACAGTGCACTGTACTGACCAAGTAAAGGATGTTGTGACCCTTTGATGTTAAAACTCAGATCCAGTAAGTCTAGAGTGAGGCATCCTGCCTATTGTTTTAAGGCCAGAGTTAATGGCTAGAATTTGCATGCAGAAATGTCCTTTATTGCTCTGGTTTCTGCCCAGAGGTGAAGAATGTAAATGTAGTTTCTGCTAGCCTGGGAACCCAGGGAAGTGTGAAGAATGATGTAATGTGAACCAGGAATGTGATTTTAAAAATAGAGAGAATCAGAGAGCATTAAGCATTTTTGTCTTGACCATCCAACTCACCAGCACTGTCTTGCTCTATATGTAGTTTATCTTAGACTTGTGTTTTCTCTTAGAAATAGCTAGAAACTAGAAATATTAGACTGTGTTTTTCTGTGATGTCAGAACTGTACTGCTGAATTATTTTAAGTATTTCCCTGTGATCTCTGAACTCTTGACTAGCATTGTGTAGTAAAAAGTATTGTCTTGTGTTTTGACTATTTGTTATTAAATATTTTTAAACCCTTTCAGCTGTGGCTGTTTTTGTAGAGATAATTTAAGCTATGTAGAGTACTTGCATGCCTTTGGTAAAATTGTACAAAGCCACTTCAATAGCTTTAGCCCTGGGCTATACTACCAATTGGATAATAACATTGCACAGTAGTAAGTGGACACCCTTTTAAGGGCCTTTGAGTAGCTGATAACTAGTGGGTGGTGGCAGCTGGTACTATCATATACTCTGGGAAAAAGGGGCACAGCTGGAGAACCTGTGCCAGCCTTCCCCAGGAGTGTCTGTGTGGTTGTATAAACTCTTCTCAAAGTGTGTGTGTGTGTGTGTGTGTGTGTGTGTGTGTGTGTGTGTGTGTGTGTGTGTGTGTGTGTGTGTGTGTGTGTGTGTGTGTGTGTGTGTGTGTGTGTGTGTGTGTGTATGTGTGTGTCTGTGTGTGAACTACTAGGGCAGGGACATGAAGCACTGGTTAGACAGAGAGGTTGCTGGAGGTTTTAGCTTGCCCGCTAGGCTGGGATCTGGACCCTATAGCTGTGCCAATGGGGAGTCTTATTGCAGACCTGGAGAGCAAGGGAGCAACCAGCCCCAGACTGACTGTGATCTCGCTGTGCTCTTAAGGGAAATTGCACTTTACTGTGTGTATTTGTTATCCTTTCCTCCTATATGAGACGCCCCTCACTGGTGTTAGCGGTGAGGATTGAGACTCCTTAATTGCTGAGCCAGAGCACGGGCGTCACACTTCCATCAATCCTGTAGGTCCTAGCCCTCACCGAAAAAGTGGTCCCAGGGGTCATAAATTTACAAAAATTGCATGAGTCACATTTAAACATACCTGGCGTTTTGCATGTTTTGTGCATGTGCCCCTCCAATATGGCTTTCATATTCCTACCCCTCTTGAATATCAAGGTTGGTTTAGCACCAATTATTTCTTCAAGTGCCTTGTCAGTGAGTAGGATATTCCAGTTCCTACACAAAATGTTCTTAATTCCATAAGCATCTATACTAAAAGGGGTAATAAAACTCACTGAGTAATTTCTTTGTTGTACTGAGAATAAGATTAAAAAATTGAACAGGGACATAAAGGTCTACAAAAATGGTGCCGCTTATCCAGTACTACCTCCATCTCAAACCCGAAATTTCATTGGCCATGAGGAAGCTCATTACTGTCCACTCAATGGTAATAGAGCAAATCAGAATGAGGAAGTGACGTCACCCAACACAGGGCTGAGTAATAGTGAAGGAAACTGGCACTCAACACTGGTAACCAGCGCCTAATCGAAACACAAACCATAATGTTAACAATTTTAATAATTTTAGAGAACAAGAAGATGTACACCAACAACAACAACAAGATGTGCAGGGCTTTCGGAACAGCAGAGGACAGAACCACCAGTGGCCATATAAAATGAGAGGGGCTACAACGTTTTACAACTACAACAGAAAGAGAAGGTAACTGGTGGGGTTTTACACAATAGTGACTGTAAGGGATGCAGGGTAGTTACGGACAAGAATGGAGACTTTAAAATCTATAATTTATCTAGTTATGACATAGACCCTGACTTAATTGAACTGTTTGCAAAAGGGTTGACATTTGTGCCATCAACTCGGTTTAACTTGTCATCTACTTTAGTGGATTTAAAACTGTATACCCACAAACTGAACTTGAACATTATGTTTGGTAATACGTCAGTAGACCAATACTCGAATACACGGGTGTTGAGTACATATAACCCACCCTTGCACCCTTTATTATTATTATTTGAGCGCTTGTGGGAACTGGATGTAAGAGCTTTATTTAACTGCCCTGTGAAAACTAATGACTGGAACGTTTCGAAAAAGGAAAAGGAAGTATTTCAACTATTTACATCTTTGTCCATTAGAACTTTAAAACCAGACAAAGGAGGGGGATTAGTGTTGATGGACATTGAGGATTATAATAAAAGGATGAAGGCAGTGTTGGAAAGTGAAACATATGTAAAAGCAAGTGTGAATGAACTGCATATAGCATACAATTGTATAAGAATGTTTTTAAATGATTTGTTTATTAATGGTATGATAGATGTTCAAACACTTAACTACATTTCTTCACTATCTCCCAAAATTCCCTCATTGTTTGGTATACCCAAGATACATAAGAACATCCAGTGTCCCACCATGAGGGCACTAGTCGATGCTAGAGCCTCCATTATCTATGCGATAGCAAAGTTGGTCGATTTTACATTAAAGAAATATGTCGACAAAGAAGAACAAATTTGTAGAGACTCATGGGCATTTTTAGCTGCTATAAATACATGTGAATTTCATGAAGAAGTACATTTTTTAACAATTGATGTTACTGATTTGCATTTTTCCATACCTTGGACAACTGGTATAGAATGGGTGCTTGAGAGAATGAGATGGCATGGGGACCCCATTCTGAAATTAGATTGATGGAGGACCTACTGGATATAGTACTGACAAACAATTTTGACTTGTTTAACACCGATTTTTTTACAGAAGGCAGGGGTAGCGAAGTGCTCACCATGCGGAGCTAGCTTTGCTAATTTGGTGATGGCCCATTGGGATTATCAGTTTATTTTCAGTTGTGATGACATGGTTGCCAGCACTGGTCTATACACTAGATTCCTGGATCACATTTCTTTAATGTTTAAAGGGGACCGTACTGATGCTGAACAATTCTTAACAACGCTCAATGATACTACTAGCTTTTTAAAATTCACTAGCAACTTTCAGGAAGACAAGATGGCCTAGTTAGATGTGGAATTGGGGAAAGATAAAGTGGGGAAACAATATGTTGCTAAAATCTATCGTGAGGAAACTTACTCAAATTCCCTACTATATTTTACTAGCTCACACCCAATCCACCCGAAAAGATCTGTTGTAAAAGGCCAGTTGGTACGAGCAGCAAGAATGATGTCTGAGGAAGATGAATTTCTAACAGAATGTGAATTCTTAAAAAACATGTTTCTCCACAGAGGATATCCTGAAACTTTAATTTTGGAACTTTTACATGAAGTTCAGTATAGAAAAGGGTTATATAAACCCATCTTGTGTACACATTAAGTGGGAGACATGGGAGTGACACATTTAGAATCCTCCTACGACACTTCAGACACCATGGGAATGGGGTATGATGCTATTACACAGAATATACAACAAAGAGATTACTCAGTGAGTTTTATTACTTCTTTTAGTATAGATGCTTATAGAATTAAGAACATTTTGTGTAGGAATTAGAATCTCCTATTCACTGACAAGGCACTTGAAGAAAAAATTCGTGTCAAACCAACCTTGATATTCAAGAGGGGTAGGAATATAAAATCTATATTGGAGGGGCACATGCACAAAGCATACAAAATGCCAGGTATGTTTACATGTGACTCATGCAATTTTTGTAAATTTATGGCTCCTGGGAGCACTTTTTTGGTGAGGGATAGGACCTACAGGATTGATGGAAGGTTTAACTGTAACTCAAAATCCGTAGTGTACTTAGCTCAGTGCCAAACTTGTCCAACATTCTACATCGGTAAAACCGACAGAAAGCTCAGAGAAAGGGTGTATGAGCATATATACAACATTAATAAAGGGAAAGTGGAGAATGCCTTAGCTAGGCATTGTGCTAGGTACCCGGATCATACCTTTCTCTTTAGAATTATTGGGCAAGTTGTACCTGATACTAGAGGGGACCCCTACCAGTTAATATTGGAAAAACATGAACTGTTATGGCAGCTCCATTTACATGCAAGTAGACCACCAGGTCTAAATGAAGTAACATCTATAACTTGTATTTTAAAACTAAGAAGTTTGTCTAGATGAGACAGCCCCTTTGAGCTACATTTAGTAATGGAAGAAATTGACATGAGCAGATTTTATGTATATTACAATGGATGTTTACATATACTTGTGTAGATAACTTTTCATATAATAATTTTTTAACAAACAATTTTTAGAATGTATTTCATACTGCAGACATTATGTTTATTGTTGGATATAAAGGTTTTAATCCTATGTGGTTGCTTATGCAAGAATTGGTGGGATGTTTCTGTATGAAGAAAAAGAAAGAAGAAAAAAGAAAAAAAGTTGGTTTGATGTGACCTTTGAGTTGAGCAGTCAAGTAATTACCTTTAATTAAACAGAAGGGGGGGGGGGTGTTATTCACTATATAAGGCATGAATTGTATCTGTGGTTTCTCTGATGAAGTCTGGCTACTAAGCCGGACAAAAAGCACTTCAAGTGTATTGTTTGTTTTATATATATATATATATATTTTTTCATATTAAAAGTGTGGAGTTCAGTCATTTGCCTCTCAGTGATCTTAGGAACATTGCCAGAATTAAGCATGATTTGCAATCAGAACACTTTCCATGGTTTTTACAAGCCTTGTTTTCAATGAGTCCAGACTACTGCAACTATCTCTACCTGGAACTTCTGGACTGTAAACTTAAACACTTGTAGCTGGTTCAAAACTCCATGGCATGGTAAAGTTACTCAGCAGAAGAAGAATACCCTGCACAGCTTGAACAACCAAATCAGATATCTTGTAAAGTCCTCTAAAGATAGTTATAAAGCTAAATTAGCATCCCTAGCTAAGGGTAATCATAAGGCATTCTTTAGTTACATCCAAAATGTAATCTAAAAGGGAATGCCCAACTATGTGTTGAACTTATAGTGGACGGTACCTCTCATACTGAACCTGAGGAAATTGCCAACCTGCTAGCTGACAGATCTGGTGCAAACTTTACCTCCTGTTCTCACCAGCCATACCCCAAAGCATACCTGACACCAATCCTCTATCTAGTATCTCCGAACAGCAGGTCATATATGTGCTCTCCAAGGCCAAAATATGGCATCTATGGGACCATATAACATCCCAGGCTGCTTACTAAACAATCTAAAACAAGACCTAGAGCAATGACTTGGCACTCTCTTTAACCTCAGCCTGAGCACTAGCTTTGTTCCAGCAGAATGGAGAACAGCAACAGTAATCCCCTTGCACAAATGGGGATCCATCAACCAGCCCTGGGAGCTATAGACCCATAACTCTAATCAGCCTTATCTGCAAGGCCTTGGAAATAATCATCATGAACATAGGTGACCTTCAAACTCCTGACTAGTTTGGCTTCATCAAGGGTAGGTCATGCTTACTGAACCTGGTGGGATTCTTTGAGAAGGTCACCAAAGCCCTGGATGAAGATAAGACAGTGCATACCATCTATCTTGACCTAGCCCAGGCTTTTGATGCAATCCTCTATTCAGGTATCATTGTGAAACTCTCCCAGCTGGGAATTAACCCTTACATCACTAGACAGTTAGCCAATTGGATCACTGACAGAATACACACTGTCAAAGTTGTGGACTCCACCTCTACCAGTAGATCCGTGGGAAGTACCACAAAAATCTGTACTGGGCCCTTTACTGTTTGGAATCTATTTCTCAGAAGTCCAGGCTAAAGTAGATGGCCTGTGGCTTACCAAGTTCGCTGATGATTGCAAATTGAGTGCAATCATTGAGTCTTCCAGCAATGTTAACATATTACAAAAAGGACTAACACAGACAAATGACTGGTGCCAAAGGCACAGACTAAAACTAAACACAAAAAAAATGCATTATTATCTCCTTTGGCAAAGAGGAATTGTCTGCTAAGTACAATAATGACAGCACCCCTCTAAGCTCAAACCCAGTGGTGCAAGACTTGGGAACACAGGTTGATAGCAATCTAAACTTCCATCACTATGTTTCTACAGTGGTTAGGAAAGTCTTCTACATTGCTCATCTCATAAGTAAGGGCACTGCATCCACTTCTAAGGATGTTATAACTCCACTGTACTCAACTCTCATCAGACCACTAATAGAGTACAATGCCCCCTTTTTCATGCACATCACCAGACACCTGCAGCAGCTGCAAAGACGACATAGATTTTTCACCAGGAAAATTACAGGCCTACAAATCATGACTTACATGGACAGACTAAAAGCCCTGTCACTGTACTCTGTATCTTATAGGCTGCTGAAAGGCGACTTGTGCCTACCCTATAGGGCAGTCTCTGACCCTGCCCTGAGGGATATGCTGTGCATCTGCAAATCAAATGGGACAATAGTTACATGCGCCAGAGATCCTAACTTAGCCTGTGACATTAACAGAACATGCTGGAGAGACAAATATATCTCGCAGAGATTGCCACTGCTCTGGAATAGACTGCCAGTCCACTTAAAGCAGAGCTCCTCACTGACCCTATTCAAGCGCAGCCTGTACAATAGGATGGGAGACCGCAAATTCACCTCGGGGGTGGTGCTCATGTCCCTGATGGACAGGGGTAGTTTGTGCTGATCATAGACTCGCTCTCTGAATAATGTCCATCTAACCAAGGTCAGTTAGGATAACTTGGATATAACATGGCTAGGCTGGTATAGGTAACTCGGGCATAACATGGCTAGGCTTGTAAGGGCTCTATGGCTGTAGCCTAGTAACCTCCAATGAACCTATGAACCTACATGGATGCATTCTCCACCACCCATTCTTGTAGTTCATTCCACAGTTCTGTAATTCTTTCTCTGTGGAAAATGACTTTCAGAGATGTACAGAATACTAAAGAGCAGTTATTCCTCACATTCTGTTATATGCACCCCTCCTTTCTTCTCTTACTCTCGTGTTAAGGATGACTCCTTTATATCTCTCGTGACATGATCTTGTGCACCATAAGTTCTCTAGTATATAGTCATATCCCTTCAGCTTCATCCCACAGATGTTTCTGTTAGTTTTGCTCTGAATGTCTTCCAACAGCCTGATACCCCTTTCCTTGCATGCCCTACAAACAGTACTCAAGGTGTGGTCTGACCATGGCCTTACAGAGTGGAAGCATTATCTCTTTGCATCCAGAGTCTGTCCATTTAAAGATATTGCCAACATTTTATTTGCTGCTTTAACTGTCCTTTCATTCTAATCTGAGTAGTTAAGTCCAATTCTAATTAAGATGCCAGATCCTTTTCCTGCTCTATTTCCATCAGTTCTGCTCACTCCATCTGATACCTCACATCAGAGTTATTTTGGCCTAAGTATAGTACTTTGCATTTGCTTGTTTATTTTAAAGCTCATCTGTAACCTTTCTCCACACTTATTCACCCTTTCCAAACCCTTCATTAGATCCTGCACCATTTTTGGCTACTGCACCTGTCTTTGTGTCATTGACAAAATGGTTGGTGCTTAGGGTCATATACAGAATTGCATGCTTTCTTGTTTGGTTCTGTACCTGTTGGCTGAATCCTTCACAGCCCAACACTTCAGTTGCCTCCTACTCCATCTCTGCTCTGGAGTTCAGAATCCCCATTCTGCCGCTAGTCAGTTCAGATTCTCCATGATGATGATTATATTCTTTTTTCTATCCCACTCTTTTATTCCTTTTTGTAGCTCATTATTCTTCCATTTTGCTCTTCACTCATTCCTAAACAACCTACACCCATGCATCTCTGTGTTTCATCTCCCTCTGTCACTGTTCCATGCCTTTGTAATGTAAGCAATATCCACTCTTCCTTCTGCATCACTGCATCCAGTTTTCCCATATTCCTGCCTAGATTCTTTGTATTGTAATATTACTCAGCACCATTCTGAGTCACCCTGGCTTGTTCGCCTATGATGTTCTACATATTGTTTACCTGCTGTCTATTTCCTGATTACCTGAATCTCTTATCTGCTTCTGTGATGCCCCCTCATCTCACTTCTGTCTCAACAGTGGGAAGTACACTTGCTGTGTTCAATTCAACTCAGTCACTAACCCAAACAAAATGTTCCAACCAAGAAACCAAAAGAACCACTCTTAACCCCACAAACCGCTTTCACTAAAGTACAATAAATCCAATAAAAAGAGTCAAAATCACTCAGAGTGTACTCATCCGAACTCATCAGAGCTTGGGCAAACAAAATAAAAACAAAAACGCAGTGTAGAAAAACCCATCGTCCCGGTAAAACCACACGCTATAAAGCTAATTAGAACGAGCTGCTATCAACGCAACGAATCTTCTGCCAACAAGCACAAACATACTAGCATCCAAGCAAAATGCTAGAGTGAACACTCTATGATGAAAACTTCTTTATTGGATTAAGAGTTCGCAAAAGTAAAGCAAAAGCGTAGGTTACAGCTACAGCTTTTTTGTTGAACATGGAACATTACCTTTAGTGACCGACTTGAATTGAACACAGCAAGTATACTTCCCACTATTTAAGCCTGTTTTTGTTGTATTTTATGTTTCACTTCTGTCTTAGTTTAAAGTCATCATTGTTGAGCTGTAACTTCCCATCCCAAGACCCAGTGATGCCCTTCTGGGCTAAGAGGGAAGCTGTCTCTTGCATACAGCTAATATCACTGCAGGGTCTCCCCCATCCTCCTAGCAGTCCGAAGCCTCTCTGTTTTGTCTGCTACCACATCCTGTCAGTATAATTCCTAACCCAGTCTACTGCTACAGGTAACACTTATGAGCAAGCTACCACTAATCACTTTTCCTGGCATCTCTTTGCCACTGTAGTGGCCCTGGTTGCTACCACCTCATCTGTCTCTACTGACTCACCATTGATGCCTATATGGATAAGAAAATGCATCCATGGCTCATCCTTGGGGATAACTTTGGTCATTTCCTTCAATATCTTACCAAGTCTAAGCCACAAGAGCAGTTTCAGTGAAATGTGGTCTCTCCTTTCTCACTTCCATAGACTTTTAGTCCCCTTTATTCCTGAGTCTTAAACCTTTGAAATTCCTCTTATCTTTCCTCACACTGTCTTTCACCTTCTTCAGCTCCTGTTCCATGTCACTGTCTCTCCTACCTGTAATATTTTTCCCTTCATTCCCATCACACCAACTCTTTCACTGTCTGTGCTAATTTTCTCGCTCTGAGTGCCATACGAAATCCTTTCACTATCGTTTGTGAGCTCTGTCAGACTGCATCTCCAATGTTTTGCCTTTTTTGTTATTTACTGCTTCCATCTGGCCAAGTGTCTCCTCCCAGTTCATTTCTATCACACTTTCCTTGTGCTGTTGACCCTTACTTGACTACTTCTAGGGTTATCTCCTTCTCTTAACATCTGTCATTCTGCCTTAGCTGCCTTCTTCTTGTCATCCTTATCATGGCTGCATCTCCCACTGTCTCCCTCTACCCTACTCTGTGCCACTGTACTGTTAGTTTTCATCTGGCAACATCGACCAATGCCCAATGTCCTTACAATCCAATCTGAAGGTCTCCTGTTGCCTTATTTTCTCTACTCTCCCTCTGTCTTTCTCACTTTTCTGGTTACTCCACTCCCATTCTTCTGCTGGCCCAACATTCTCTGTCTCTACAAATTTCCATGAGCTAGTCAGTGGCTCAATATCCTGAGTATCTCCCAGATCGAGCTGCTTTTTTCACATCCTATTCATATCTCTCTCACATTTCCGTTTTATTTTATATATTTATTTTTCTGTAGCTATATCATTTTAATCTAGATAAGCCACTCTGCCTCAAGTTTTATTCTTGACCTGCTATGCAAATGCCAAACAAGTGTACAATGAGCATTAATTAAATCAGGGGACCCATTCTCTTCATTTAATTTACCTTAAAATTCCAAAACCCACTCTCGCTCGCTCACTCTCTCTCTCTCTCTCTCTCTCTATATATATATATATATATATATATATATATATATAGTGTTTTTGCTTGAATCAGTAGTTGAGTAAAAAGCAAAAATAATTGTACAATAGTATGCCTTAAAACTATAACCCATATACTACATAGGGTATAAAATCTGTAGTCTACAAATGTAATTCACTTTTGAAATCATTCTGCCATATACAACTATAAGTGGAACACCCAGGGTTGGAAGCAGGTGTATATCAAACCAACAGTCTAAACTATAAACCCACCCACAGAGATATAACAAGGGAATTGGACACCCTGCACAACAAAACCATTTGGCAACCCCCTACAAAATATTTAAAAACAGAAAAAGTTTTAACAGCTTACAACCTCTAAATGATCTGATCATAAGGCAAATTATAAACTGTCTAGCTCTCTGTACTGTTTTTTAAAATGTTCATAGGTTGGTACTAGGCTATCGGTGCTAGGGCCTATACAAACCTAGCCAAACAATTCCCCGGATATTTCTTCCCACAATATTTACTTCCCTGGTCCCCTGTCTAGTAGGGTGACTGACATGATCCCCAGGGTGAATTTCCTACCTCCCATCCAATCGTCAAGGTTCCTTTTGAGGAGGGCCAAGTAGGCGCTCTGCTTGAAATGTATGGGCAGTCTACTCCAGAGTATGGGGAGTATCTAGGTCAGGAACCTATCCCTGCAGCATGTTTTGTTCATTGTGATGACAAGGTTTAGATCCCTGGTGTGTGTGGCTCTGAGGGATTGAGATTTCTTTAAGTGGAGCATGTCCAACAGCTCAGGGTTTGACATGGCCTTGTATGTTAAGCAGAGATCGCCTCGGAGTAGACGATATGCCACAGAGTATAGCTGGAGTTTTTTTAGATGGTCAGCATAGGGCATCTGCTTTCGGCTTGTGATTTTTTTAGTGAGGTATTCCTGTGGCCTTTCCAGTTGTTGCAGATGTCTTGTGAGGTACATACCAAATGGGGTGTTGTACTCTATAATAGGTCTAATGAGGGATAATTACAGTGGGACAATGACCTCCTTTTTTTGGGATGAAAAGCCCTTAGTGATGAAGTGTGCCACATAAAGGATTTCCTGACTGTTGTGGCAATGTGGTTATGGAAGTTGAGACCACTGGCTACCTGTGTCCCTAAGTCTCTCATCACACTTTCAGTGTTTAGTGTACTGCCACCTATGTGGTAATTCATGGGTACATGTTTTTTTCCCAAAGGTGATAACTATACATTTCTTGGCATTAAGCTTCAGCCCATGGCTCTGGCACCAAGCATCTGTTTCTGTAAGGCCCTTTTGTAGAATATCCACATCATTTGGGGATTCAGTAATGGCTCCCAGTTTGCAGTCATCTGTGAACTTTGTTAGCCAGAGTCCCTTAGTGTTGGCCGGTACTCCAGAAAAGTAGATGCCTAACAAGTGCGGTCCCAGGACTGAACCCTGAGGTACTCCACTTGTCACTTGTCTGGAGGTGGATTTGGAGTCGGCTACTTTTATAGTCTGGGTTCTGTCAGTAAGCCAGTTGGCAACTCATCGAGTGATGTAGGGATTTATGCCAAGCTTAGTAAGTTTATCTATGATTGCAGAGTGGTGGATGGTGTCGAAGGCCTTGGCGAGGTCCAGATAGGCTGTGTGGACCTCCTTACTCTCGTCCACAGCTCTGGAGACTGATTCGAAGAAGTCAATAAGGTTCAGGAGACAAGATTGGCCCTTCACGAACCCAAACTGGGTGGGGTCCAGTGTTTGAAGGTTGCCAATGTCTTTGTTTATAAATTCCATGATAATGTGTTCCATGCCCTTGCAGATCAGGCTCATCAGACTGATGGGACGGTAGGTCCCAGGATCCAAGGTGGATTCCCCTTGTGGAGTGGGATAAGTGTAGCTGTGCGCTACTCAGTGGGCACGAAGCCTGAGGCGAGGCTATGATTAAACATGACACTTAGGTAAGGTGCCAGTTCATTTTGTAGTTCATGTAGTACATAGCCTAGGATGTCATCTGGTCCCATGGATGCTGTATTCTTAGCTTTGGAGAGTGCAGTTTCTACCTGTGTGGCCATGATTACTGGAATTTGGCAATCTTTTGGTATTGAAATGGGCCCTTTAGAGGGTGCAAGGGGGTGAAGTTGGCACTAAATCGATCTGCCAGGATATTGACAATATCATTGGGATCAGTATATTTAATGCCATTCTGTTGTAGCGCAGAGCAGATCTGAGCATTGCCATTTAGATTCTTGACATAACTATAGAATGCCTTGTGGTTGTCTTTGAAATCTTTGGTAATTTTATTTTCGTAACTAGCTTTGGAGGATTTTATGAGGAATCTCAGCTTCTTACTGAGGCTGGTAAGGGAGTTTTTTGCATCCTGGGATTTTCCTCTTTTCTGCAACAGTTTCTTCCTTCTGTTGTATAGTTTGTTTATGGCAGGGGACCACCAGATTGGATTTATTTTTTGGAGGACAACATCTTGGTTCTATTTGGGATGTCACAATGTGCTCGTACAGTGCCTTAGTGTAGGATTCAGCAGTCAAACTTTCAGCTTTCGTCTGCATGGGTGCCATGAACTTTGTCACTTCTGACTTAAGTAGCATGAAGTTGGCTTTGGAGAAGTTTTTTACATAGGTTTACTTACTGGGGGGGTGGGGGTGGGATGTGGATGTCAAGGGTGATTTGCTTATGGTCAAACCTGACCAATGAGGGGGTGACCACTGGTGTGGAGCATCTATCTCCCATGTTGGTAATGACCAGGTCTAGGATATTGGAGCCTCTAGTGGGACAATGGATTAGTTGATCCAGGGTGTTGGAATTTATGAATTCCAAGAAACGTTGGGAAAAGGTGTTGGTACCCGAGTAGTTTTCCCAGTTAATGGCAGGGTAGTTGAAATCACCCAGTATTAGGGTGTTTGGTTGTATCTTAATATTTTCCAGTATGTTTAGAAAGGTGTAGTGAGAATCTTGGGGCATGGTGGGAGATCTGTAACAAGCTACAATTTGGATTGCAGTCTTACCTAGTGTTAGTTGCACCTGGAGAATTTCAGATGCATTGTGTTGGGCAACTAGCCTGGAGGTGTGAATATCCTTGGTGAATATGGGCACTCCACCTTTAGTGTTTCTGTCTTGCTTTGGTGGCTGCAAACTGTGGTAAGAGTTGTAGCCTGGTATTGCATGGATGCTCTCTGGAGTCTTGAACCAGGTCTCAGTTACTGCACAGATATCAATGTTCTTCATTTTTAGGAGTGCCTCGAGAGAGTGCATTTTGAGGTTTAGACTTCTAGCATTGAGTAGCATTACCTTCA